>NC_054470.1:55191002-55498710 GCF_017639515.1 Carcharodon carcharias | reverse complement strand
ATTTAGACAAGTTGAGCAAGTGGGCAGATACATGGCACATGCAGTACAACATTGATAAGTGTGAAGTTATCCACTTCAGTAGGAAAAGCAGAATGTTAGGGTATTATTTAAATGGCGATAGATTGGGAAAAGTTGATGTACAAAGGAACCTGGGTGTCCTTGTACACCAGTCACTGAAAGCAAACATGCAGGTGCAGCAAGCAGTTAAGAAGGCAAATATTGGCTTTCATTGCAAGAGGATTTGAGTACAGGAGAAGGATGTCTTACTGCAACTGTACAGGGCCTTGGTAAGACCACACCTGGAGTATTATGTGTAATTTTGGTTTCCTTACCTAAGAAAGGATATACTTGCCATAGAGGGAGTGCAGCAAATGTTCACCAGGCTGATTCCTGGGTTGGCAGGATTGTCCTATCAGGAGAGATTGAGTTGGCTAGGCCTGTGTTCACTGGTGTTTAGAAACATGAGAAGGGATCTTGTTGCAATGTATAAAATTCTGACAGGGCTGGACAGACTGGGAGCAGGGATGATGTTTCCTCTGGCTGGGTGTCTATGACAAGGGGTCACATTCTCAGGATATGAGCTAGGCCATTTAGGACTGAGATGAGGAGAAACTTCTTCATTCATAGGGTGGTGAACCTGTAGAATTCTCTACCATAGAAGGCCACGGACACCAAGCCGCTAAATATACTTAAGAAGGAAATAGATGGATTTCTGGGCTCTGAAGGCATCGTGGGGTATGGGGAGAGAGCAGGAGTATGACATTGAGATAGAAGATCAGCCATGATCATATTGAATGGCAGAGCAGACTTGAAAGGATGAATGACCTATTCCTGCTTCTATTTACTGTGCTTCTTTGTTTCTATGAAACCACTCTTGAGTTGGCATTAAATTACGAACTTTACAGTATAGCTGGTATGATGTTCACCTGGAGGTGCATTGTTCGAGTGAATAGAGGAAGCTTCAGCATTCATTTAACACTACTACACCTGACATGCATCATGTTCAAATGTGATGCTCAAGACTTGAAATGGAAAAGTTTTGCATTCCCCATTATTACTACCCTCACCTAGAAAAGCGCAAAACATCATTACAATATTTTTATTTTAATGTTTACTCTTACTTGTTCTCCCTGGTCAATAGTTAATATACTCAGTTGCATTGCTGAGTCCTATGGGCGAGAAATTGGGCTCATCAGTGAGCATTTTTTGGGTGCTACGATTGTCATTAGAACTCCAAAATGGCATCCGCGGGAGGTGTGCACACCCTTGGAGCGAATTATGCTGGACACCACATTGGTGAGGATTTTAGTGTGTGCATGATGTACAAAGCAGGTAGATTATAATGTTAATTAGTGTGCCATTTGGGAGTTCAGCGCTTCAGCTAATACCCTTTTCAACCTCATACAGCTGAACACACATTCAGTAGCAGGAAGGTCAGCCTATCAGCATTTTTAAAAAGATCAACTGTTTACAAGTTAGTTACTGGTTGATTTCTTCTGGCTGGTGCTTCGAGTGTACAAGAGTTTGCTTCTTCCTTTAGTTGTTTCAAGTTATGAAAGACTGCAGGTAGTGGTGCACCAGGCGTTGATGAAGTTTTTTTCTGACTTCAAGGCCTCTGGAAAACCAGTTGCACCCAAATATCAGTGCAATAGTAGGCATTTCCCCTTAGTTACAACAAGACTTGGAGAATGAACAGAGGGCATGCAGAGCAAGACAAACTGCTGGAAGAGGGAGGAGGACAAGGGGGCGAAGGGTTCTCAGCAAGGGGCCATATCTGCTCAGAGTCTTCAGGGAACCATTTTAATACCTGAACCTCAATGAGTAACAAGTGTGAAATTATGTACTTCAGTAGGGACATTTCCACTGCAATCTGTCACCTGCTACAGCCACAACTATGGCCCCAGATCAGGACAAGGATTGCATTACCAGTGGCTGTAAAGGTGACTGCGGAGATGATGGACCCATCTCGCAGTTTGTCATCCACTGTTGCATAAGGAGGGGGGGACTGTGGCTGACTATTCAATGACAGCTAACCACATTTCATTCTCTCTTGCCAGAGAGAATCAGGTGGAGTGAGCACATGGCTTTGAAAGGATAGCAGTCTTCCCCATGGTGCAGTTTGTCATTGGCTGCGCACTCATCACTTTTCAATGGTTGCATGACAATTTTGCCTTGTACTGGAACAAAAAGGGATTCCACTCACTTAACATCGAGCTGTTGTGTGACCATAGCCAGCCAACCATGTGTGTCAGTCCCTAACATCATGCCAGCAACCATGTTGTCTTCATTCTTCAATGGGCTACTGTGCTATCTGCATTTCAGCCTCCAAAGCAAATCAAAGGGCAGCCATTGGGTGACGATGGCTATCCTCTGATGACATGACTGATGATTGTGGTGCTGAACCCATGTACTTGTGCACAGAATACATATACACAATGAAAGCCATGCTACTACTTGATACAACGGAGCACTGACATGTTGAAACAACATTTTTGCTGCTTTGGGCTGTTCTGGAGGAGTCCCGCAGTACATGGAAGAGCAGGTGTCAAGATTAGTGATGCTCTGCTATATGCTGCACATCTTCACTATCACGAGGGGGACAGTCCTCACCACCCGATATGTGCTGAGCAGCTGAGGAGCAGGAGAATGAGGAGAAGGAGGAAGCAAAAGAAAAAAAGGAAGACAAGGGAGTGGAGGTGAGAAGGTAACCTAAGCATTCTCTACGTGCCTGAACTGCCCATGAAGAACTCATCCGCATGTGATACCAGTAACCTCAACCCCAATTCCCCAATCAGCAATAGTCCCACACCCCTTACCTTCCCTCTGTCACAGGCTATCACAGCATTTTTTGGCCACAGTGCAAAAATAAAAAGCAACACAAAATAGACATTCCAAGCCAAATTTGTACATTAAATTAAGCCATATAGTATATACAAAGGTCGACTAATTACCCATTGCATTCCTTTAGTACCTGTCTTCCATGAGCCTTTGTCTGTCTCAGTGCTCCTACACAACGCTACCCAAGTGGTTGTAGCATGGTTGGTGGAAGGTTATTAACTTCCAGTTGAGAGGTTGCAGGTGGCTTTCCAGAATGAACTCAGGCATCTCTGGCCCTAGAAGGCCTGGATGCAGACCGTACCAGCTTGTCATGGATGGTAGCAGTCTGGGCTGGCTGGCTGACAGGCGAGAGAAGAGACAGTGGTGGAGTGGCAGGGATGGGGAGCTGAATGGTGTCTTCCTGAGAGGGGACAGCAGTTTCATGCTTCTTGCAACTGCAGCCACTCACATATGGCAGCACCTCTGCAATTCTGGTAATCTGTTGAAGAACAGATTACCAGACTGCTGTGGTGCCCTTTTGCACATTGTAACCCATAGCTACGATGGCAGCAGTCTGAACTTCCATTGCACAATTTGGCTTTAGATGCTGCCATCGAATACTACATCATGACTGGCCCCATAAGTGTGCCAATGGCCACAGCTTCTACACTTGAAATAATGGACTCCAAGCTCTCCATAAAGCCCAATGTCAATTTGGCACCAGACTCTTCCATGCTTGTTAACATTGAATGCACACTTAACAATGCACCAAGCAATTGATTGTGTATATCCATCAGACATTTTTTGTAGATTCTTCCATCAAAGTCCTTATCTGGGTCCTCTGCAGTGGACCTCCTGCATCTTCACCCTCCTGTGTGATGGCACCTGCACTATCCTTGCTTCTTACCTAGCTGCCACTCACTCATGCCTGATGCCTCAATACATGCAGTTCCAGCTTATATATTGTCCTCCAACTTACACTCAGTATTAGTCTCTGAGCTGGTGACTATGAGTGTAAAATTGGCTGAAAGCATATCTTCACCATCACTGTATTCTTACAGTTCCTTCACTGTCTGGCCAAGTTGAACTTCTTGGATATATGAAAGGAGAAAGGCACAAGGGAAGGTTGTGATGCATGGGAAGGGTAAAGTAAGAGGTGCATGATTATACTAGGTACAGCTTGTAAATCAGAAGAGGGTGTGAGGTGAGGGAGAAGTGAGATGTAAGAAGTAGGATTAGGAAGGACAATACTGTCTTCTTTGATGGTTTCAATTCTGCTGCAGGTCATGGCCTTAGCAATGGGCATCTTATTAATGGCCAGCACCATATTCTCCATGGAGTTAGGGCATGTAGGTACACTTATCTCACTCCAGTTAGTCCCCGCTGCCTCTAGTTGTGTGCCACCTTGGCCTTTTCTGATTGTTAGAGATTTTTGTTTTTAGGTGAGTGATGGTTTGTGAGTGGTGCATTGGGAAGTCTCTGAGGCTAGTGATGAAGTTGGTAGGATATGGCATTTGAAGATGCGTTCACTGACATTGACTACCTGTGTGAGGTCATTGAACTTTTTGCAGCGCTGCATCCAGTTCTTCAAGACTTGTCTCCTTGCATTGACCTCCAAACCTATGTGTTTCCACTGCCTTCTGAGTATTCGCTTGGAGACCTTTCTGGCCCCTTGGGGATACAAGTCATCTCTCCTCATTTTCACCTCATCCACTGAGGCCTGCAGTGAAGTATCTGAAAAATCTTGGAACCCACCCTCTCTCACGTTTTGTTATTTTTCACTGCATCCCAGATCAGATTCATTTATCGCATGGTTGCCAGAACCTGCTCCAGCCACAAAGTACCTCTCCCAAAGTGTTACAGGCTAACTTTAAGCAGTGCGGGCTAGTTTTAAGTGGTGCCAGCCACTCACAATATTAGCCTCCTGTTGATAAGCCCAACTAATCAACAGCAAAGTTACCACTGGCTGGATGCTGAATTAATTCAAGCCAGCAGTCAACACAAAGTTGGTATGCTGCCTACATTGTAAAGAATGGGCGTGGGGTAATCTTGCATCACGATCCTTGCACCCATTTTCAGGGACTGCTCCCCTCATATGGTTAGTTTTGCATTAATGAAACTAGTATCATAAATAATTTTATCTTGCTAAAACTGTTGCCTACGTCTGTTTATTGGATGGTTCAAAAGCCATTGAAATTCGAGATCCCCTTCGAATATCATACTCCAAAATATTTGTCCTACATTGTCCACCTTTGACTGGTTGCCTTCCTTGCGCAACATTTTCACAGTTGCAGCAGTTCAGAACATGTTGTGTTCCACGCAGCATTCAGTTATTTCTGTCTGCAGTTATCCTTATAACCTTCACCGCTGCACCTGACCAGATATTCACCCAGCTGCTTTTCAAGATGTCAATCAGCACAGCATTAACTGTTTTAGCTTTGAGTACAATCTGTCTCTTCTGTTTTTTTTATTATAAATTTCATTTATAGAAAGGAGTTACCTTTGACACGTCTGCAGGAGTGATAATGTCATTATCACAGTGATATCTTCAAAGTCTTTTGTTCCAAACTGTGCTCAGATATTTGAAGCCTGTTTAAAGTGGTACAATTTACTGATAATTTGTTGCAACAAAGTCTCTGGTAAACCTTTGCCTGGCCACAGTTATTTTACCATCTGATTGGCCACAAATAATGAAATTCTTTAGAATATTGATCTCATTATTGTCTGCTGAATAAAACATATAAGCTGTATTTCACCTTGCAGAGGACAGATAGTGGTTAATTTGTGCCCATTTTGTAATAATGATTAGACAATAATGATCCTTGTTGAGTCAGGATCGCAAGCAAGTTATGCTTTTAAGACTGAATTTATGTGCTCATGAAGGTAGCAGATGCTAATGTGTGGGCATGTGACTGTTCCTGTTTTCAGGTGCACAGCGTTGGCATCTACCACTCCAATGTTAACCATAGCATAGCCGACTGTTGAGGTGATTTCTTTGAGTCATTACATGTGCAATCAAAAAGCAACACATTTTACATTTCACCACAAATAGTGACCAGAGCAAGTCTGAAACTAAATAAATTATTTGTGTAAAACAGAAACTGAAGTTTGGCAAATATACGGGATGCCAATAATTGCCAGCTACTGTACTTGAGATGTACCATCTATTGTGAGTATTGCATAGCCTTCTCCTACGATGCACATTTTTCAAAGGCGCTTTAATATGACCAGAAAAGCAATCCACATTAGTTAAGTGGTGGCTTCTTCAGCTGTTATAACTAAGTAGTTGAAGATTCCTTTCTAACTAGCGAAGTGAGCTTGCTGAACAGCCTTGGTGGAACATCTGCACGATATGGACTGCAGTGATTCAAGACGAATGTTCATCACCACATTCTCAAAGGCAACAGAAACAGGCAATAAATGCGGCCCTTGTTAGTAATGTCCACATCCTGAGAATGAATTATTTTTAAAAGTACAAATTAGCCCCATGGGAGATCCAGTCTAGGTAAGAAGTTTGGATGCCCAAAGATGTTGAAATGTAATTTTTTTGTGTTACACAGGAGTTGAAAAGAAGCTGAGAATGAGGTCTCCTGGGAGGTACTGAGGACCTTCTCCTCAGCCATATTTATGGTGGGTATCAAAGTTTACAACAGGGAGACAGGAGCCTACTAATTTTATTCATTCATGGGATGTGGCATCTCTGGCTAGGCCAGCATTTATTGCCCATTCCTAATTGCCCATAAGAAGGTAGTGGTGAGTTGCCTTCTTGAACCGCTGCAGTCCAAGTGGTGTAGGTACACCCACAGTGCTGTTAGGGAGGGAGTTCCAGGATTTTGTCCCAGCAACAATGAAGGAACGGTGATAGTTCAAAGTCAGGGTGGTAAGTGGCTTGGAGAGGAACTTCCAGGTAGTGGTATTCCCATGTATCTACTGCCCTTGTCCTTCTGGGTGGTAGAGGTCATAGGTTCTGTGGTGGGAGCAAATACTGGGTCACTAAAAGTGTTCTTACAGTTTTGCAAAAATATATATTTTTTCATTTATTCAATCGTGGGATGTAAGCTCCTCTGGCTTGGCCAGCATTTATTGCCCATCCATAATTGCCTTTGAGAAGGTGGTGGTGAGCAGCCTTCTTGAACTGCTGAAATCCTTGTGAAGTAGATACTCCCACAGTGCTGTTCGGAAGGGTGCTGTTGAAGGAGACTTGTTGAGTTGGTGGATAAGGTGCCAAACAAGTGGGCTACTTTGCCCTGGATGGTGTCGAGCTTCTTGAGTGTTGTCGGAGTTCACTCATCCAGGCAGGTGGAGACCATTCCATCACACTCTGACTTATGTTTTGCAGAAGGTGGATATAATCGTCTTTGTCTCGTTGTGTTGTACTAGCACAGAGTATTTACACAGTCAGCTTATGTAAGGAAAATATTGTGCAGGATTTTTACCTCGTAGGGCAGGCGCAGCAGGTGCGCCGGGCGAACCCAGGAAACGTCGCAAAACTGACCGCAGCTGGCGATCGGGCCCCGACCACGACTGCACGTTGGCTGGCCAATTAATGGCCAGCCAGTGTGAATTGTGCACCGCAACGCTGAGCGTTGCCGGGGTGGGGGGGGGGGGCGGGAAGAGGTCAATGCAGACGTTTGCACATGTGCATGGGTACACGCACTGAAAACTCCCTGAGGGCACAGGGCTGCCTCAGGGAGCTGAAGATTTTTAAAAACATGGATAAAGGCTTCAAAAATGTTAAAAACTCTGTCACATGAGCAGGGACATGTTATAAATGAGATTTCAACATTTAATTTTATTTTTAGTTCCTGTTAGAAAACTCACCCTACCTGTGGATGACATTTCATAAAAAATCCAAAGGCTGCTGGGTCTTTTCACCATCCACCAATCAAATGGTTGGATGGACAGAAAAAACCCAAATTTAATTAACTGATTAAGGACCTTAATAGGCCCCTTAATTGTCAGTGGGCATGCTGCCACCTCTCGTGTGTGCCCGCTAAGCGAAATATCGCGAGAGTGTGCGATGATGTCGGGGCACTCATTCGACATCATTGAGCACTATTTTAATGTCTTTTGGGTTGGGTGCACGCTGCCGATGAAAGAAAATTCCTGCCCATTAACTTTATTGGAAAATCTCTTACTGTGGCTTCATCTGGCCATGAAGCCTACAAGAGAGCAAGATCATGAGACATTGCACCACTTCCTGTGATGATATATACTGCCTCATTATCATATCATACAGTTATTGTTAACCCCTGATACTACAGTGCACAGGCTTAGGGGAGTCTGGAGGTGAGTTACTCTCCACCGAATTCCTAGCCCCTGACCTGCTCTTGTAGCTACAGTATTTGTATGGCTGGCCCAGTTCAGTTTCTGGTCAATGGTAGCCCCCAGGGTGTTGATCGTGGGGAATTCAGCAATGGTGATGTCATTGAATGTCAAGGAGAACTGGTTAGGTTTTCTCTTGTTGGAGATGGTCATTGACTGGGACTCATGTGGCATGGATGCACCAGCTTCAGAATGGAAAATTGCCAGGAGGTGTGATCATTTCCATTAATTCCACAAACTCTGGTGGGGACAGTATTGGGACCAATTCCAATACAACTGCCAGGTTTGCAGATCACAGATTCTCAACCCCAAAGATTTTAGTTTTTAAATATGTGATTGGAATATAATTGTGCTTTGGTTGTATTTGTACTGGATAAATATAAAATGGCAGGTGTTTACAATGATAACAGGGCTGAGGAGAGATGTTTGTACGTGCTGAATTCCTTTAGCAATCTGAGCAACAGCTAATTTGAGAGATGCATTCATTCCCCAGATAATCCAGGAATGTATTCACTCTAAAGTGTCTTCATCCTGAACTTGCTCCAAAACTCTAATTGTTATCATTACGTTTCAAATATTAAAGCCCAAGTTGGGGAATTTAGATAAATCTAAATTAGCCTGAGCAAGCCTAATGTGAATGGTTTGATACTTCAAGTAGTTTTGGAGCTAATCTCTGGTCTTTGAAGGTTACAAAACAGGAGTCCCCAGAACTTAAATTTAATCTGAAGGTTATCTGCTTTATATTCTTTTAAACTGTATTTTCTTTAATGGCTGCTAAAAAGCTACCTTTGATAACTTACTCAGTCTTTAAAGAGAGAACTTGTGTTTGCAAAATGAATAGGGGCCAATGATGAAAATGTATTCTCGGCCCACTGGAAATGTATATGCATGGAAGATTGTGGGGAGCATGTACCTGAGTTCTCAATATGTGGTCATGACAGATGAGGCTCTGTGTCAGTTTCATAGAATTGGCCCAATGAAAGTTATCAGAACTATTTTTATCACAATTGACAATTGTCTATGAATCAAGAGGGAAGATTTGATTAATTCATGCTCCCAGCATGCAGCTTCACTCACTGGCAAAGCATTTGAATTACAGCAGCGAGAGTTTCTACAATCTACTTTAATATGCCAATCAAGGAAGACAAAGTTTAAAACAATCTTTTTATGTAAATCCAAATCTTACATCTAGTGTACATCTGTAGCACTTCAGACATCACAATTCAGTAACTCACAATGACCTTTGCAAAATGATTGAGGAAAAAGTCAATAATTCCGTAATCAATTCTGCTGACCTGCAGACAGAAATTTTAAAGTACTTAAGATGAATAGTATGAAGAGTTTACAAGCAGCTAGAATTGTCTAAGATTTACCTATTTCTGCATGTTCTGCATATGGCATACTTGAGCATCTCCCTTAAAGGGACAGACGCGACTAGCAATGGAATGCTAAACTGCTCCATCCTCCATGCTATCCTTAAACAATGCTGTGGGAGATCTACTACTTTTCTGTCTTAACTTTGTAGATTTTGTTTTCCTTTTCTTAAAGTTAAAACAATTGGACTGCTTGATTTAATTTATTCTTTCACTTCTTTTGACCCTCAGGGTCTTCCACTATATTTCTTCTGTATACAGCAAAGGAATTTGTGAAGCAAAAAAATACACATTAAAAATAGGCTGCTAAAAGAGTATCAATATCCCAAAAAACATACATGGACAGTGCATTAGACAAAATAACTCAGAAGATGATGTCCTGGTGAACTTTTATGGTGAAGTCATAAAACTTGATGAAATGAAATTTAACAGGATAGAGAGCCTCACCTCTCCATCACAAGTTAATAACATGTTTCAGAAACTGATAAATAAACTGATTAGAAAATACTATGTTTTTTAATTTCATTCTGTGGTGGGAGCAAATACTGGGTCACTAAAAGTGTTCTTACAGTTTTGCAAAAATATATATTTTTTCAATTATTCAATCGTGGGATGTAAGCATCTCTGGCTTGGCCAGCATTTATTGCCCATCCATAATTGCCTTTGAGAAGGTGGTGGTGAGCAGCCTTCTTGAACTGCTGAAATCCTTGTGATGTAGATACTCCCACAGTTTGGAAGAGAGTTCCAGGATTTTGAACAAGTGATAGTGAAGGAATGGTGATATAGTTCCATGTCACGATGAGTGTGATTCTGCATTTAGTGATACTCCCAAGCATCTACTGCCCTTGTCCTTCTAGGTGGTAGAGTTTACAGGTTTAGACGATGCTGCCAAAGAAACTTTGGTAAGTTGCTGAAATGTATCTTGTAGATGATACACACTGCTGCCACTGTGTGCTAATGAGGGAAGGAGTGAATGTTTAAGGTGGTTGATAGTGTGTCAATCAAGCAGGCTGTTTTGTCCTGGATGGTGTCAAGCTTCTTAAGTGTTGTTGGAGCTGCACTGATCCAGGCAAGTGGGGATATTCCATCACACTCCTGGCTTTTGCCTAGTCGATAATGGACAGGCTTTGGGGAATCAAAAGTTGAGTTACCCACTGTGGAATTTCCAGTCTCTGACCTTCTCTCTTAACCACGATATTATGTGGTTGATTCAGCTTAGTTTCTGGTCAGTGGTAATCCCCAGGAAGTTGATGCTGGGGGATCCAGTAGTAGTGCTCTTGAAGTTTAAAGGAAAATGGTTTGATTCTGTCTTGTTGGGATAGTCATTGCCTTGCAATTGCATGACATTAGGTTACTTACTACGTATCAGCCCAAACCTGAATATTGTCTAGGTCTAACCTGAAAGTAGTTGATGATTCCTTTAAATTGTGCTGGTGGGAGGGTGCTTCCTGTTGCTGAACGCTCATGTGCAGTTAAGAGACATTGGCAGCTGGAGCACTGACATCGCTGGCATCAAATTAACATTGCATGCCAATTGAGGTTGTGATCTGCCTGCTCTGCATACTTCTGTTGGAAATTCAATGCACGTGTTCTAATATCTTCACCAATATGGTGCCCAGCTTGTTTTGCCCACAGTGTGCATGTATATTGGAGATGTCAATTTGTATCTCAAATGGCATTCATACAGCCCAAAAAATGGGTGCAGATGTGCCCCAATTTTTCTCCCATCATCTCCATATGGTACTTTATGGGCTTGATGTATATTTTTGAGCAGCAATTAAGTGAACTAGAAGTCCAGCCACTCAAATGGTTGAGTCTATTTTAAGACCCTGATCCCAGTTATAATAGAGCCAGTGCGCTATGTAACCAATAATATTGGGTGGCTTGGAAACCACAGGGTTGGCAGCAAACTAGGTCTAGGGATATATAGAGATCATGGAGAGATTGGTGACATGATTGGCCCAGGTCAACAGAGGCCCAGGTTATATTTTGGGACAAGAATTTGCTCCTCTTGCTCCAGAAAGATAATTTCAAATATACCTTTCTGGGGTCTCTTGAGAGGTAATGATCTTCAAACCCATGAGTGACTCAAAAACTTTTTGTGCCATAACAATGTTCACATTAAACTACATGACCATGTGGCCACACAGCAACTTCAAATTTCTGATGCAGGCTGCATACCAATTGGCCTCTTTAAGTTGCAGTGCATATGCAGCTGCACAAGAAAACTTAAAGGGCCCATGCACTTAAACAAATCAGCCAAGCACAGCAAAACAAAGTTAGAGGGTATGTTGGCATTAACTTTATCCTGTAAGTATGATGATTGAAAACCTTGGGATATCCTCTCCTCGTTTATCAGGGTGACATTCTTTTGGCTGCATTTCTATGCAATTTAATCACTGCTACAATTAATTTGCCGCCATTTCATTACCATTCAATTATCACCAAGAACTTCTCCTGGAGGAGGACATTGTCACCTCACTCGATCCCAATGAGCCATCTATCTTGGAGCCAAACACAGTGGATGCATGGTTCAAGATGCTGGAGAATAGTTAAGATTATTTATCTCTATGTCCTGGATGTACATGAGGACATCTCAATGCAGCAATGTGTTATTTTGGAAGGTATTGATTAAATTATGCTTCAGACTGAACTTGCTAAAGGTTTCCCAAACATATTTTTCATGAATTCATTGTTAGAGGATTTATTAAAGGCTGAGATTTTAACAAGCCGTGTTGGAGGAAGTAATTTGTAAACATTAATAGAGTTTTGAAAGGCTGGAATTTCTGTTTGGAAAATAAACTCAAACAGAAATGGGGTGAATTGCAGCATTCACTGGTCTGATGTCAAATGGGCTGATTCTGTCAAGAGATAGAGTAAGCAAAATATTGTGAGTGAGATCTAGGTGTTATTGATTGAGATGTCGCCTTTTGGAGGGAGGAGAACTAATCTGCTGCTGCAAATTTCAGCAGCTTTAAGGCAAGGGGAACAAAAAATGTCTTTACAGCAAAGTAGCAACGTTACTGGTACAATTCCTGACCAGTCTGCAGGGACTGGATAGCCCCAGCTTCAATCTGTCAGTGTGTGGCTAGAAGAAGTAAAGGAGCAGAGAAAGGCTCTGTTTGGCCCAGTCTGATGTAGGAAAAAAAAAATACAGATGAACACTCCACCCTACTCTCATGCCCACATGTCCGTCATTGGCTTGCTGCATTGTTCCAGTGAAGCTCAACGCAATTTGGAGGAACAGCACCTCATCTTCCGACTAGGCACTTTACAGCCTTCCGGACTGAATATTGAGTTCAACAATTTTAGATCATGAACTCTCTCCTCCATCCCCAACCCCTTTCCGATTTTCCCCCTCCTTTTTGTTTTTTTTTCCAATAATTTATATAGATTTTTCTTTTCCCATCTACTTTCATTATTTTTAAGTGTATATCCATCCATTGTTTTATCTCTACCTTTTAGCCTATTTCGATCCCTTCCCCCCACCCCACCCCCACTAGGGCTATCTGTACCTTGCTCGCCCTGTTTTCTACCCTTAATTAGCACATTCCTTTAGATAATATCACCACCTTCAACACCTCTTTGTCCTTTTGTCTGTGACATATTTTGGTTATCTCCACCTATCACTGGCCCTCTATCCAGCTCTTCTTGTCCCCCCCCCCCCCACACCACATCCCCCCCCCCAACCCAAAGCAGCTTATATTTCACTTCTCTTCTAATTTTACTTAGTTCTGTTGAAGGGTCATTTGGACTCGAAATGTTAACTGTGCTCCTATCTGCAGATGCTGCCAGACCTGCTGAGTTTTTCCAGGTATTTTTGTTTTGTTTTTGTTTTGTCCTTACCTTCACCATGCTAACTCACCTAGTATCCTTTGGCAGTTCTTTGGCAGCTTTGATGGTTCCAATGCGTTTATGCACTTTTTACGAACAATCATGTTTACTTTTAACAATCCCAAGGGGTGCCTTACGTCTCCCAAAATGGGACCATATCCAAAGGGGTCCCTTACCTCTCCAAAAGAATACCCTGGCTATCCAAACAAATCCATCAACTTCAGATCTCCTCTTACTGGGTGTAACATTCACACTTCACACTCCTCGCCTACCAAAATCCCACTTCGGTGGAGGCAGTTGGTGATTTAAATGGCCAGCTGCCTCCACAAACCATGCATGTGTGAACCCTGGACTGGCTCCAGTCCTGCCACTGTGAAAACAGGAAATGCTGTGTTCGAGGCCAGGAATTAGAATTTCCATTCCATTTCCGAGATTTTTGCTATGGCGGAGAATGAGTAGTGAAAATCTAGGCTTCAGCTCTGGAAAATATTTAGTGACCTTATCAGGCCTAGTAAGATAAGAGAAGTTAACATTACCTTCCAGGAATCCGCCCTGCTTAAAATGACCTCTCCTCAAAGTTGTGGATGGGTGGGAACGGGTCAGTGGGAATGTTGCAGTACAGGTTGCAGGATCAGCTAAGTCTGAACCTTGAACAAAGGGATGGAGGTTGGTCCAATCCCAGGGTGGGAAGAATTTCAATCCTAGGAGTAAGGGGATATGATCCTGGTGTTGGGGTTGGAGGGGGCGGGGCAGGGTGTTGAATTGGAGGCCTGATAGTTTAGATGTTAACAGATAGTGGAGAAATCAGGGACCAGAGATGCCAGCAGGAGTGAGCAGAGGTCTAAAACCAGGGGGAGGGTCGGAGTTTTGAGGTCTTGGCTACATGGACAGGAGACCTCAGTGGGGGGTACAATGTGGGTCAGGAGCATCGCAGGAAGTGAGTGAAAGGTTCAAAGCCTCATGGGGAGGCTTGAGGACCTTGGTGGGCTGGGGGGAGGAGGAATGGTGTCAGAGGCCTTAGGGATGGGTTGACTGGTTGTCTCACAGGGTATAATTAGAGATCTTTGGGGCAGCAGATGCCTCAGCTGTGCTGTGGTGGAGGCCCATGGAGGCCCCGGGACAGGATGATCAGAAGCCTTACTGGGGACCTGGTTGGAGGTCTCGTGAGGAGGAATCAGGGATTGCAGACCTAATTGGGGGGGGTGGGGGTGGGGGGTCAACCACTTTTATGGGGAGGTTGAAGGCCTTGGAGATTGGAAAGGTCCAAATGATTTCTGCTAGTAGGGAGTTGGCAAGGCAGCTTTGCTGGTTCCAGCAGGTAATTGAAAATGCTCTTAGCTCCTGGATCCAAACATTCTCACCTTCGTATATTTGTTGGATTTCCCTAGGCTTGGGAAGCCTGCCATCTGCAAACGGATTGATCCGGATTTTCGTCATGATGGAGAGCCTCTATGTTGTGGCGAAAATCCAGGAAATGGTCAACATTTTTAAGTTCCACCCCCGAACCCAGCATTTCCTATCTTCGAGGGGGTGTGGGGATGGAATCGGACCAGGGTTTGCGAATGCACACTTTGCGGAGGCAGCTGGCCATTTAAATCACCAGCTACCTCCACTGACATTGGATTTTGGAAGGCCAGGAATGTGAAACCTGGAGTGTGCAGATTAGAATGGATAAGATAAGGACTGAACTTGATGCATTCATTTGGATACCAGGGTACCCCTTTGGAGAAGTAAGGTGTCCCTTTGGATAGGGTCTCAGAACACCTCTGGGAGAGGTAATGCTCCCTTTGGGATTGTTAAAAATGAACATGATTATGCATTTTTTAATGCACAAACTCAATGTAACCGTGCAGCTGTCAAAGAACAGTAAATGAACTGTCCAGTGTCAAAGCTGTCAAGGAAGTGTCCAAGGGTATTGGTGAGTTGGCATGTAGGGGGTAAGGGCAAAGAGTGGTGGGTGGGGGGGCGTGTGTTGGCATGCTTTAGCACTAAGTTGGCATTGGGGTATGAGGGGCCACGGGAGCGGGTGGGGGCATGGGTTGGCATAGACTGGCATGGATGGGACATAGAGAGTGTGTGGGTATATGAGGGGCAGTGAGGGTTGATGGCTGATTTTTTTTTTTGCTTATTTCTTCTCTCATTTATTTAAACTCAATGCTGATGCATAGGGGCAGGAGTTCTGCCCAGCCTGCCTCTGCACCCAGCAGCCTCTGCATCCATCTCGCCAGCCCCGACTCCTATTTCAGCCCCCTGCCATCCCACCCCATTCCACCCCAGATTGAAAACTGGATTTCTGGGCAGAAATTTTTAAAGGTCGGCTTCGCCAAGCCAGGAAATCACTCGATCCTGCACACCCAACTCGGGGACGAAAATCTGGGCCTGACTATCTACAACCTCACCCCACCTTTGTTTAAACTGGAGGTGTGCGGATTGGAAGCAGTTTGGGAGTCAAGCTTCAGGTATTTAACACTTTACACTCCCACCTGCACCAAACCCACCTGTATTTTTCTGTTAAAATTCCTCTCACTGTGTTACTGTGCCATTGGGCTTGAACTGCCAAGAAGGCAGCTGAATGCCCACCCTTCACCTGAAAGTGTTTCTTCATTCAGATGTTTGCATGAATAGAACCCACCAAAGCCTATTATAAATTATACATTTACCTGTCATCACACCCATCATGGCCGCATGCCAACAATGAAACTTCAATGCATCTTAGTGATATCCACAGTTTGCATTCTTGTCCAGGGACAAGGCAACCATTATGAGAGAAAGCTGCACAATTTTCAGGTCCTCAAGTCTCTGAAGCCTTGTACTAAACAAGGTGGAAGCTCTGTAAATTGTGGGAAGATATCTCCAGAAAGGTTTTCAGGATAGGGAAATGGGTAAGCGTGTGTCAGCTATAAGTTCTTGATGACATTCTCATTCTTTTCCTATTGCATCCCACATTATCTGTCAGTGCACCATATTACGAAAAGCTCACTCCCACTGAAAGTGGCAAGTGAACTCTACTTGTCAGCTGCCTATTTTAACTTCTTTCTCTTTTCTCCCCCAGAAGTGCCCAAAGGAGAAGGAAGGGGCCCCAGTATATCAGAACCTGCCAGCACTTCAGAGCAAAAGCTCAGTCCATTGTGAGCCCTGTCTCTGAGGCATCAATCCTGTGGAATCAGAAAGTGAAGTAGAGTGGAGTTCACCAGGTGACAGGTAGAGCACAAGTGAGCAGGAACAGCTACTAATTGGATATAAGTAGGAGGAACTTGCTGATTGAAGATTTGGAATATATTGATACTTTGGTGAAGAAGTCATGGTTCCAATTCCCTATGTGCATAAAATAGGTGCATGAAACTCAACCAGCAGCATGATTGGCTGAGGATGGAAAATTTGGGAAGGTGCCACTCTAAGAGGGCTTTGCTCACTCTTTAAAGAAGAAGGCATTTTGTCTGTAAACTGATATATCACCAAAAAAGAGTAATTATTTAATGCCACAATATTTGCTCAAAATGAAAATAATGAAGCAGGTTTTCCTGTGACCTGTTTCATCAGGAAGGAGGCGGGTGGCGGGGCTCTGCCACCCGTTTAATGGACGTGATCTGAAGGCAAACCAATTTTCATGGGCATGCCTCATTATCACTCCACTGGTGAGTTGCTCATTCATTTAGAGCAGCACACTGATTCACTGTGTAGCACATTAGCAGTTGGCCTAGAGCAAGGTGAGTTTGGGTGACAGAGCCTCTTCTGTGTTGAGTGGGCTCCCAAAGTGCAGACTGTCAGCAGGAAATGATTGTCATTTTTTTGAGTTGACAAGAGTGGAAAAGAAATTGGCTGGGGTGTATAATGGCCCTTGTGTCCCTGTCAACATGGACATTTACTCCAGTCCCTCTCACCAATGGTATGATTGGGAGAATTGAGACTCTGGTCTCAAATTTACAACTGTCTGTTGCTACTGGAATTGACAGGCCCTGGGATCAGTTTAACAGAACTATGCAAAAGACTGAGAGTTTCATTGTCCTTAATTCTTCTGACCTCATACACATTGCTGTTCATCCTGAAGAAGTGCCAAGCAGGGACAAGGTAGGAGAGCTCAGGATAACTCAGCTTGCACTTAGGGTGACTGTGCATCTGTTCAAGCATTAGCGTACACAATTCCTAGTATTGATTCCCAATGGATCAAACTCAATTGGGAAGACAAAATTGAAAAATTACCTCTTAAAAACAAGCTTTAAGAATCCCAGCAGGCCTGCACCAGTGGATTATTTTTTAATCTAGTTTATATGGGTAAGGCTCAAATCAAATGCAGAATGGGAGGACGGTTGAACCAATGCTAGTGTCCTTCTTGAAACCAAGCCCACTAACATTCAGGCAAAACTCCTGAAAAATCAACTTCAAAGGTCTGAACACTGTGTCTGGATGGTCGAAAGCTGCCTCCCCATAGATGGCTGCATTGTTGTTGCCCTCTTTGCACCAGTTTTGCATGCCACTCTTGATCTCTTCAATTCTACATACTAGAGGCTTAGCCTGTCCTTGTATTTTGCCAAAACAAAGCTCATAAAGCAACCCACACCTGGTCAGCTAAATATTCCATCTCCCAGGTATGTTGAAGATGAGGCTCTGGAATATGTCTCATTCCTTGGCAGCCGCCTCTCTCAAAAGGCTACCATTGACGAGGAGATCCCACAGTGGATGAGCTAAGCCAGCACAGCTTTTCACAAACTACAGCATTGAGTGTTTGACAACAAAGATCTCCGCAAGTCAACAAAGGTCTTAATGTACAGAGTAATTGTCATCACCACAGTGTTTGTTATGCATAACCCAGCATAATTACACATATCTGAGTGACTGACCCTTGGCAGTATTTAATGTGGAGTGGATTTTGTTGAGCTTTATATTTTTGTTGAGATTTATATTTTTTTCTGCCATTTGATATGAAAGGAACTTACAGTTAATTGAATCACGGATTTAACATTAATACCGGTATCAGCTAACTGAACCTTTCTGTGTGACTGCTCTCATTACATTTATCCATAGAACTCAATTTCTGTTCTTTTATTTTCAGTTAAAGTAGAGCATATACATCGCTCAAATTTCTACTACTTTATAATATATTTGGACTAAATATTTATCCCTACTGTTTTTGGGTGAGGCGTTGTATCATGCAACCAGCCGCTGCCCATTGAGATATAGGTAGCAACATAAATTTTGACCCTCCTCCTCAGTTAAATAATCATAGCATTGGTCCAAGCTTGGTCCATGCTGTCAGTTGCCTGAGCACTCAGCAGGGGTCCAAACAGCACGAGCGAATAACATTTGGCACAGCAAACCTTCTCTTCTTAAAGACAGTCTGACCTTTTTAAAGGGAAGCTATACTGAATTACAGTAAGCTGCAATTCTAAACAAGGAATCTGGAAAACTAGGGGATGAATTTTGCAGTGATGGGCGGGGGATGGATGGAGTATTCTTCACCCTCCCTGTTGAAAAGGCAGTTGGCACCTTGCTAGGCTGCCCTGTAGTGATAATATGCTGGCGGAGGTCTTAACAAGGTGAAAGTGGGTCTTCCACCCCTCAGGCTCAAGACCTTGCCTTTGAGAGCTGCCGGCCAATTTGATTTTCCTCACACACATCCCAGTGCTGCTGGCATTACACCCGCCATTCAGTTGTGGTAGGCAACCAACCACAGTGCGACACGATAACTGATACGTTCTGTCCTCTCCCTTGCACCAAAAGGTGGCACACAGTAGAAAGGAGCAGAGCAGGACCACTCCGGGAACAAGGACCCCTGCATCTCCTTAGGCCTAGGAAGGGGATCGCTCCCTGATTTACTGGGCCAGTTATGGCCAAGCCCATTGCAGCTAGCATCACTGTGAACATTCAGGATAACAGTTAGTTCCTACTGTATGCCCCTTCTCAACTCCCAGCTCACTCCCATCCCACTATTTGACATGATGAACAAGCTGCAAATAGTGTGACCATGAACCTGTTGTTTTCCAAATCGTCTCACTTCCCTCAGTCCAAACTTCCCCTTTGGTTTCCTGCTTTCAAGCAAGATCTACGGGCTGCCCTATCACAGCAGCCCAAGGAGGAGGAAAGAGAGCAACTGTACAGCACCAAAGAAGAGGACCAACACTTGATCCCATGCTCAGAGCCACCAGCACAGATCCTGGCATTGCATATACCTTAGAGGCTAGCACTGAACTGAGATATTCATGTGGTGAGTTACCGGGCATGAATGGGTTGCAGCCATTCCAGAGGGACGCTGTATGGTAGCTACCCAGAGGGTGAGGACTCAAGCAAGTATGACTGCAGCAGAGCCATATCAGGACCTAGATGGAACAACATATAGGACAACCTTGATGAACACTCAGATGCTGGTACTTTGGCGGGTCTGTCAGACAGCAACCTGTCATTGTCAAGGGGCATGGAGGAGGCAGTCTCCAATTTGGCAGAGGGCATGGCACGGAGCTTGCCCTCTCTGCAGCTTCTTTCCGCCTCCCTGTTGTGCTGCAGGCCCAGAAACACTGCAACTGCAGTCTTTGTTGGGACAGGTCATGCCAAATCCTCTGCCTTCCCTGTGAGGATGCAGCAAGGCTCCTTGTCAAATCCAGCAACTAAACACAACACCTCCAAAAGCATGACAGAGTACCCTCAGAGACTGCAAAAGCAGAATCTATCGTAAATTACCTTACCTGAAAGTTGGATGTCTGCTCCTTTAAGTAACGTTAGTGCAAGGTTTATCTCATGTTGAACACTTGCTCTTTAGTGAGTGACAAGCAGATGATCTGGAAGTTCATCATCACATGAGCCAATAGGGCTGAATGATGTCAAGCCAGCACTAGTTCAGATGCTTCTGGCATCCCCTTCTCAGCAAGGGCATCACTTGGACCTCACTGGAAAGGCCCAGAGTGGCAGTGCGTCCCTCTGCAAAAGCATTCAGCTTCAACACTACGGATGTGAATTTTGCACGCCAGATATTTTATCTGACATTGTTTTTGTTTTGTTCTCATTGCCTTTTGCAAAATTCTTTCAGATGTGTGTACATGCGATTGCCCTTTTCAGTAGTTCTGATTAACGACCCGTCACTGGATTTAAAAAAGAATGAAAAAAAAATGCCCAATAGGAAATTTATTTAAGCCATCTACTTCAGTTATTTTGGGATTATCATGTTTTTGTGATTGGACTGAGACCTGCATGGACTTTGAGGAAACAAAATTTACAAGTAATTGTTGTGACAGCTAGATCACACAATTAAATGCCATTGATCAGAACAGCTCATTTTATTGTGCAGTCTTCTTGCAGCTTATTCAGTCAGATATAAACATTCTCAGCTCCTTTTAAATTAGCAATGAAATAAAACATAATCAACATCTGACGAAAATTGTAGCAACAGCGGCTGCTCAAAGTGACTTATCTTTGTGATTTTATTTCAAATTGATCCACTTTCAGTGCTGCTCAGAAAAAGAAAGAGTAATTCCTCATTGAAGTGAAAGCATTACTGCCTCCTTTCATTTTTTTTTTTGTTTTGTATTGGGCCAAAGGTTTTTTCTTTAATTCGTAGACAACATTTTGCTAATGATTGTTCATAAACTTTATTGGGACTCCACTGATCTCCAAAGTAATGCATTTCTCGACTCTTTTTTCCAAATCTTTGCAGCTTGAGATTTTTGCAATCAACAGAAGGAAACATATGCAAAGACCAAGATGTCAACCCTACTTGAAATTGTTTGTTACAAATTTTGAATCAGCTCATGTTTATTGGATTTTTTGAGAGGGGAGGGCAGCTGGGGGAATGGAAATATTCACTTCAGTGAAGAATTCTGAACGTGACCTTGTGTAAAAATTGGAGATGAGACAATTTTACATTTATTATTGATTCTGTTTTAGTGATTTCAAATCTTCCTCTCCGTACAGGTCAGCTAGACTTGAAATAGTTCAAGCATCTGAACTGAAATCTGAGTTATGTAGCCCTCATATTATAGTTTCTGTTTCAAATGATTGACATGAGTAATAATATGGCTTTCACAAGGCAGGCAGACACTTCACTAACCAAAGTATTTATCAAAGAATTAGTGGTGTTTGTTGAACGAAAAGTGGTTTTGAAATTCTGTTAAGCAAGGATTAGTGTGTGAGCACTTCGGGGGGTGGTGGGGGGAGATTTCAACCTCATGAAGGGCAGGAGAGGGGTTGAGGCAGTGGATGAATTCTTAAAAAGGAAAACCTGATCCCAATCCACCGACTTCGAGCTTTACTGGGGTGCTTTGAGGATCTAGTTAGCAGCCTGCTCTCAAGGCCAAAAGCCTCAGATTTTAGCAGCCATGTGGATTTAATGACTGCAGGCTGACAGATAAAGGGAGGTGAGAACTTCCAGAGCCAGCAGGTAAGTGTCTCTTCAGCACTGCCTATCGGCCAAGAGACGCTGGAGTGCTTTCTCCCAGCTCCCTAAGCGATCTCCCTCTTCATGGTCATCACTTCAGCCCCACTGCCCCACACAGTATTCAGTGCTTCAACCCCATCTTGCAATCAGCAATTCAGTACCAACCCCGCAATCTGATGCCAACCAGCAATGCCCCCCTTCCACAAACTCAACTCCCTCCCTCCTTCCTGGCCCCTTCTTGTGCCATTACCAGAGGTCTTCCTGCCCGACAGCTGGCCAGTCTCTCAATCTGGCCGGCTGTAGGACATGCAGCACAGGAAACAAATTCAAATGAGGTCTTGTCATTAAATTCAGCAGGAGATCCACGTTCCCTGGATTTCCACTAGCCATTAGAATTTGCCCCATTCCCTGTAAATATCAGGGCCTGGGTGTGCTGTTATCAAATTCCTTCCACTGCTAATTTCACAGAGGCAACGGTTGGGGTTTACTTTAAATGGATAACACCACTGTTAAAATCATAGCTAATGAACTGAATCTGATTTAGTGTTTGTGTGCTGAACTATGCCATAGATAATTTTGTGTCAACATTTTTAACAGTTCAAGGAGAAAGGCGATAACTTGCTTTTCTTAAAAAAAAATGCTTGATGTGATTTCAAAGCCAGCAGCAACCAGGTATGATGACAAAGAACAAAGTCCAAAGATACAAAAATAGCCTTCAGTTCACTTATAGCATGATCTCTAGTGCAAGGATTAAGGCGGTGACGTGTTACCTGGCTTCAAGCATCTGGCCTGCTCCTCATGAGTATATGACCATACAATGTGGCTTCACTTTGTCTGAGGTGGTGAAGTTAGTTACTGGGCATGGTGGAAATTCAGTCAACTACATAGAAGTTCATAGAATTTACAGCTGCAAAAGCAGGCCATTCAGCCCAACTGGTCTATGTTGATGCTTTTCTTCACACAAGCCTCTTCCCACTTCCTCTTGCCCTGTAACATTATCCTTCTATTCCTTTGTCCTTCATGGACTTGTTTATCTCCCCCTTAAATGCATCTATGATATTAACCTCAACTACTCCTTTGAAGCCGTGATAATGTAAAGGTTAATGAGGAGGAGCAGGAGGACTTCCTGAAACATGTACAAGACAGCTTTCTTCATCTGTGTGTTTCCAGCCCAATGAGGAAGGAAGCATTGCTGGATCTAGTTCTGGGAAATGAATTTGGAAACATGGAGCATGTTTCGGTGGGTGGGGTGGGGGTGTAGTGGGGGTGAAGGTGGTGGGAACAGTGATCATATCATCAGGGCTAAAGTAGTTAAAAGGACACAGGACAATGAGGCATACAAATGCATAACTGGAGGAGAATAACTTCAGTCAGCTGAAAAGGAAGCTGGCTCAGATAGACTGGAATCAAAAATTTGGCAAAATAGGCCTTCAAAGAGGAGATGGCTTAGGTACAGGGGGAACCATTCCTACCTGAGGAAAAGGAAGGGCAACCAGTTCCCTGGATGATGATAGATATAGAGGCTAAACTGAAATTGAAAAGATAGGTTTATAACAAATGCAATGTTTATGGACAAGCCATAATTATATAGTGCTTACAAGAGCAGGTCAGAAGCTGAGTAACTCACCTCCTGACTCCCCAAAGCCTGACCACCATCTATAAGGAACAAGTCAGAAGTGTGATGGAATACACCCCACTTGTCTGGATAAGCACCTTCAACAAAGCTCAAGAAGCTCAACACCATCCAGGATAAAATAACCCACCTGATTGACATCCCATCCACCCCTCTTAAACATTCATTCCCTCCACCACCAATGGACAGTGGCAGCAGTACATACCATCTACAAGATGCACTGCAGCAATTCACAAAGGCTTCTTCAACAGCACCTTCCAAACCCACAACCTCTACCATTAGAAGGACAAGGACAGCAGATACCTGGGAACACCACCACTTGCAAGTTCCCCTCCAAGCCACTCACCATCCTGGTTGGAATTATATCACTGTTCTTTCACCGTCGCTGGGGCAAAATCCTGGAACTCCCTCCCTAACAGCACTGTGGGTGTACCTACACCACATGGATTAGGGATGATCAAGAAATGCTAGCCTAGCCGGTGATGCCCACATCCTGTGAAAGAATAATAAAAATGCAATAGAGAGCCAAGCTGAATACAGAAAGTGGAGTGAAGACCTAAAAAAAACAGAATAAGAGGGGCAAAAAGAGAATATGAGATTAGATTAGTGGCTAACATAAAAAGGAACACAAAGTCTTTAATGAACATACAAATAGTAAAATGGTGTTTAAAGGAAGCGTGAAAAGATAAGGAAATAAAAGGGAGATCTTCTTACATAGGAGCTTAAGCACAGGAGGAGGTCTTTTAGCTCCTTGAGCCTGTCCCATCCTTCAACGAGATCATGGCTGATCTGAGACCTAACTCCATATGCCCATTTTTGCCCTATATCTCTTAATAGCTCTGAATAACAAAAATCTATAAATCTCAGATTTAAAATGTACAATTGTTCCACCATCAATTGCTGTTTGCAGAAGAGAGCTTCAAACTTCTACCACTCTGTATGTAGAAGTGCATCCTAATTTCATGTCTGAAAGGCCTGTCTCTAATTTTTAGACTAAGGCCCTTAGTCCTAGATTCCCCACTCAGCGAAAATATTTTCTCCCTACCTTCCCAATCTATTTTCATTAATATCTTGAAAAATTTGGTCAAATCACCCCTTCACCTTCTAAATTCCAGCAATACAACCCTAGTTTGTGCTAATCTACTTTCGTAATTTAACTTTTTCAGTCCAAATGTCATTCTGGTAAACTTATGCTGCATTCCCTCTATGGACAATATATCCTCCCTAGGGTGTGATGCCCAAAATTGCTTCTTACAGAGGCAGAAGGCATGGCTGAGGTACAAAGTGTGTGCTTTGTATCTGCCCTCACTATTGAAGAGGATGAGGCCAATCTCACAGTAGAGGAGGAGACACTAATGATATTTGATGAAAATACATGGAGAGGAGGTACTAAAAAGACCTGCCATTCTCAAACTAGTAAAGCCGATTGGTTCAGATGGGATGCATCCTAGATAATTGAGTGAAATAGGGTTGGAAATAATGGAAACCCAGGCCAAAATTCACAATCCTCCTTGTATGTGAGGGTGGTTCCCAGAAAAATGGAGGATTACAAATGTCCTATTTCTTTTCCAAAAAGGGTAACGAGTAAACCTGGCAATTAGAACTTGTTAGCCTAATGCTACTAATGGGGAGACTCCTAGAGACAACTATCTGGGCCAAACTTAATTGTAACTTGGGGAAGTAAGGATGAATAAATGAAAGTCCGTGCGAATTTAAAGGCAGATATTAAAGGCAAATCATGTTTCACTAACTTGTTGAGTTCTTTGATGAAATAATGGAGAGATTTGACGATGGAAATGTAGTTGGTGTCCATATAGACTTTTAAAAGGCATTTGGCAAATACCACACAATAGACTGGTAGCAAAATTGAAGTCCATGGGATTAAAGGGACAGTGGGTGAATGGCTAGAATATTGTTTGAGGGATATAAAGCAGAGTCGAGGTGAATGGTTGTTATTCAGGCAGTAGAGAAATATAGAATGGTGTATGGAAAGTTGGTGGAAACAGATTCAATAATAACTTGGATAAATAATTGAAAAGAAAAAAAATAGAATACAGAGCAAGAGCACTATGAGATGAATTGGATAGTTCAAACAGAGGCACCATGGGCCAAATGGCCTCCTTTTGTGTCCTATTATTTTATAATTCTATATGGTGGCCATTGTCACATTATAACCACTCTAATTCAGCCTCTCTTACATCCTATCAGAAGAAGTTACATTGCACGGGCAGAATTTTCTGGGTGACATGCGGGATGCGGGCCCCGCACGTCAGCGCGTAATATGATGTGTGGTTACTTCGGGCGAGTGTCCTAGTGTCACTGCACGCCATCACGATATTTCGTTAGGTGGGCACATAATGAGGTGTGATGTGTGCCCGCTATTAATTAACGGGCTAGTTAAGGCTATTAACTCGGCAATCAACGCCGATTTTCAGGCGCCAGTGCGATCTTCGGCTCAACGCATGGGTGCAATGAGCAGTTGGCTAAGCGACTTTTTAATAAAACTCATCCACGGGCAGGATAAGAGGGATCAGTGGGGTTGTCAAACTGGCCTGTGAAGTATTTATTGCAGAAAGCATATTAAACTTACCTGTGTGATTTGTAGCAGTTCAGAATGAATTCCAGCAGCTTTCTGTGTACTTTGAACCTTCAGCTCAGCGCTCTTCAGTCAGGAATCATTATCAGACCTGCAGCTTTTCGGATTCCTCTCTTTAGCCTGGAGGTATGGGTTCTGACATGTCCACTGGAGGCAGCTCCTCTGAGAAGCAAGGAAGGGCTAGAATAATGAGGAGGCCAGGAATGCATAATCAGCCTCCAGGGGAGCCACCTTTGGGAGGCCAGGTGCATGCACAAGGGCCGCTGGGCCAAGAGGTAGTCCAAGGTGGAAGGGCCACAGAAGGCGCCACTATCCTGCTGCCAGGGTTTACAGGTGGAGAAACAGCTACCTCAATATGAGTGAGGAGCAGTGCCAAAGGAAGCTCCAACTGTCAAGGGAGACAGCCAGGCAATTGGCCCTGAGATCTCCCCTAACTGTGTGGGTGGACACCCCATGCCAGCAGCTCTGAAGGTCACAGTTGCCCTCCACTTCCATGTCTCTGGCTCCTTCCAGGGCTCGACGGGTGATCTTTGCAATGTCTCCCAATCAGCTGTCCACACTTGTGTCAAGCAGGTGACAGATGCTCTGTACAGAAGGGCATTGACCTTCATCCAATTCCGTTGCGACCAGGCAAGTGAGGCACAACGAGCCAGAGGCTTCGCGGCCATTGTTGGCTTCCCCTGCGTCCAGTGTGCAATAGACTGTACACATGTGGCCAAGATGCCAGCAGGTGAACACGGAGCCTTTGTCAACAGGAAGGGATTCCACTCCATGAACGTGCAGATAGTGTGTGAACACAGGATGCAGATTCTACAAGTCTGTGCTAGGTACCCAGGAAGCTCTCACGACACCGACATCCTCAGACACTCCCAGGTGCCGGGGCTTTTCAGTACTCCAGCTCAGCTTGTTGGATGGCTGCTGGCTGACAAGGGCTATCTCTTCAGAATGTGGCTCATGACGCCTCTCTGCCATCCAAGAACTGAAGCTGAGCAGCCGTACAATAGGAGCCACGGCACCACAAGGGCTGTGGTGGAGAGAGCCATTGGTCTTCTCAAGATGCGCTTCTGATGCCTGGACCACTCAGGGGTGCACTCCAGTACCCCCCAGATCATGTCTCAGTGATAGTGATAGCATGCTGCGCTCTGCACAATCTTGCGCTGGAAAGGGGGGACGCAGTGGATAACAAAGAAGTTGACACAGTGGATGTGGCTGCACGCGATGAGTCCAGCAGTGATTCAGAGGATGAGGAAGCACAGGGCAATGATGAAGGGCTGAATGGTGACCTGCTACTACACCAAGGAGGCAGGAACATCCAGGAGACTTTAGTCCAATGAACCTTCAGCTAGCTGCATACAAATGGATCTGCAGGGCTAGCATTGCCTGGTGCTTCCATATTCGGCACTTATGTGCTACATCTGCCACTTCATCAGCTGCAAGTAAGGGCTTTGGGCGTAAACCTCAATGTCCACTCAAACACTCATGACATGCCTGTAAAACATACAAATGCAGTACATAGGAGCCACCTTCAGCCATGATAACACATCTGGATTTTATTTTGGTCCATCATATGGTCCAACAAAATGAATCCAAAACATTTTTACAACACCAAAAAATAATAATTCCCTAATCTAGGGCCAACACAAAAAGCACCAGTGAGGATCCCATGATGTGCCTAATGTGCCTCATGCTTATGTTTTCAGGTGCTATGTCTTGGTGCTGCCCGATCGCTTGGAGTGGTATCTGAGACAGCCTGCTGACTCCGCTGTCCTGTTGGCCTCGATGACCTTGGTGGTTGTCCTCTGGCCCGTGGAGGCTGTGCTGGTCCCACCTGGGGGGGAGTGGCCAGTTCCATAGCTGGCATCTTCCCAGTCACCAGGCATCAACGGATGCAATGGTCACTGACAGAGGGGCGGAGGAGCTGCTGCCCTCATCCAGAGTGCACTGAGAGGAGCCCGCAGAGATGACAGGCAGCTGCTGCACCATTGTGACGTTGCTTCGGACCTCACTGCTCACCGTAGATGGGTGGGCACCGAGCTGCGAAACTTGGTGCCCAGAACATCTCCCACATTGGCAATGACCAGCTGGGGCCACTGGCGCTGTGAGGGCTTGCAGGTCCGAGCGTATCCCCAGGAGAAGCTGCTTGTTCTCCTGGAAGCCCCTCACCAGGAGAGTCGCCACTCTCTCTGTGGAGGAAGCATGATGCTCTGACATGAGGCTCATGGCATCACTCATGCTCTGCATGGACTCCTCCACCACAGACACCAAGCGAACCATAGCCTTATGCAACACTCACAGATTCTCCCGCACAACTGGCCACATTTCCAGCAGATTGTGCTTCACGGACGACTCCAGAGGCACATCATCACAGCCCGACTCAGCATGTGCCCGGTCCCCTGCAGTCCTCCAGCTGCTGGCACCATCAGCACTCTCTGTCTCTGCCATCTCCTCCAGCGATTGTGAAGTGCCCCCTCCACTGTGTCCCGGGACACTAGCCGATGTTACAATTCCCACCGATGTGCTAGTATCTGCACCGGTGCCTGCTTTGCAGAAATGGTGTCACACAGGTGTGAGAGGGGGCATCTGTAATCGAGCCTGGTCGCCAGCCTCTGATGATGCTGAAAATAACAACAAGGACAGTGGATCAGTTAGCGTCCACACAATGACACACTTCATCCCTTTCCCACAGGCTCATAATGCATTCAACCTTCCAGAACCTAAGGAGACAAATATTGGTGGGGCAGCAAATAGTCAGGAGGAGACCCTAACATTACAGGTGGATACAGACAAGTTGGTCAGAAGGCCTAAGGAATGCCAAATGGAATGTTATGTGGAAAAGTGAGAGGTGAAACATGTGGGCAGGGCAAACAAGGTACAGGAGTACACGAGAAATGATAGAACGGTGGAAAATAAGGACGATTAGTGGGACCTTGCTGGGCATGTCGACAGGCCCATTAAGGTAGCAGGACAGGTATATAAGGCACTTAAGAAGGACAATGCCATACTTGCCTTTATTATCCAAGGAAGAGAATGTAGGAACATGGAGGTCATGTTGCAAGTGCAGAAAACGTTGCCGAGGCCACAGTTATAGTTTTGCATTCAGTTGTGATCAGTGCTTCATGGGAGGGATGTGATTGGAGTGGAGAGAGTGCAGAGGTTGCTGATCAGGATGCTGGCTGGGCTGGAGAGTTGGAGTTTTGAGGACACATTGCATAGACTGGGGATATTTGCCATGGAGCATGCGAGATTGAGGGGTGACATAATTGAGCTTCATAACACTATGAGGGGCACAGAATGGGTGGATAGAAAGGAACTTTTCCCCTTGGCAGAGGGATGACTAACCTGGTTGCATTTATTTAAGGTAAGGGGCATGAGGTTGACAGATGAGGTGATGAGGAACTTTTGCACAGAGTAATGTGGGACGCACAGGCTGAAAGGGTGGTGGAGGCACAAACCCTCTTAACATGTGATAAGCATTTGGATGTGCAGTAGTGATGCCATGGCGTACAAGGCCATGGGGATAGTGGTTAGAAATGAGATAAGGTGACTTTGGAAGGTGCTGGACATGCACATCTACGAAGGGCCGAGGGACCTTTGTCTATGACCCAAATGTCTGACTCTATCAGTCTGTGAATGAGCAATGTTGCTACAGTAACGATTCCAACAATCATCAGTGCTTTGGATGGTGGGAAGACAGAGCGGATGTCATTGTGGACCTCAAATACCGCTCCACCCCAGCCTCAACAGCACCAGTGGACCTGGGCGCATGTCGCTTCTCAAGCTCCAGGGCCTCCTGCTCATAACGGTTCAATATCACCAGCTGGGCCTGGCAGCCTCCAGTGCGCAAACACTCATAAGCATTGTGCGCATTTTTCTCCTGCAAAACAGAGAAGACCATTCATTGGGACTAATCGCACATGTACTCTGCACACGCACACCGCACCCCAACCACAGCAGCCCATCTCAGGCCTCCAGTGCCTCCTCTCCCCGTTACTGCTGATCAGTCACAAAAATATAGTACGACTGCTCCCAACCACCCCCCCCGCACCCCACCGCCCAACGGCCACTTTGGACACCTTATGCGTCCATCACTTTCAGAAATATGTGGTCCTGGCTTCCATGGCAAGGAGGCGCAACTAGGTGCAGCGCCGGGGCATCAGATGGCTCTTGGCCACGAGACCTTGAGGCTGCCCTTCCAGCAAATCATCACCATGAATAGGGCATGCGTTGTCCTTGCTGCATCTCCTGCAGGTTGCCCCCAGACTAGTCATGTGCGACTAAGACCAACACATGGTGCAGAGAAGAACTCATCTTCTCATGAACCACTCAGGCTGATGTAAGCACAGTCACTATCTGCTTGACCACCCAGCATGCGACAAATGCCCAACGTGATTCAATGTAGTCATGACAGTAAGTCTTGGAATGGGCGGGGAGGCCCTCAAAGGCTAAGGCTAGCTGCTGGGTTAAATGCCCAACACCAAGATGGTACTCACCTTTCCAGAGCGCAGCAAGTCATTGAACTGCTTATGGCACTGGATCCAGGTGCGCCGCACCATGTCGCAGGAGCTCACCACCTCTGCCACCTCCTCCCAGGCACGCTTCACCATGTGGGGGGTCCTCCTCCCCCCATCCTGGGGAACCAGCGCCTCCCGCCGTGCTTCCACCTCCTCGGGGAGGGCAGCAAGGCAATCTTCAGAAAAGCGAGGGGCACATTGGGCTTCCGCTGGCCTACCCTGCATCCTGCCCTGCTCCTGGGCCAGACCCTGCAGCCTGCCCTCCTCCTCTGGTCTTCCCCTACCATTGACCTGCTGCGCAGACCTCCTGTGGTACAACCTGCAACAGGCCATAGCGAACAACCTAAAGGAGGTTGCCAGGCCTTTTTTAAAACAGACTGCCGGGTTGCCATTAGACCCGATGGTCAGTACATGCCTGCCACAAATTTCACGCTCCTGCTCTCCATAGGAGTCGGAAGTGCAGTGGGCGGGCCTTAATTGGCCTGCCTGCGCAAAATGGCAGCGCGGCCCCAATCGCGGGCAGCAATTGGGTCCGCGGTCACCCGCATCAGCACCTGCTCCGCCCGCCCACCAAACTGAAAATTTTGGCGCATGATTCTAGCCAATGTCACTATACTTGTGAGCAATGGGCCCAGATACCAGACCATCGGTCACTGCCAGTTTATGCATTGGAAGCAAGCTGCACGCAAACCTAGGGCCACAACAGGAACAATGAATATTGTTCTTTGCAGCTTATTTTGTTATTATTCATGTTGTGTTTAAAAGAAAATATATGTAGGGTACATTAACTGTAATGAGGCATTTTGTGTAGATAGAGAGAAGCTGTCGTGAACTGACAGCAGGATGCAATTGTAACATGCCCCAAGATCAGCTCGGGTATATTGGAATGTGCTATTTTTTTAGGAAATGCTAATTTTCACAATTCTTGAAGAATTCTGAACGAAACTGTTGTAATTGTAAGTTAAACATTTTCTTACTGTTACGGGGATCATGTGGCTGTACAGACGAATCAGTCCTAAGCGTGGGGAATCTTAGGGTTGGAGCTTTCCAGCCTTGGTCTTGAAACAAGAATGTAGCTTCATCAGGAGCACTGTAAGTAAAGTTTACTGTTTCTTACAAGAAAATGCCCTGCATTCCAAGATTATTAAAGAAACCTTGTATAAAAGTTGGATATGAGGCTATTTTACACATATTATTGGTTTTGTTGCAAGAAATTTCAAACATACATTTTAGTTCAGGTCACATAGGCTTGAGCTAGTCAAATTACCAGGAACTCACTTCACTGAGCTGTTCTCAACTGAACCAAAGAAGGACAAACAGCTTGATGCAGATTCTATACAGATCAACGGTGCTAAGGAAACATTTTGTGATTGTCTGCGACTGCTTACAGGATAATGGCACCTCTGACAATGTAGCATGCTTTCAGTCAACCTAAATTATATGCCCTGGAAATGTGACTTGAGCCAATGAACTTCTGAGTGCTACTGTTGAGCCAAGTGACTGTGGGTAAATGAGAAAAAGGTTTAGGGTGATTTTTTGGTATGGAGTCTTGGGCCATCAATCTGATACATGGCAATGTTTGGTAGTTGTCACCTTCCTTAAAGCATGCTGCTTGTTTTGTTTGGGATCTTCCTGTACCGAACCCAATGTTTTGGTCCTTGCCACTTTTTCTGGTCAATTATGCCCAGTGAACTGGTGAACATTGAGGATAACTTTCACTAAAATTGTTTTAAAAGCACAATCATCAATTTGCCAAAAATTTGGCACTTCTCCTAATTATCACTCCGCATTGGATCATCCGAGCACATTGCAGGAAACTGTGCCTGTGCAGGACATGTCCTGACAAATGTGATGTGCTGAAGTCAGGACTTACCATCAGGGACTTGCTCACATCGCGGTCATCCGAGGAGCAGAAGATGCTGGAGCCTGACAGCAATGGGACCCTGGGAGAGCATCCATGGCATGCTGGGTGGAATCTGGTGGACACGGCTCTGCTGCGGAGCCGCTCACGGAAGGTGGAAAGTCACCAATGAGAGTCTGCTCAGTATCTTTGCCCTGATTTGCAATGGATGATTGTTGAGGGGGTGGAGAGGAAGGTCCAGCTGTGTTTAGGAGAGGAAGATGTACTGGCGGGTGGGAAAGGAAGGTCTAGCTTTGACTGGGAGAGGAAGGTGTGTTGTTAGCAGGGTGAGGTTGGGAGGGGCAACGAAGGTGTTGGGGTAGTGTGACGTTGAGAGAGGGTGAACAAAGGTGACAGGGGTGAGCCTGGGGGGAGGGAGTACGGGAGGAGGAGGGGGTAACAGGGGAGAATATGGCAACTGGGGAGGTAGGTGTAAGGAAGGGAGGAATGTGTAAGGGAAAGAGTTTGGAGGGGGAAAGAAGTCCTGAGAGGTTAAGGAGTCCAGGGGAAGGAAGGAATCCAGGGGGAGGAAGGAATCCAGAGAGGGGAAGGAGTTTAGGGGGAAGAAGGAGTCCTAGAGAGGGGAATGAGTAAGAGTGGAGGAAGAGGTAAGGCTGGAGGAAGAAGTAAGGGTGGAGGAAGAACTCAGGAAAGGGGAAGCAATAATTGGGGGTGGGGCAGAGGGGGGGGTGGTCAGTCCAGGGGAGTTAGGAGCCCTGGGAGGGGAGGATTCTGGGGGGGATGAGGGCGAGGTGCAGCAGTCCGGGCGAAGAGGGGGAAATTCCAAGGGGGGAAGGAGCTCCAAAAGGTGGGAAGGAGTTTCAGGCAAGCCTGCAAGGGAGGGGACTGTGGAGACAAGGGATGCCTCTGGCAGAGCGAACTGAGGGTGGGCATGTTCAGAGGGAACGGTGAAAATGACCAAGGACAGAGTGAGGCAGTAGGGTGAGAGGGTGAGGATGCGATGGTGAGGGACAGCAAGGGTGATTGGGGACTCAAAGGCAGGCACAGAACCTGGCGTTGGGAATGAAGTCAGGGAGGTTAATGTGGATGCGGGTGGAATTTTCAGGAAGGTAGGGAATGTTCCTGAAAGAAAAGGGTTGTGGCGGGTAGGTGACTGTGGGGAGGTGAAAGGTCTTGACAGGGAGTCAACAGTGGTTGGAGAAAGGAAATGGGTGACCAAAGGAGGGGACAGGACAGGGGACCTCAAGAAAAACTGTACCACGGCCATGCTTGTTAAATCTAAAGTGAAGTGAGACTCATGATGGGTGAGAACATGGGAGTGTGCTGCATGGTGCTGCATGGGAGTGTAACCAGTGGGTAGGCGGAGATGCAGGTCAGCTCAGGTGGACAACTGGAGTGAGTTGAGTGTGACTGTGGAAACATTCGCTTGCATGGGAGACTGCTTGCACAAGGCTCCAAAAGACCCTGCCACCTGCCACACATAACTTCTTCCTCCAGAATCACACATAGGCTGGCTGCGTGCAGTTGACCTGCTGGGGGGCTGGGGGCGGGGGAGGGGTGGGGATGCAGGGAACTGACTTACAAAACTTGTAAATGAAGCTGAAAGACACCATTACACATTATTCACTGAAAGTGAATATATTTTCAGATTGTAAAGTGACAAATTGTGTTCACCCATGCAACCAACTATGATCGGAATTTCTTAATTTTTCTATGCCTTAGACTTGTGCTGCCCTGACATCCACAGCAGGAGTGGAGACAACCTATGCAATGATTGGCTCTGTTGCCTGTGATTACTTTGGCATGGGTCCTCTGGAGAGCTGAGGCCTTGGGGGCCCCAGCTTGCTTTGGCTGTCCACCTGCAGGCCAGCTGCTCCCTCTGCGATGACAGAGGATGAGGTTGAGGGGGCCACAGGCAAAGGGGACTCGGGGGGAGAGGACAGCCTCTGAGATTCCTGAATGGATGACCCGGGCTGTCCAGCTGCCGCTCCTCCTTCCTTCGGGTGCCTGAGGGCCCCGGCCTGACTCCTTGAGTGGAAGGAGCACCTGGAGGGATGTCGAGGTGCCCGGTTTCCCTCTTGCATTGCCACTGTAGGAACTCACCCATGGGTACCGTGACAGAGTGCAGGTCTGCATGTATCCCCACACCCTGCTGGACCAGGGTCACCATGGCATCTGCCATCCTTCTCATGAAGACCTCCACATGTGCACATGTGGGCACCAGTTTATCAGAGAGCAGGCAGACGCACTCCTCTGACTCATGTGCCACTTAGTTGAGGGCTTCCAACAGCTCTGCCTGATGTTGCCCTGCCTTCTGCTGACTCTCCAGGATGAGTTGGAAAGCTGAATTCAGAAGCTCATGATCTGACTCAGACCTTATAGATGCCTCTTACCCAGCAGCCATCAGAGTGCTGGGGATCTTGGCTGAACTAGCATCCTCCTGCTGCGCACACATCTCTGTGCAGTGACCACCAGATTGTGAACCCAAGTCTGCTCTAGATTTAGGTTCCAATGACATATGTGTCTCTATACTACTGGAAGGTGTGGGTAAGCACAGTCATGGGTCTTCCAGGCTGCTTATTTCCAGCTCCACAATGGAGGAGGCACCCTCTTGGCTGGAGATGAGGACTTGGATGGAGCTGAGGGGCTGGCTGGCTGCAGGAGTCGGTCGCTTGGCAGACCTCCCTGTGAACCAAAGTAGAGATAATTAGTTCATGGCAGCAGAGTCAAAAACAGGAGAGAGAGCACACACATTCATGTTGAGAGAGAGATGATATGGTGCAGGATCCTCATGAGGGTGTTTGCTGCCAACTTCACCCTCGCTGCAGGCACAGTCCACATGCTTTCCTGTCAGCAAAATCACACAGTCCTCAACATGGGTGAGGTGTCTAATGTGGGCTACTCTACCCCCGGTCTGGGATCTCTCCCTGCAGTCATGAGCCAGCTTCTCCTGCATGGAAACAGCTGGAGAGAGTGTGAGCAGGATACATGGCACTGGTGAACGGAGTCCAAAAGGCATTCAGGGGACACATCACATACCCAGGGGGCTGCAGTCTTCTTGTCTTTTGGGGCCATGTCTTCTGTGCAACAGTCCTGGGCTGGAAGCACTGAGGGGTGTGCCTGTGGTTGCACCTTAAATATGGTGTCCAGCCTGAGGAAGCGGCAGGATGAATGATAGCCCGCCCACCATCAAAACAGTGTGTTTCCAGGGAATGTATGATTAACAAGGTGGGATTGGGACGATACAGTGTGAAAAGCCACCATTGCAGCTGGCAGGAAAATGTTCTTTTTCCCATCCATTCCCACACTTAGTGCATCTGGGACCATTCCACCCTTTGTCTATGATTCACATTGTTAAACAGATTCTTCATTAATCTATATTTTCCCTAATTATGCCCTCTTTCAATTCAAAAAGAGCAGTATTTAATCTTTAAATAATGGAAAGATTAACATGGAGAACCTCTTCAAGACTGTGAAACAGAGTGATTCATGAAACACTTGAAAGTTGTGTTTTCCAGCCTTTGATGAGAGCCACCATTGAAGGCTATTGCTGTGTAGATACAAGTGCTTTAACTCCCATTAGTTCCTGTCTAGCTGGTGTTCAACAGTAATTTTTTTCTGACATGACAATGAGTAAGGACACATCTAGCACTTGATAGCTAAGAGCCATGGTAAGCATTAGTTACACTTAGTGACAGTGTAATTTGTAATTGACAGTGCCAGTTGCACTGGATGAGAAGTGTTTTTGAGATTACCATCTTGTCCTGACTGTTTTGCTCTAAAATACTTACAGATAGCCCATTAACTAGCCAAGTATTTCATGACAAATCCTAATAAGTGACTTTACATGCTGTCTTTGCCAGTGATTCCGTATTGCTCTCAGACACATTGCAAGCTGAATCCTATGTACTATCTTCATTAATATATTTTCTGCTTTGCTTTAACTAATCATAGGAGGTTTTTTTCTTTAATTGGAAACATTTACAAGATACAATTATCATTCAGCTTATTGACTACTCATTGACTACAGGCATAATCTACTCAACCTGTAATTATCTATTGATCAAAACAAATGATTGTTTCCATCTCTATTCTTTGTCTTTGGATTCCCAGCCATTAGTGATAGGCATGCATAACACTGATTCATTGATCAAGAGCTGTTCACTAGAATTTTCTAATACCTACACTTGTATTAGTAAGCATGAAGTGTCATAAATAAGGGTTGCATAAGTTTGAATTTATATATGCCTCAACTGAAATCAGAGGGCAACTAAGCTCCATGTAAGTAGCAGGCACCTTTTAAAAATAGCTTGGCATCTGTAATAAAGTGTAATATTTCACAGTGTGATGTTTGGTGTGTGACATCTCGCGAGCAATTTCTGCACCACAATGGACAAAGCTGGATAGAAACTACTTGCTTAGATCCCCTGTAATCTTCTGCAGGTCAGGCAGCATCTATGGGAAGAGAAACAGAGTTAAGGAGCAGAGCTTTACATTGCGATGGGGTCCCCACACTCAAGTGTAAATGTTATGGGTGAACCTGCTCCCACTTCAGCAGGTTACCCTGCAAACAATTAAAGCTGGTCAGGATGTTAACTGGCTCGAGGCAAGACTCCCCCCTCTCCCCCCCACTCTGGAGGAAAAAGTCACACCTCCGAGAGCTGCTGGCTAATCAAATAGCCAGCCTCTTGCTGGCCCCAGCTGCACAACCGGGAGCAGTGGCACGTAGCCAGTCCCCAAAGGAGACCTTTGCTAGGATCAGATTGAGAGGAGTGTAGGGGTGGGCAAGGGGCCTTTCAGCAGGCCAGGCTAGCAGGCCCTAAGGACAAGCCTGTGGGGGTATCGGGGTGGACATCGGAAGTAGGCAGAAATGTGGACTTGAGGCCACAATCTGATTAGCCGTGATCTTATTGAGTGGCAGAGCAGGCTTAAGAGGTCGAATGACTACTTGTGTTACTAATTCATATATTGGCATGACAAGCCGGGGGTAGGGTTGCAGGGGGTGGCAGGAGAAGACCATGGGGATAGGGCCTCTGATAGGCCCAGGGGCCTTTAATGGAATTACCCCCACCTTGCCTGCCACCAACCCAAGCAGTGAGAGGTGACAGGCTTCCCTCTTGGCATCTGCCTCTGCCTGACATGGGAAAAATTGCAAGTAGGGGCAGGAAGAGGTACTTAAGTGACCATCAATTAAACACTTAACTACGTCAATTGGCCCATGGGTGCGTGGGCCTCCTGGTACCTCCCCCACAGCTTGTAAAATTGCAGCAGGGGTGGGAAGATAGGCACCAGGAATGGCACATCGATACTTTCTGGATCCCTGTGCCTGCCTCAACCACAGTCATATCTTCCTGTCCCTGTTCGCAGACCAAATTCGACATGCCTAGCCTAAGGGGTGTGACTGTCCCCTGGAACCAAGTGTCCGGGTAACGATTCCCCTCCCTGATACATCGCAGCATCTGAAGCTCAAACTCCAGCTCACCAACACTGAATCACAGTTCTTCAAGTTACAGACACATACTAGTTGGTGTGGATCATGTAGATGAGCACCAGGTTCCACATGCTCCGGCTACAACACATCACTTATCCTGGCATTTTTATTGTTTATTTAACTAATTAAGTTTAGAAATATCACTCAATTATTATCTATAGTTATATCAAGTAGTTTAACTCGTTAAGCTATAGGTTTAGTGCAATACTAATATCTCCCCAGCATCCATTTATACAACTGCCCCCATTTAGAGAGAAAAGGAAGCATAAAGCTCACCAACCACTCACCTAACTGCTCGCCTAATTAATGCTTCTCGGCTTCAGCTCTTATATTCTGTTGGTGGTCTCTGGATCTCACTCTCAGTCCACTCCTTTTAAGCAAGAGGTCAGAACAGCACCTCCTCTCTTACTGCATCAAATTCCCACACTCACCAAATTCCCATGCTCACACTTTGTCTTGAGTTGCACTCGGTGACAGGCTACGTTCTTTGTGCCTGCTTCAAGGCCATCATTCATTGCCCTTGAGAAGGTGGTGGTGAGACGACTTCTTGAAAAACTACAGTCCACCTGGTGGAATTATTTCCACATTACTTGTAAGGTAGGGCGTTCCAGGTTTTTGACCCACCGATGATTAAAGAACAGTATCCAAGCCAGGATGTTGTTTTTTTCATTCATGGGATGTGGGCATCGCTGGCTAGGACAGCATTTATTGCCCATCCCTAATTGCTCTTGTTCAGAGGGCATTTAATAGTCAACCACGTTGCTGTGTGTCTGGAGTCACATGTAGGCCAGACCAGGTAAGGACAGCAGATGTCCTTCCCTAAAGGACATTAGTGAACCAGATGGGTTTTTACAACAATCAACAATGGTTTCATGGTCATCATTAAACTTTTAATTCCATATTTTTATTGAATTCAAATTCCACCATCTGCTGTGGCCAGATTCAAACCCAAGTACCTAGAGCATTACCCTGGGTCCCTGGATTACTAGTCCAGTAATAATGCCACTGCCTCCCCCTAATATGTGACTTCTAAGGGATCCTAGAGATAACAAGGTTCACATGTCCTCAAGGGATGCTTCCGATCACCTATCACTAAGACCTTTCATTTTGAACTCCATAACATTGGCCAACTCCATCCGTGCCTCAGCGCATCTGCTGTCATAACCCTCAGCTTTGCCTTTTGTACACCAACGTCATTATTCCAACACACACTTTGCTGACCTTCCACTATCTACCCTCTGTAAACTTGAGGTCATCCAAGACTCTGCTCTATGTCATTATGTCATTAGGCCAGGTCATTGAGTGTATTTAAGACCGAGATAGATAGGTTCTTGATTGGTAAGAGGATCAAAAGTTATGGGGAGAAGGCGGGAGAATGGGGTTGAGAAACTTATCAGCCATGATTGAACAGCGGAGCATACTCGATGGGCTGAATGGCCTAATTTCTGCTCCTATGTCTTATGGTCTTATGTCCTAACCTGCACCGAGTCTAATTCACCCCTCATCCCTGATGACAAACAAGAAGACATGAAGAAATAAAAACTAAAATAAATTTGTTTCTCTTCCATATTCTGTTGTTTAAATTCTTTGTTTTAAAATGGACAATTGCTGGGCTGATAAAATGGCTACCACTAGCCACATACTGCTAGTTCTGTAAAATTCTGAGCAGTTCCAATGGATAAAGGTAAACTTATCAGCCTCCTAGAATGTGACTTGTATTGTATGAACATTTCAACCAAGTCAACACAAAGGACTCGTAGATGAGATGTCTGCACCAGCCAGCTTTGGACAAAGGCAGAGCTAGTTGTGACTACTCAATTCCAACATTCTGCAAATGGTTCCACAGTTACCTACTCAAAATACAATGGGTTTTAACAAGGCTCCTTAAAGTACATCATTGACTGAATGGTTCGACCTGAAACTACCTTATCACATGACTGAGACTTGAGCTGTTTGAATTGCTTTAATTATACAGCTTTTGGACTCTGTTCTCAGTCACGGTTTAACCTCAGAAGAGAAGCGGGACTCCAAGCAAGCAACTTGCCTCTGTCTGCCATCTTCCAAGCAGCAGTAGAACCAGAGCTGTCCAAGTTTAAATTGCCTGACCCCATATATGCTGTTTCTACTGGAACGATTGAACTTCTGTACCAGTGCTTAAAAGACTAAATTCATTCCTACAGGCCCATCTCATTGTGAAAGCCAGCTCTTCAGGCAGTGGACCTTGAAAAGAATATGCCATTCGACTTTTGATTCTGGACTCTGGACTCACGTGAAACAACATTTCTTATTTTGTCTGTGGTTTTTGCCCTGCACTTCTTTCTTTCCCTTACCCCTTTTATATTGTGTGGATGTACTGGGGTTACATAATGACATCCCCTACCCTATCTCGAGTTTGCTGTGGGGCTAATAGAGGATTGGATCACTCCAAAACTGAGGGGCTGGGGAAAATATGCCACCATTTATAAAGCGGGAAATCAAAAATCAATAACATCTTTCTGTTTACGGATGGGTTGTGAGGGAAGAAATCAGAGCTATTTTAAATAAACCCCCCTCCTGACTATAACACTCCATGGCCTCACCCTTCCCTATCTCTGTAGACTTCTACAGTCCCACAACCCTCTGAGCTATCCATAGCTCTGACCTCCTGGGTATCCATGATTTTAATCACTCTGACATTTGTGGCCATTTCTTCAGCTGCCAAAGCCCTCCTCCCTGCTTCTCAGCCTCTCTTTCCTCCTTTACGGTGGCCCTTAAAATCTTTCTCTTTGATCAATCTTTTGGTCATCTGCCCTAATATCTCCTTTTATGGCTCAAAATCAAATGTTCCTTCATATCTGCAACTGTAAAGCACCTTAGAATTTTAAGTTAAAGGTGCTGTGTAAATACAAGTTGTTGTTATTGCTGCCCATCCTGCTGGGTGCAGCAACTTATAAATTGAGATCGGTTGCTCCAAGTGTGTGACTAGCTTTTTGCTCTCTTTTTATGAAATTTGCTTTCCTTTTTTAACAAAGAGTGAGACTTTGAAATATGACATCTGATGTGTGAAATCTAGTGAGCGATGCCTACTGTGTAACAGAGGCTTGTTGGATATAAGTTACCTATACATTAGCAGAGCTCCCATAGGGAAACTCTTGAGTAGTTTGAGCATGGTTGATGATTTTTGGCTGTTAAACTGACCTGCCCATTTAAGGGCAACGCACAAGTTCACCCTGTGGGGAAGCAGTCAAATCGGGAGATTATAGGTGCTAGGAACTTTCAAGTACCAGGTGAATGACTGATTTTCCTCAGTTGTATTATGTATTTTGCTTTGCATATGTAACAAAGTTTGATGTTGAATGTGACAGAGTATCAACTAGATGGAGAGTATATATATAAGAAAGAAACTGTCAGATGTCCCATGGTTTTACTCATGGTGAGTCAGTGATTCAGAAGCTCTATTATTAGGAAACTGCTGAGATGTGAAAGGAGACAAATTCCAACTGAAATAATTTGCAGAGACATTTTGTGAGTGACCTCATGGAGACAGTGAAATAAGCATTTTATGACTTATGTTCTGCAAAGTAAGAGTATGGGCAAAATTTTCCCAAAATGAAACTAAGTGCGGTGGTGGGAGGTTTCAGCGGCACCCAGCCCGCCGTCTGTTATGGCAGCAACTCGCGCCTGATTCTGTGCTTGGAGCCTCATTATTTATGCAGAGGCGATTTTCACTCCGAATGACCTGGGGGGTTGGGAGCTGATTCGCCCACCCGCTGTCAACTGACAGGTTTAAAGGTCTGGGCGCCATATTAAAATACCAGCCCAACACACAATCCTAGCCCACCAGAGATGTCTGCAGTCCATAAGAGAAAGGCCGAGAGCCTCAGGATGAAGTCTGCACCCACTTCATCCCCAGGCCCTTCAGGCTTTGGTCGGAGGGGTGCAAGAACAATGGCATGTGCTTTACCCCATGGATGGCAGCAGGAAGCAGAGCAGCCTCACCTCCCAGGCCTGGGACACCGTAGTGGAGAAGCTCAGCGCTGCTGACACCTGCGCCCAAAGTGCCACCCTGTGCAGGAAGAGGATGAATGATCTCATCTGCTCCGTCCTTCAACACCCTCCAATATCAAATTCTCATTATGGCATCATGGACTCAAACACTACTCTCCTCAGGGGTTTCACACAGCCATTAGCGGGGGGCACATATCAAAACTCGTTCTCTCACCGTGAATTTCACATCACCACCATCCCATCTATCATGCTGCTCACTCTCCATCCTCTGGTCCTTTGGTAGAGGGCTCACCCCACACAGGGGACATGCATGTCACCCAGCCTCTGCTCCATCCCTTCTCATCACATGCCTTTCTTTCTTCTTCATACAGGCCAAGCTGTCGCACAACAGGCGCGAGAGAGCGAGGACAGGGGGGAGGGATGGCCAATATCCTCTTCCTCACCCTCAGTGAATTCAAGGAGGCTGCAGCCGAGCTGGCTGGGGAGGACAGGGAGCGCTTCTGTGGGGAAGGGGAGATCAGCCTCTCCAACCAACCTAGCACGGATCACAGCTCCATCACCTCATCAAATCCTGGCATTCACATTGAGTCACATGCAGCCTTATCTAGCTCATGCTCATTAACTGAAACTCTCTTTTCTATTTTCTAGCACAAGCACATCAAGGGCCCCAAGCCATTCCAGCACCACCAGTGTGAGCCCCTGGACCTCATCCAAGGGCAAAGCTCCAGAAGAACCTTCACGACACTAACCCTCTGCCAGCTCAGAAACACATGCCAATATGGCACAGCTGTAGATTAGGCTCCAGCTCACTTTCTGGGGAACATCTCACTGACATGTCCCCGCAGCAGTCAGAGACAGGGACAGCCCAGCTCTCTGGCACTCGGAGGGCTGCTGAAGACCAGCCACGCACTCGGCCCGAGTCAGATGATGAGCCTCTGGAAGCAGCCACCAAATCAATGCTGGAGATGCAATAATAGGTGGTGGAACATCAGGCAGAGTTTCGACAGTCACTCAGCAGACTAGAGTGAAGGATGGAGGACTCCGTCTGCATTCTGTCTGATGTCATGGCTCCAACATGCAAGCACTCAAGGACACCATGGGAAGGCTGGCAACCACGATGGAGATCTTGGTCCAGCAGGTCTTGCCAGATATGCGCTCGGCCTTGCACTCCAAGGCCACACACCCTGGTGGGCACCATCAGGGTTTAGGTGACATTGGGACAAGGTACCGTGACATCCCTCTGGGTGCACCATCTCCTGCAGGAGTCAGGGCGGGGCCCACGGGCACCCACAGGGAGGATAAGCATCAGCCGGACACCCCAAGAGCCTCCTCTCAGGATAGTCCAAGGGTGTCTCTTTGCCTGTGACCCCATCTATTCTAGATTCTCAGGCTGCTGAGTGTGCTTCTGCCCCTTAGCAGTGACCCTTATCAGCCCTCCAGACCATGGGCCGCCAGAGGTCGTTCACCAAGGTCATTACAGGCATCAGGGAGTAGCAGTCAGAAGGGTGCCTCCACCTCTGCTGCGGATGTCGGGGCTGTATCCAGCATAGCCCTGCAGAGTTAGGAAAGTTAAGAAAAATTGATACAACTTTTGGGATTGGATGTGTTACTAAATTTCACTTTTGTTAATATATTTGATGGCTATGTGAATGTTCCTGTCAACTAAAAGCATTGTAATTTTGTACTTTGGAGGTCTCTTATGTTGAGGTTTAGCCTTCCTCCCATTCAGTGATAGTGTCCCATTGTGAGATTCACATTCCTGTGATGTCAACCTCTGTTGAACTAGTATCTCCCTTGTGTGATGTCAGGAAGATGTGTTTAAAACTTTATTGGAAGTTGTGATGTAAACGTTTCTCACCCTTCTTCCTCAAAGTACACCACTGAGTGAGGGCAGCTCAGCAGCATTGATAATCTAGCAGCATTTGTGTCTCCTCAGTGGTAGTAGCAGAAGAAAAGACATGCACAGGAGGAAGAGATCCCTAGGCATGTCCACATCTAAGTCACAGCAGTGTTGGCATTATTAGATGATGGCGAAGGCTTCAAATCTTCTATCGCATCACCCTTGTTCCTAAGTGGATTCTCAGTTCCCAGAGCGAGCTCACTCACAGGGTCCCACGGACCAAAGCAAAGATCATGGCCTGGTGATTCATGAGGCAAGTGTGAATGCGGAACTTGTTCTTGCTGCAAGTGGATGAACATCCCCTGAGTTGAAAGAAGATGGCATTGAGGGCTAGCAGAGATGTGGCCATATTCCCTAACTTGACTTTACTCTTCCTGGAACCTGTCAGTGTATCACGGGCACATCTCCCACGTCTTCCTTCATCCGTGGCTTGATCGCGTTCATATTGACCTCAGCAACCTCCTGAGGTTCCTGGGCCTCCAGATCTTCATCCTCCAATGAGCCCTTATCCTCCACCAGGTCATCTTCTGGCAGGGATTCACCTCTTTGCATTGCCAGATTGTGAAGAGTGCAACACACTGCGATGGTATGGGAAAACCTGTCGGGAGTGTATTGGAGTGAGCCACCTGAGCAGCCCAAGCATCTGACGTGCATCTTCAGAAGCCCTATGGCCTGCTTTATAAGGGAGCATGTGGAGCTGTGAGCAGTGTTGTACCTCTCCCTGGAACGACTCTCAGGGTGACACACTTGCGTCATCAGCCAGCGCTTCAGTGGGTACCCCTTATCCCCAAACAGCCATCCCGGCAGATGTAATGGCCCCTTGAAAATCTTTGCACCTGAGAGTGACTCAGGATGTAGGAGTCATGGAAACTTCCAAGGTACCGTGCACAATGTGCAGTATGTGCTTCCGGTGATCACACTCCAGTTGCATGTTGGTGGATTGATAGCTGTTGTGGTTTATAAACATTAGGACTGCTGCCATGGAGCCTGTATAGCCCCATGGGTGCAGCCTGTTTCACCCTGCACTCTAGGGAAGTCTGAGATGATGGTGAAGCCATTGAATCTCGCAGCCTGGCTATCTTTGTCCAAAGCAAAACTGCCACAATGATGGGCCTTCCTGTAAAGGGTGCCTGGGACCTTCTTTATGCATCTATGTGTTGCAGACTGAGAGGTTCCACACAGGTCGCATGTTAATCCTTGGGAAGAACCAGAGCCCAAGAAATTGAGTGCAATGGTCACCTTCAAAGCCATTGGCAAGGGATACCATCAACCCCACGTGGCATCAGGTCTTCATGAAGAATGTAGCATATGTGATGTACTAGATCTCAGGACAAGCACAGACGTGCACGGCATTGCCTCTCACTCATTTGTGATTAGGGGGCTCTTGGATGATAAATCTGGCGAGTCGTCCCCTGTTGTCTGGGTCTCTCCTCCTGACTGTTCTGTTCATGCTGTGGCTCCACTTGACCATGCTCCTCTTGCTGAAGCTGCGCACAAAGTTGTCTCTCCCTCCTTTGCCTCCTCCATTGCATTAGGACCCCGACAAAGGCAGCATTGAGCCCTGGGTCCATTTGTGCTTTTGTCTTCTCTCTGAAAGGAAACATTGAAGATATTAATGATTCAAGGGGCAAGAAAGTGAAGCTCAGGAGATGATACCTTTCGGGACTGTAAGGGTCCATAGTTTTTCCTGCCCTACTTGCATGGTGGCTGATGTCTCTAAGACACTAGCACACACATCGAGGTGACCAAGTTGGTATCGCAGATATGTAACATCTTGAGTCCTGCGTGGGATGCTAGATTTAACTGAGATGATTGACCCAACCTAGCTCTGTGCTCCAAACTCTGATGTGGCATATTAATAACCAATCAGTTGCCCATGGTCAATGAGTGGATGCTCTTTGTCCCATTAGCAGTGTCACATCTGGTAAATACATGACAGGCCTTCATGGATGGAATGCCATATATGATACAGCTGTGTCTCCCTCACTATTGCCTGCATTCCCAAATTCTATATTCCTATGTGTTACATTTGAGATGATGCGACTGTGATGTGAAGCCACTGAATTCTGAGTAGCCCTTTAACAGTGTCAATGAAGCCATTGGCTTTAAGTGGCTTTTATCACAAGGAGGTCTTCCTGCTTTTTTCTAAGCAGACTCCTGCTCATTCTGGTGGCAACAAGAGGTTTAAGGGTGACCCCAGAAAGACCCCTCATCGTGTTCGCCCTTCCCCATGACTGCCAGTCCACAGCCTTCCTTCCCCATTGACCACCTCATGTTTGTCAGCCCAACCCCTCGCCTCACATCCTACCCCTGGTTGAAATGCTAATCTCTGAACATAGAGGCCTGCATGAGTACCACAGCACAGTGGTATTTCTCAGGGCAATGAAAGCAAAGAGAAGGAGCAACCCAACTCTACAGCCCCAACAGAGTGGCGTTCATCGCAACAAGACTGATGCAGCGCTATGGCAGGTATGTTCCACTCACCTCGAAGTTACCAGCAAACTGAGGTCCGACTTGTACATGCCATGCCTTTTCAAACAGGTTTGACACTGACGTAATTTCTTGCTGCCGTGATGGAAGATGGGTAAGCGTGGCAAGATTCTGGTGAGCAGCTGTTTGAATGAGCATTCATGATATGTTGATGAATGCAAATGGCACTCGGGCAACTTGTCGGTGGGATAACCAACCCATCATGAAAACACCATCAGGAGAATTGCAATCTGTTTTTACAATGGTGGGTTTCTAATTTTTTGCCTCGGGCTGGATTCTCCACTCCCGCCCACCAAAAAACCCGCCAAGGGTGGGATGGGAGAATACCGTTCTATTTTCTTTTCCCCCTACAAGCCTTTAACTAAATAGATTTGTTCCCTTATGTATCACACTTACATGAATAGACCGAACTCAGCATGAAAGCTCTTCACTGCTACTGTCTAAAGGTGTTGAGTCCCAAAAATGCACACTTGGGCGTAGGGGTAGGAGTTGAGGGGCTACATCTAGACATTAGTGCTGAAATGTGCTCTCCTGGGACAAGCATATTCAGGGTCACAAACCTGGATCCCCCATTATGCTATTGACATTGCAAGGGTTTGGTGAAGGCTCCACCGTTTATAAGATCAAGTGGGAATTATTGTGCAAGTTAGACTCCTTGCACCAAGAGCTGCTGAGTCTGGTAAGTGAGGGATTTTTAAGGGTGAATTTCTGTCTAAAGTCTATTTTTTTTCTTCAATTTAGCAATCAACTAAAAATTACTCCTTAAGTTAAGAGAAGTTAAGTTTATTCCAGCCTTAAACAGGAGTCTGCAAGCTCTCTGAGAGCAGCTGCAGCTAGTTAATTAGCTAGCTACGTTAAACTGGATTTCAGGATCTTGAATCATTTGTTTTTCAGGAAGTGTAACAACAGGGGGTCCTCAGTGCTGCTTGGCCTGCATTGAGTACACAGAGTTTCAAGCTGGGAGTTTGGTGAATGAGTGAGTGAGTTGCTCCTTTCTTTTTTTTTATCTTTTTCAGCCTCTAGTTGTAGGCTTTTACTTCGGTACAGGGAAAGAAGCTAATTGGCAACTAACTGGTAAGTTATTTTACTCGTTCTAATTGTAATAAATAGTTTTTAAAGTTATGGTATGGCAGGTCAGCTCGGCCAAGTGGAATGTACATCCTGTGGTATGTGGGAAGTCATGGATGCACCACATATCCTAGACGGACGTTTCTTCAGGAAACGTCACTGGCCGCAGAATTTTGAGCTCCGGGTTTCAGAACTTGAGTGGTGGTTGGAGTCACTGTAATTCATCTGTGAGTCAGAGAACTATGTGGATAGCAGGTTTATGGTCACATCGCAGGTTAGGAGTGTGCTGTCAGAGAGGTAATGGGTGACCACCAGGCAGTCTAACTGAACCAGGAAGGTAGTGCAGGAGTCCCCTGAATCTATCTTGCTTGCCAACCATTTTCCATTTTGGATACTGGCGAGTGCAATAGTTCCTTAGGGGAGTGCAGCCAGAGTCAAGCCTATGGCACTACAGCTGGCTCAGCTGCAAAGGAGAGGAGGAGGATGAGTGGAAGAGCAAGAGTGACAGGGGATTTGATAATTAGGGGATCAGACAGTTGTTTCTGAAGCTGCAAATGTAACTCCAGGATGGTGTGTTACCTCCCTGGTACCAGGGTCAAGGATGTCATGAGCAGCTGCAGGACATCCTTCAGGGGGAGGGTGAACAGCCAGAGGTTCTGGCTCACATTGGTACTAATGACATAGTTAGGAAGAGGAATGAGGCCCAGAAAGCAGATTTTAGAGGGTTAGGAAGAAAATTAAAAAGCAGGGCCTCAAAAGCAGTGATCTCAGGCTTACCCCCAGTGTCATGTGCTAGTGAGCATAGGAATAAAGGGATTGAGCGATTGAATACCTGGTTGGTGATTTGGTGTAGGAGGGATGGTATCAGGTTTCTGAGGCATTGGGACCAGTTCTGGGGTAGGTGGGACCTGTACAAGATGTACGGGTTGCACTTTAACAGGACCAGGACCAATACCCTTGCAGGGAGGCTTGCTAGTGCTGCTGGGGTGGGTTTAAATTAGCTTGTCAGGTGGGTGGGAGCCAAGGTGGTAGCTCAAATTGGAAGGAAGTAAAGCTGGTAACATACGGTCATAAAGTCATAGAGGTCTACAGCACAGAAAAAGGCCCTTTGGCCCATCGATTCTGCGCCAGTCAACTAAGCACCTAACTATTCTAATCCCATTTTCCAGCACTAGGCTCATAGCCTTATATACCATGGCATCACAAGTGGATATCCAAATACTTTTGAATGTTATGAGGGTTTCTGCCTCTACCGCCCTTTCAGCCAGTGAGCTCCAGATTCCCACCACCCTCTGGGTGAAAAGATTCTTCCTCACATCCCCTCTAAACCTCCTGCTCCTTACTTTAAACCTATGCCCCCTGGTTATTGATCCCTCCACCAAGGGGAAAAATTCCTTCCTGTCTACCCTATCTATGCCCCTCATAATTTTATACATCTCAGTCATGTCCCCCCTTAATCTCCTCTGCTCCATGGAAAATTACTCCAGTCTATCTAATCTCTCCTCATAACTAAAACTCTCCAGCCCAGGCAACATCCTGGTAAATCTCCTCTGCACTCTCTCTATTGTGATCACGTCCTTCCTATAATGCAGATTCCAGAACTGCATGCAATACTCTAGCTGTGGCCTAACCAGCATTTTATACAGTTCCAGCATAACCTCCCTGCTCTTATATTTTATGCCTCTGCTAATAAAGGCAAGTATCACATATGCCTTCTTAACCACCTTATCCACCTGTTCCGCTACCTTAAGGGACCGGTAGACATGTACACCAAGGTCCCTCTGAACCTTGGTACTTCCCAGGGCCCTACCATTCATCATGTATTCCCGTGCCTTGTTTGTCCTGCCCAAGTGCATCATCTCACATTTATCTGGATTAAATTCCATTTGCTGCTTATCAGCCCATCTCACCAGTCCGTCTATATCCTCCTGTAATCTAAGGCTATCCTCCTCAATATTTACCACCCCACCAATTTTCGTGTCATCCACAAACTTACCAATCAACCCTCCAACATTCAAGTCTAAATCATTTATATATACCACAAACAGCACGGGACCCAACACCGAGCCCTGTGGAACCCCACTGGACACAGGCATCCAGTCACAAAAACACCCCTCGACCATCACCCTCTGCTTCCTGCCACTCAGCCAATTTTGGATCCAATTTGCCAAATTGTCTTGGATCCCGTGGGCTCTTTGTAATCAGTCTCCCATGTGGGATCTTATCAAAAGTAGACTACGTCAAATGCATTGCCCTCCTCTACAAACCTGGTCACCTCTTTGAAAAATTCAATCAAATTGGTCAGACATGACCTCCCCTTAACAAAACCAGCAAGTAAAAAAGTAGCAAGCAAAGTTAGATGGCAGGCGAAATGAAGGCAAGCACCTACTAGACTTAGAATGCAGAATAACATCAAAAAGATGAAGTTTAGGGCACTCTATCTGAATGCACGCAGTATTTTGTAGGTTTCAATGATCACCTCTCATTCTTTGAAACTCTAAAGAACACAGGTTCAATTTCCTCAATCTCTCATAGTCCCACCATCCCGGGAACAAGTCTGGTGAATCTTCACGGCACTCCCGCTATTGCATGGCAGAGCAGGCTCAATAAGCTGAATGGCCTAATCCTGGTTCTATGTTCCTGTGTGCCTGTGCTGTGGTGACAGTATATTAGAATGACTACAACTTTTGAGGGCCTGAGTTCTTATAGCAAAAAGTCTATATCCAATAGCTGTCTATAATTAAAAGCAAAATACTACAGATGCTGGAAATCTGAAATGAAAACAGAAAATGCTGGAAAAACTCAGCAGGTCTAGACCATCTGTGAAGAGAAAAATGGAATCAACTTTTCGAGTCCATATGACCCTTCTTCAGAGCTGAAGAGAAGTGGAAATGTGGTTAAATTTATACTGTTTAAGGGGGATGGAGCAGGTAGAAGGCCAGTGATAGGTGGGAACAAAGGAGGGATTGACAAAGACGTCATGAACTAAAGGACAAAGTGAATGTTAATGATAGTGGTTAGTGTTAAAAAAGGTGCTAATAGTGGCATAAAAGTAAGAAAGCAGAATGTGATTATAGCAGAACAAGGGTAGTATTGTGCGAAAGAACAACATGTCTATAATTAGTTATTTTCTTCATAACCTCCCTCTAAACCTGTTCTCTTTCTGGAAGTAAGCACTAACTCAAAAACAACTATTGTTAAGAGAAACATTAATAGATGCAGCTATTGTAACAACTCTGGAAAATATGATGACTTACTGCTTTCTAGCTCCTTTTGCACCCCTCAGTTGTATCTGTTCTGCTGCTTTACTATATTTAGCAATGGTAGTTGCAGGAGATTGGACAGTACTCTAACGGCTTGGCTTTCAAAGCTACCCTTAGAATTTGGGCTATTCCTCAATTCTCTTTACTTGTGCTTACTAAAAAAATCAGGCTACACAGTAAAGCCTGCAACTCTTGTGAACCAGACTTAATCCTGTGTGAGCGATAAATGGGAAAGCTCGTCACAAGGTGAGCAATGAACTCTTACACCTTTGAAGTGTGCACTTTTTTTGTTCCATTCATATGATGCAGGTGAGGATCGCAATGCCAGAATTTATTACCATCCTTAACTGCCCTTGAGAAGTTGGTGGTGAGCTGCCTTCTTAAGCTGCTGCAGCTTGTAAGATGTAGGTGTATCCACAGTACTGTTTGGAAAAGAGTTCCAGGATTTTGGTCCAGCGACAATGAAGAAATAGTGAATAGTCAGGAAGGTGTGTGACTTGTATATGCTGGCCTTGTACTTCTGGATGGTAGAGGCTATGAACTTGGGAAGTGCTGTCAAAGAAGGCATGGAGAGTTGCTGCTCTGCATCTTGTGGGCCAGGGGTGGAGGGAGTGAATATTTCAGTGGTGGATGAGGTGTCAATCAAATGGGCTGTTTTGTCCTGGATGGTATTGAACTTCTTGAATGTTGTTGGAGCTCTGCACTTATCCAAGCAAGTGGAGAGAATTCCATGTCACATCTGACTAACACCTCACATATGATAGAAAGGCTTCAGGCAGCCAGCAGGTGAGTCACTCATCGCAGAATACCCAGCCTCCGATCTGCTCGAGTGGTCACAATATTTATGTGGTCGGTACAGTCAAGTTTCTGATCAATGGTAACCCTCAGAATGTTGCTGGTGGCAATGTTATTGAATGTCAGCCATAGAACCATGGAAAGGTTATGGTGCAGAAAGAGGCTATTCAGCCCATCGTATCTGCACTGGCCAAATTGAGAAAAAGAAAACTTGTCACTCATTTTAATCCCACGTTCCAGCATCTGGTCAGTAGCCTTGCAGTTTACAGCACTTCTGATGCAGGTACAGGTACCTTTTAAATGAGTTGAGTGTTTCATCCTCAACAACCAACTTAGGCAGTGAATTCCAGAAGCCCACTACATCTCTGGGAGAAAAGGTTTTTCCTCATGTCCCCTCTAACCCTTCTATCAGTCACCTTAAATCTATACCACCTCGTAATTGACCCCTCAGCTAGGGGAAACAAGTCTTTCCTGTCCACGCTATCTAGGCCCCTCATAATTTTGTACACCTCAATTAGGTCACCCTTTGGCCTCATCTGTTCTAAGAAAACAACCCTAGGCTATCCAATCTCTCCTCATAGCTGCAATTTTCAAGCAGTGACAACATTGTTGTAAATCTGCTCTGCACGCTCTCCGCAGCAATTATGTCCTTCCTGTAATGTGGTGACCAGGACTAAACACAAAATTCCAGCTGTGGACTAACCAGAATTTTATACAGTTCCATCATTAAATCCCTGCTTTTGTATTCAATACCTCACTTAATAAAGGAAAGCATTCCATATGCTTTCTTGACCACCTTGTCCACCTGTCCTGCCACATTCAAGGACCTGTGGTTAAGCACTCCTAAGCTCTCTCACTTCCTCAACCCCTGTCAATATCTTCCCATTTATTGAGTATTCCATTGCATTGTTTACCCTCCCCAAGTACATTACCTTACACTTTTAGGGATTGAATTCCATTTGCCACTTCTCCACCCACTCAACCAAATCATTGACATCATTTTTGAGTCGACAGCTATTATCTTCACTACCAACTACATGGCCAATTTTTGTGTCACCTGCATATGTCCCAATCATGCCTCCCACATTTAAGTCTAAATCAATTTGTACAACAAACAGCAAGGGCCCCAACACTGAGTCCTATGAAATACCACTGGAAACCATTTTCCATTTGCAAAAACATCAGTTGACCGTTATCCTTTGTTTCCTGATGCTGAGTCAATTTTGGATCCAACCTGCTATCTTCCCCTGTATCCCATGAGATCTCATTTTCCTGACCAGTCTGCCATGTGCGACCTTGTCAAATGTCTTACTGAAACCCATGTAGACAACATCCACTGCACTACCCTCATCAATCGTCATTCTTACTTCCTCAAAAGATTCTATTAAGTTAGTAAGACACAATCTTCTCCAAACAAACCACCCTGACTGCACCTGATCAACAAGTGTCTTTCTAGGTATCAGTCTATCCTGTCTCCCAGAATTGTCTCGAATAATTTGCACACCATCAAAGTCAGACTGACTGGCCTATAATTTTCTGGCCTATTCCTGGCACCCTTTTCAAATAATGGTGCAATATTCACAGACCTCCAATCCTCTTGGATCTTGCTTGTACCTAGTGAGGATTGGCAAATGATCCTCAGAGTATCCGTTATTTCGTCCCTGGCTTCATTCAACAACCTGGGATATAACCCATCTGGCCCTGGTGATTTGTTCACCTTCAAGGATGCCAGTCCCCCCACTACTTCCTCTCTCATTATGATTATTGTATCTAATGCTTCATACTCCTCTTTAACTAGAATGTCTGCTTCATCCATCTCCTTAGTAAATACAGAGACAAAGTACTCATTGAGAACCTGGCCCACATCTTCCGCATTAACCCACAAATTACCATGTACATCTCTGATGGGCCCTCCCTTTTCCTTAGTTTTTTTTGCTCTTAATGTACTTGGAAAACATCTTTGGATTTTCTTTGATTTTACCGCCAATATTTTTTTCATATCCTCTCTTTGCTTTCCTAATTTCCATGTTTACTTCAGCCCTGTACTTTCTATGCTCCTCTAGGCTTTCTACAGCATTAAGTATTTTGTGACCGTTATAAGCTTTCTTTTTCTGCTTTATCTTGGCCTGTATGCTTCTGGATAACCAGGGAACTCTAGATTTTGCAGTACCCCCCTTTTTTTGTGGGGACATGTCTACAATGTGCCCATAGAATCTCACCTTTAAATCTGCCACTGATTTGACACAGTTTTCCTTCTAATACATATATCCAGCCCACTCTCAGCAGCTTACCTCTCAGCTTCATAAAATTTGGCTTCCCCCAATTTAGGACTTTTACTCCAGTTCTATCTTTGTCCTTTTCCATAATGAAGCTAAATATAACTGTATTATGGTCCCTATCTACACTGTATTATGGTCACTATCTACAAAATGGTTCCCCGCTACTATTTCATCCACTTGCCCAGCTTCATTTCTTAAGACTAAATTTAGAATTGCACCCCCTCTCATTTGGGCTTATTATGTGCTGGGTAAAAAAGTTCTCTTGAATGCAGCTCAAGAATTTTGCGCCCTCTGTGCCCTTCACACTATTCATATCCCAGTTGATATAAGGGTAGTTAAAGTCCCCAACAATTACTACCTTATTGTTTTTGCACTCGGAAGCCTATCTACATATTTGCTCTTCTAACTCCCTTCCACTATTTAGGAGTCTGTAGTACACTCCGAGGGCAGAATTTTCTAAGCCCACTGGCGGTGGGCATGATAGGGTGGTGTGCGTGGAAAATATGGCATGACCTGCTTCATGACAGGGTGTAGGCAGGTCGCAATCGTCTGCTAATTGTACTACGTCAGCATATAATTAATAGGCCCTTGGATCACCGCCGTACTGTCCTTCCACGTTGGCGCCAACATGTTTCACAACAGCACGCAGATGACATGCACGTGGCAGCCTTCGCTTTGGGGGAACTGAGGTGAATGAGCAGCAGCATTTTCCACAGCTTGCCCGTTGGTTACAGGCCTTAGGGGCGCCAGGGGTTGGGGGGGGGGCGGGTGGGAGGGAGGGCAACTGACGCCTGGCCCTGGATGTTAACTGCTGAGGTGGGGGGTGGGGTGTGTCAGGGGGCAAGAGCTAGCCAAGCCTCTGAGGCGACTGCTGTTGGAGGGGTTGTCCTGGGACAAGTGCTGTCCAGCCTCGGAGGGGACTGCTGAAGGGGGCAGGGTGTGTCCAGGGGCAAGTGCTGGCCAGCCTCGGAGGTGACCATTGTCAGTGGGGGGAGGCGTTAAGTGCTGCCCTGGCGCTGCATCCTGCGCATAGGTAATCGAGGTAGGAGGCAGGGTAGGCGAAGGAAATGGCCACGCATTAGAGACACCAGTATAAACTGACCATGCCTCTGCAACTGAGACAGGTCAGGCACAGCCACAGTGATATGATTGGGATCAGGCTCCTAGCCTGCCCACCCATGCAAACAACGCGGAGGCACCAAAGGGCCACCAAGCACTCCATACCTTATCCCCCGCCCGCCATCCCCGCCCCGGCACAGACTTCGAATCCGCCATCACTTTATTGGACCATGGAGCAGTTGGACTGCATATGTTGTACAATCTCTTCATAAATGCTGGCCATGTAGCACTCACTGCTGGAGGCGCTCACACCCTATTGCAATCTCAGCACCCAGGTTTGCTCCAGTGTTCCCCATGTCACAGGTCGACAGGGCAGCCATGCAGCGCACTCACCTTGGTCATCTGAGGGATGACCAGCAATCTCTGGGAAGCGTTAAGGGGCAGTTCCATAGATCCAGGAAAGGTGCTAACTGCAGCCATGATAATCTTGTTTCGGCCTACAGAGATCATAGAAGTCGGAGGAGAGACCGACAGAGGCACCTGGCTGTGCAAAGGCATGAGCAGCAACCTCATGAAGAAGGGGCAGCCGGGGTTCCCGCACACCCTGCCCAGGAGTGACTGTGAGTCATGGCTGGTCGGCACCTAGTGACACCCAGAGTCTATAGACGCCACCTGTCATTCCTGCAGTTGATTGAGAAACAGTGTCGCTAATGACTGTGCATGCTTTGAGACCTGGTGGCACACATCTGTCACATACTGCAGGACCTGGCGTCAAGGGGACATGGAGGGCATCCACTGCCAATGGCCGTGAAAGTGATCGCCATGCACAATTTCTGTGCCAGTGGCTCCTTTCAGGGCTCCACAGGTGACCTCTGTGGGATCTCACAATCTGCCATCCACAAATGCATCCGAGGTCATGGATGCCATCTTCTCCATGGCACACAACACTGTGCATTTCGCCTAGGACTAGGACAGCCAGGATGCAAGGGCCATTAGATTCTCCCTGATCTCAGGGTTCCCACAGGTGCAGGGTGCTATTGACTACACCCATGTGGTGCTCAGGTCTCCGTCGCTACACTCAGTGGACTTCGTCAACCACAAGGGCTTCCACTCACTGAATGTACAGCTAGTGTGCGACTATCAGAAATGCATCCTGTAGGTGTGTGCACAGATTCCAGGGACTGTGCATGATGCCTACATCCTGAGTCACTCGCAGATCCCTACAGTCTTCCTGGGTCCACAGAGGCTGTAGAGTTGGCTCCTTCAGGACAAGGGCTACCTGCAAAAGCCATGGCTGATGACACCCGTGGGGCGGCCTCAGACTGCAGCATAGCAACGGGATAATGAGGCTCATGCAGCAACTCGCAACTTGGTGGAGCAGACCATCAGAATGCTGAAGATGTGGTTCCAATGCCTGGACCGGTTTAGTGGAGCCCTGCAATATAGTATGCAGAGGATGTTATGCATCATCATTGTCTGCTGCACTCTTTCTAACCTGGCACTACAATGGGGAGAGAAGTTGGCTGAGGAGGAGATGGAGTAGCCAGAGGTCTCCTCCGATGAGGAGGATGCCGACGGGGATGAGGGTGAGGGGGTCCTCGGTGATGACAATGACGGGGATGAGACTGTCACACTGGCCAGATGAGGCAGGGGCACTCGGGAGGCCCTCATAGCTGTTAGATTTGTGGAGGATGATGACGATATGCAGTGAGGTGACCCCATAGATCCTCAGATCACAGTTGTGAATACTTGACTCCAGTCTGGCTTATGGCAACACCAATAACCTCTGAGGCCCTAATAGTCGCTCAATCACAGGAGGATGATGATGACATGCAGTGAGGACACTCCATAGATCTTCACGTAGCCTCTGAGAATGTCTGACTCCAGACTGGCCGAGGGCAGCTCACTTATGCTCCATGATCAGGGCCATCTCAGATGCAGCTATGAAACTTTAGACACATCAGATGCTGTGTCCGCCTTCACACCTCAGCCCTTCAAGAGATGGGGTACAACATCATTGGTCGCAGATGCTGAAGAGATGGGAGCCAGCCCCACCTTAAAGGTGCTGAGAGCTCACAGAAAGAATGAGGGAACTCTGTGGAGCCTGCCCACTACATTCTGGCAGCAATGACCAGCACTGCTGAGGTGCAGGCATCAGTAATGTTTCCAGGGAGTGTGAGGCTGGACCATCACTGTGGCCTGAATGCTGCACAGAGTACAGAGAAGAGGCCCCGGGCTGAGACACCTGCCTTTTATATCGTGCAGAAAGGTTTCACATCTGAGTGACAAGATCACTGCTCATCAGAACAAGGAGCCAAAAGCAGTTTGACATTCTGGGGAGTTTATTGATAATAGTAAACAGTATGTACAAGTGATCAGCACCCATGGCCAGGCTGTGCAGCTACTTTTATCTAACTTTCCTAACCCTGCCGCTATGTCTTAGTGCTCCCCAGACATCCACAGCGGAGGTGGAGACAGCCTATTGACTGCGATACCCTGCCTGTGATGACTTTGGCGGGCATCCTCTAGAAGGTCGAGACTTGGAGGGCCCCGGCCTGCTTTTTGGATACTGCTGTGTGGCAGTGGCATCCTCCTCGGCCTCTGAAGCTGGAGCTGCGGAGGTCACAGGAAGATGAGTTTGGGATGGGCCGATCACTACCAGAGTACCTGGGTGGATGGCTCCGGAGTGTGCACCTGCTGATCCTCCTCCCTATGGGTGCCTGTGGGCCCCTGGCTGACTCCATGAGTGGAAGAGGTAGCTGGAGTGAGATTGAACTGCGCTGCACCCCTCTCTTGTCCCCACTGTTGGAGGCCAACTATGGCATTGGCAATGGAGTTAAGCCCACACAGCAGTGCAGGAGTGACGTCCTGGACTAAGGTCTCCATGGCGGCTGCCATCCTGCCAGGGTTGACCTTGGTGTGATGCAATGCCGGCACTATCACCTTAGCCTTAAGACGGATTGACTCCTCCATTGTGCCTTGCAATCTGAGGAGTGCAGCGGACATCCCTTCCTGATGTTCCCGAGCTTGCGTCTGCAGCTCCAGCAACTGTGACATGACCGAGTCCAGAGACTAGGCAGTAACTTTCTGGCCTCAAATATTCCTCCAAGTGTTGGGAACCTGGGAAGTCTCTGCCTCTGCGTGCTGTGGATCAGTGCTGTGTGCTCACCAGATTGTGATCCTGAGGCTACTCTCAAGCTTGGTCCCAATGAGGTGTGTGCCTCTGCGCTGGTGGAGGGTGTGGGATGAGAGCTGTGACAAGACTTCAAGGAGGATGCCTTCAGATTCCACTTCAGAGGTTTCTTCGAAAATTGATTGGAGGCCCTGGGCCATGGACTTTGTCGTTTGTTTCCCAGGTGTGCCTGCGAAAAGGAGAGATAATTAGTGCATGGCAGTGGTCTGTGAAACAGGACACATCACTCCAGCATGGTTGTCTGATGGATGTTGCACTGCTGGGTCCTCATGGTAGAGCACTGCCAACCTCACCGTCAGCACAGGACTGGTCCCAGTCATCGCTGGTCAGCTGGATGGCTCTGTTTTTGAATTCTGTCAGAACTTTGATCTCCGGCATCCCTCCACCTGTCTGCGACCTTTCCCTCCTGTTGTGTGCCAGTTAGTCCTGCATGGATAGAGATGGGGAGAGTGTATCAGGATGCCTGCCAGGCCAGATAAGTAATCCTGGCCTCTGTGGGTGGTGAGTGATCCCATAGATGGGATGAGGACAATGACAGTGAGTGTGAAAGTGTGAATGGTGATGTCCCTTGCACTGGCAGTGAGTGAGGACCCTGTGGGTGTGTGATGGGTTTGTGAGTGTGAGAGTTGAGAATGAGAAAAGAGTGACTTACCCTGGTGGAACGAAGGGGATCTTTCATCCTCTTTCAGCACAGTGTGGCTGTCCTCCTCTGCAGGGCTTTTGTGCTCACCACTGCTGCCACCACCTCCCAAACTGGGTTGGTGACTTTGCTGCCCATCCTGCGGCCAGAGTGGGGGTAGAGCACATCCTGGCAGGCCTTCATGGCATCCAACAGTTGCTCAGGGGACCCATCATTGAAGTTGGGGGCTGCAGTCCTTTTTTCCTTTGCTGGCCATGTCTCCTGGGCAGTAGTGGTGAGTTGCCGGCGGCTACCTTTTATAGATGGTGGCCGGTGTGATGCAACAGTGGGATGATGGTGGGCAGGCGAATGAAAGCCCGCTCACCATGGAAATGGCATGCTTAGCTGGAGTAAATAAATAATAAGGCGGGCTCAGGACAATATGGTGTGAAAACCCGCCATTCTTGTCGGCGGGTGAGAATCCATTTTACCTACCCACTCCAGTGCTTAGTGCAATTCTGCCCTAGCAGTGTGGCTGCCCCTTTTTCATTTGAGCTCAATCCACATGGCCTCATTTGATGATTCATTTAGTATGTCATCCCTCCTCACAGCTGTAATTGATTCTTTAACCAAAAGTGCTACATCCCCACCTTTTCTTATTCACCCCCCCCCCCCCCACCCACCCCCCGCTATCCTGCCTGAAAGCTCTCTATCCAGGGATGTTGAGCTGCCATTTTTGCTTCTCCTTAAGCCAAGTTTCCATTATAGCTATGATATGCTGCCATGTGTCTATCTGTGCCCTCAGCTCATTGGCTTTATTTTACTATGCTGCTTGCAATTACATATATACCTTTTAACACTGCCCAATTCCTGTGCTGTACACTTTTTAAAAAATCTGTGCTGCTTCTGTCATTCAGAGTCACTCAGTAATTCTCCATTTCCTGTTCTCTACTCTGAATTTGCCCTCAGGTTCCCATCCCCCTGCCAATCTAGTTTAAACCTCCTCCAACAGCACTAGAAAATATCCCTGCAAGGATATTCGACAAGTGGAGGTGGTTAGACTCTTCCTTGTTAGAGATGGTCATTGCCTGGCACTTATGTGGCCTAAATGTTATTTGTCACTTATCAATGTTATTTAAAAGGAAATTTGCCTTGCCCATTTGAGGAGGAATACAATTACTCAGATGTTCTAGTTACAATCACTTTATTCCCTTCTTCACTATATAAAGTGATTTCTAAGCGAGGTACGTGAGCAGATAGAGCACATTTAAACATAAGTCTTCTTATTGTACCTCCTGAACAAAAGAAAAATCATTCTTACACACTACATTTTGTTAGCAAGATGGAATTTCTTTCTTTCTCTCAATTGATCCTTTTACTGCATTTTGCCCTGTATGATAATCTCTAGTCTAATTTAGTTTCTATTCTAATTTAGTTTCTTGTCTTATTTGGTGAGCATCAGCAACCTTCAATCATCACATGATCACAGACACGATTGTTTCTGGAACATTTTATTGGCAGGACTTCATATATCAAGCGAGTAGGCAGGAGTCTACCTTATTTCCCAAATTGGTCAGACATCAACACATTAATTGTTTCAGCACTTCCAAGCCTGAATGGTGTCCAGGTTTTGTTGCATGCATGCATGCATGCATGAAATGTTTCATTATTTGAAGAGCACTAAATGGAACTGAACACTGTGCAATCATCAGCGAATGTCCCCACTTCTGACTTTATGCTGGAGACAGGTCATTGAAGAAGCAACTTAAGATAATTGGACTGACGCTGCCTTGAGGAACTCAGGCAGGGATGTGCTGGGGCTGAGGTGATTGGCCTCTGCCAATCACAACCATCTGATGAAGAATTAGTGAATGACTCTGAAATACGGAAGTACAGGTTAAAAGGTGTACAGCACAGGAATTTGGCAGTGTTAAAAGGATTACACTCTACCTTCTCCTCTAAATTTGGAAACGCCAGGTGTAACCGTGTACGTGGCAGCATTTCACCAATAATTCAGACATTGTTGAACTTGTAGTCGAATGTGGAAAAGAAAGTGGGAAAGTTGAGATCCCAGGTAGCTTTTTCATACCAGACTTAAAAGTTTGTACTGCCCTTTCGGCTAGGCCATTCAATGAGGGATGCTTAGGGGCTGTTTTAATATCTCGGATTCCATTCAGATCCATAAATTTTTGAAACTCTGTGCTTATAAAAATGTTGCCATTATCTGAAACAACAATCTCAGGTAGGCCATGTATGCTGTAACTATGACGTAGATTTTCTATAATTGCGTTTGACATTCGTGACTTGACTTCAAATACATGCATCCAATTGGAATGTGCATCTACAATTATAAAGAACATGGTACCCAAGAATGGTCCTACATAATCAATATGTAATTGAACCCAGGATTGACCAAATCACTCCCACAGATGCAGGGGAACTGGAACAGGCAACTTCTGTTGTTGCTGACAGCAGAGACAGTGCTTCACCAGGTTTTCAATATCGCCATTAATGCTTGGCCACCATAAATAGCTTCATGCTAGCATTTTCATTTTTGATATGCCTGGATAGGCACCATGGAGTTCTGCCAAGAGTGACTCTCTGCCTTGTGGTGGGACCACCATTCTTGACCCCCACAACAAAGTTCTACCTTGGCAGCTCAATTCCGTCTGTCTGATATGGAATAGTCTCGATGGTCTGTTTTCTGCGCTGTAGTGTTCACTGGTTCTATGATTCTTCAGATACAAGCAAGCTTGGCCATCCTTTTAAGACAAAGTCTCTGACCTTCGATAATGTTGGATTTCTGTTCGTCCAATTTCTAATTTGTTTCATGTACAGGCGAAGGAAATCTAAGAAATTCAATAATAGTACTCATTCCTGCAGATGGGAGCATGCACAATACAGTCTGGCAATGGAATTCAACTGAGTGCAACTGCATTTGCAATGTGTAGCCAGGATGGTACATAAAAGTACACTCGTACACAGATAATATAAGAGCTCATCGTTGTATCCTTGCCGATGCTATTGGTGGGATGGCCTAGTCCTAGCTGAATAAACCCATTAATGGTTTATGGTCCGACACAATGGTGAAAGGGTGTCCATGCAGATACTGGTGGAAGTTTTTCACCCCGAATACCACCAATAAACTTTTCCTTTTCTAGCTGGGAATAATCCTTCTCAGATGTGGAGAGGGTTCCTTAGGTATAGCCAGTGGGTTTTTCAGACCCATTTTCCTTTTTATGGGATAACACAGCTCCCACAGAGGCATCACATGTTAATACCAGCTCTTTCGACGGATCGTAGTGTACCAATAAACACGACGAATGCAACAATTCCATTGCTTTCACAAAGGCTTCATCTTGTTGTGGCCCCCAAAGCCAACGGTGGTTCCTTTTTAGTAACGAGTATAACAGCCAACACAATTGACAGATTTGGTAAGAAGCGTCTATAGCAGCTAATCATGCTCAGGAAGGACTTGAATTCTGTTACATTGGATGATGATGGTCCATCTTCTATTGCCTGAGCTTTGTCTTTTACTGGGTGCCGTCCCATTGTATCCATCCTGTGGCTTAGATAAGTAATTTCTGGTGCCTGAAATGTGCACTTTTCCTCCTTTAACTACACCAGCTTCCATGAACCTCCTTAGCACCTCTTTCAGGTTGGTCAAGTGTTCCATTTCAGTTCATCCCACGATGAGGACATCATCTAGATATACAATTATTCGTGCGAGTCCTTGCAAAAGACTCTCCATTGTTCTCTGGAAGATAGCACATGCCGACGAGACCCTGAAGGATAGACAGGTGTACTGATAGAGATCCTTGTGTGCGTTAATGATTAAGTACTCCCTCAATGTGCTATCGAGCTCTAGTTGCTGGTAAGCATGGCTCATATCCAATTTCATATAGGACTTGTCTCCAGCCAGTTTGGCATATAAGTCATCTATCCTTGGGATAGGGTACTTTTCTAGTTTGGTTGCTTTATTCACAGTCAGTTCACAGTCAATTTATAGTCTCCACGGTTACAAATGGTGTGGTTGGGCTTAACCACTGGAACTATGGGCGCAGCCCTCATTCCGAGAATTGAACAGGCTGGATAAAGCCTGGCTTTTCTAATCTGCACAGCTCCTTGTCAACTTTTTCTTTCAATGTATAAGGTACAGGCCTTGCCTTAAAAAAGTGAGGTGTCACCTGTAGCTCCACATGTATCTTGGCCTACACGCCTATTAACTTCCCTATTTCATACCGAAAACCATATTGTATTTTTTTAGAAGTCCTGGAACTCCATAAGATTTGAGGTGAAATATTTCAGACCAGTCAAACTTGATTTTCTGCAGCCAGTCTCAACCTAAAAGACTGGGTCCTTCTCCTTTCATTATTATTACAGGCAGCTGGGCTGTCTCTTGCTTGTATAAACAGGTACTTTGGCGACACCCTTTACCTGGATGGATTCGCCCATGTGTGTTCTTAATTTAGCGGTTGTCCGCTCCAGGTTTATTGACTGTCATTAAGGTACCTGAAAGTGTGCTCTCCCACCACTATAGTTAAGGCACTTGCATCCACCTCCATTATTAGTGGCTTCTCATTAACTTGGATTGTCACAGTGATAGGTTTGGTTTTCACAGCAGTTACATTATACAGGGAATAAACGTCGGTGTCAGCAGCTTCAGTCTCTGCTGTTTTTCCAGCATTTTCTGTTTCTGTTTCAGGTTTCCAGCATCCACAGTATTTTGCTTTTATTATATAAATTACAATACTTCATTCATGTTGCAAAGCCTCCGAGTCTCTCACAACATTTCCATAGTGAGGGAGATTTCTAGGACGCGCTTAAAGTTGATGTTGCCCTCGGTGAGTAAGCAGGGCTGTGTGGCGTCATCCTTAACTCCACAAACTAATCGGTCCCGCAGCATCTCATTTAATGCGTCCCTGAAGTGGCAGTGTTCTGTCAACTGCTTCAGATTCACTACGTAGATTGCGATGGACTCTCCCGGGGCCCTAACTCTGGAATTAAATTTAAAGCGCTGCATTATTATGGACGGCTACAGTTGGAAGTGCATTTTCACGAGGTTCACTAATTCATTATAGAACTTAGAATTGGGTGCACTCGGGGCCTTTACGTTATGAATAAGGTTGTATGTCTTACTGCCACATGCACTCAAGAGGATCACTTTCTGCTTTTCCTCTGTGGTAATTTTGTTTGCTACGAAATAAAATCTGAGGTGCTCTACATACTGGCTCCAGTCTTCCATAGTCGTGTCATATGAATCGATTCTGCTGAAGAGCAGCATGACTGGTGAGTAGTCTTTCTCATAAAATTCGATGTACTCACAGTAACAGGGCAAGGCGCAGAGTTGGAGCTAATTTTACCCTTGTCGCCAAATGTAATGACTTGAGAGAGCAGACAGGTTTCAACAAGAAATGGTTAAACTTTATTACAGAGAGCTTTACAGGCGCTACACCTCGATCAGGACACATCAGGAAGACCCACCCCCCCCCAGATTGCCTGTGCTTAGGGCTCACTGGTCAGAGCCTTAACAGAACATCACTTGACCCCTAATAGACAGCAGGAGGGGCTATACTCTAAGTTATCACAAGGGTATTAAAAAAACATGGAGGCGTAGCATTATTGATCAAAGAAACAATTACAGCTAGGTGAAAGGAAGATCTACTAAATGAAGCATCAAATGAGGCCATATGGGTTGAGCTCAGAAATAAAAAAAGGGCAGCCACGTTGCTCAGCATGTACTACAGACCGCCAAATAGTGGAAGGGAGTTAGAAGAACAAATGTAAGTACATTTCTGAGTGCAAAAACAATAGACCAGTAACCGTTGGGGACTTAACTGCCATAATATCAATTGGAATGCAAACTGTGTGAAGGGCACAGAAGACGCAAAATTCTTGAATTGCAATCAAGAGAACTTTTTCGGCTAGCTCTTAACAAGGCCAATGAGAGGGGGCGTAATTCTGGATTTAGTCTTAGGAACTGAAGATGGGTGTGTGGATGAAGTAGGAGTAGGGGACCATTTTGGAGATAGTGACCATAATACAGTTAGATTTAGCATCATTATGGAAAAGGACAAAAATAGGACTGGAGTTCTAAATTGGGGGAAGGCAAACTGTACAAAGCTGAGAGGTGAACTGGCGAAAGTGGATTGGATACAGCTATTAGAAGGGAAAATAGTGTCAAATCAGTGGGCTGTATTCAAAAGCAGGATTTTACAGGCACATTGTAGACAAGTCCCCACAAAGAAAAAGGGTGGTTCTGCCAAATCTAGAGCCCCCTGGTTATCCAGAAGCATACAGGGTAAAATAAAGCAGAAAAAAAAAGCTTATGATAGTCACAAAAAGCGTAATACTGTAGAAAGCCTAGAGAATATAAGGAGTACAGGAGTGAAGTAAAAAAAATAAATTACGAAGGCAAACAGAGGATAAGAAAAAATATTTAAAAAATATAAGAAAACCCAAAGACGTTTACTCAGAACATAAAGAGCAAGAGAATAACAAAGCAAAGGGTAAGGCCTATTAGAGATGTACAAGGTAACTTGCATGTTGATGCTGAGATGTGGGCAGGGTTCTCAATGACTACTTTGTCTCTATCTTCACTAAGGAGAGGGATGATGCAGATGTTCTAGTTAAAGAGGAGGAATGTAAAATATTAGGTACAATAAGCATAATGAAATAGGAAGAACTGGAGGAACTGGCATCCTCAAAGGTGGATAAATCACCAGGGCCGGATGGATTATATCCCAGGTTGTTAAAGGATGCCAGGGAGGAAATAATGGATGTTCTGAGGATCATTTTCTGATCCTCATTAGATACAGGTGAGGTACCACGGGAATGGAGGCCTGCAAACATTGTACCAATATTTAAAAAGGGTACAAGGGATAGGCCACAAAATTGTAGGCCGGTCAGTCTGACTTCGGTGGTGGGCAACTTATTGGAATCAGTCCTTAGGGACAGGATAAACTGACATTTCAGAGGGCATGGATTGATCAGGGATAGTCAGCATGGTTTTGTTAGTATGTCTTACTAACATAATATAATTTTCTGAGGAAGTAACAAGGAGGATTGAGGCTAGTGCAATAGATATTGTCTACATGGCTTTTGACAAGGTCCCACATGGCAGACTGGCCAGAAAAGTGAGATCCCATGGGATGCAAGGGAATGTGACGAGTTGGATCCAAAATTGTCTCAGCGACAGAAAACAAAAGGGTAATAGACAATGGATGTTTTTGCAAATGGAAAGAGGTTTCCAGTGGTGTTCCACAGGGCTCAGTGCTGGGTCTCTTGCTGTTTGTTATATATATTAGTGATTTGGACTTAAATGTGGGAGGCATGATGGGGAAATTTGCAGATGACACAAAAAAATGGCTGTGTGGTTGATATTGAAGAGGATAGTTGTTGTCTCTAGAAATATATCAATGCTTTGGTTGAGTGGGTGGAAAAGTTGCAATGGAATTCAATCTGGAAAAGTGAGGTTATGCATTTGGGGAGGACAAACAAAGCAAGGGAAAATTCAATAAATGGGACAATATGGAGAGGGGTTGAGGAAGTTAGAAACCTTGGAGTCATGTCCACAGGTCCCTGAATGTGGTAGGACAGGTGGATAAGTGATAAAGAATGCATATGGAATGCTTTCCTTTATTGGATGAGGTATTAAATACGAAAGCAGGGATGTAATGATGGAACTGTATAAAATGCAGGCTAGGCTACAGCTGGAACTTTGTATACAGTTCTAGACACCACATCACAAGGATAATTGCTTTGGAGAGGGTGCATATGATAGTTACAAGAATGTTGCTAGGGCTTGAAAATTGCAGCTATGAGGAAAGATTGGATAGGCCAGGGCTGTTTTCCTTAGAATAGAGGAGGCTGAGGGGTGACCTAATTGAGGAGTACAAAATTATGAGGGGCTAGATAGGATAGGGAGGAAAAAACAGTTTCCCCTAGCTGAGGGGTCAATTACTTGGTGCATTTTAAAAAATTCATTCATAGGATGTGGACTTCGTTGGCTGGGCCAGCATTTATTGCCCATCATTAGTTACCCTTGAGAAGGTGGTGGTGAGCTGCCTTCTTGAACTGCTGCAGTCCATGTGGTGTAGGTACACCCACAGTGCTGTTAGGAAGGGAGTTCCAGGATTTTGATCCAGCGACTATGAAGGAATGGTGATAGATTTCCAACTCAGGATGGTGAGTTACTTGGTGGGGAACCTCCAGGTGGTGGTGTTCCTATCTATCTGCTGCCCTTGTCCTTCTAGGTGCTAGTGGTCGTGGGTTTGGAAGATACAGTCTAAGTAGCCTTGGTGAATTCCTGCCATGTATAGTGTAGACGGTACACACTGTGTGTGTCAGTGGTGGAGGGTATGAATGTTTGTGGATGTGGTGCCAATCAAACAGGCTGCTTTATCCTGGATGGTAAAAACAAAAAACTGCGGATGCTGGAAATCCAAAACAAGAACAGAATTACCTGGAAAAACTCAGCAGGTCTGGCAGCATCGGCGGAGAAGAACAAAGTTGATGTTTCGAGTCCTCATGACCCTTCACAGTTCTGTTGAAGGGTCATGAGGACTCGAAACATCAACTTTGTTCTTCTCTGCCGATGCTGCCAGACCTGCTGAGTTTTTCCAGGTAATTTTTTTTTATCCTGGATGGTGTCCAGCTTCTTGAGTGTTGGGGGAGCTGCACTCATCCAGGCAAGTGGGGAGTGTTCCATCACACTCCTGACTTGTGCCTTGTAGATGGTGGACAGGATTTGGGGAGTCAGGAGGTGAGTTAATCATCGCATGATTCCTAGCTTCTGATCTGGTCTTGAAGCCACAGTATTTATATGGCTAGTCCAGTTCAGTTTCTGGTCAATGGTAACCCCCAGGATGTTGATAGTGGGGGATTCAGTGATGGTAATGCCATCAAACATCAAGATGCGATTCTCTTGTTGGAGATGGTCATTGGCTGACACTTGCGTGGCATGAATGTTGCTTGCCACTTGTCAGCCCATGCCAGGATATTGTCCAGGTCATGTTGCATTTGGACATGAACTGTTTCAGTATCTGAGGAGTCACGAATGGTGCTGAATATTATGCAATCATCAGCGAACATCCTTACTTCTGACCTCATGATGGAGGGAGGGTCATTGATGAAGCAGCTGAAGATGGTTGGGCCTAGGACATTACCCTGAGGAGCTCCTGCAATGATGTCCTGCAGCTGAGATGACTAAGATGTAAGGTGATTGATAGAAGCATTAGAGGAGACATGATGAACAACCAGAGGGTGGTGGGTGTCTGGAATTCACTGCCTAAATTGGTTGTTGAGGCTTAAATACTCAACCCATTTAAAAGGTTTCTGGATTTACACCTGAAGCGCTGTAACCTGCAAGGCTATGGACCAGGTGCTGGAAAGTGGGATTAAAGATCAGCACATAGTTTCTTTTATTCTCCTTTTTTGGCCAGCGCAGACACGATGGGCTGAATGTTCCCTTCCTGCACCATAACCTTTCTATGGCTCCTTTGTGCGAGGTGTAACTTCAGTCAGTTTGGTCTTTTCCTCTGAATCCCATTGACTTCAATTTTATTCGGGCCCCTTAATGCCATTCGGTCAAATACTGCCTTGATATCAACTATACTAACTTGCACTTCACCTCTGGAGTTCAGTTCTTTTGTCTAATTTTGGACCAAAACTATAATGAGGCCTTGCAAGGATGTGGTCACACTCCAATTTGGTTGGCCAAGGCTTAACAGTGCTTCCAACCAACCAAAAATGGGCATGATTCGACCAAAAGATCCAGCAGCCCTTGCATGGAGGCCTGACCTCAGAGAAAAAGGCATTCTGTGGAGAAATAAAGTCAATCTGGTGATCAGCAGTGTGTTTGCCTGCAGGATAAAATTGTCTATAAGCAAAGTTATGTCTGGCTTGGAAAAGGAACAAAAAGAAGACAGAAGAAGCAACTTGATCAACTGACTGACTACATCCAACTATGGACTGGTCACCTGATCAGCTGTTGAATGATTGTAAGTAAAGGAACTTTTAGCCAAAATATTGTAAAGCTGTTCAGCTTTGCGCCTGAATACCAAAATTTGAACAATGAATTGAATTTAGAAACCAACTAGAGTCATAGCCAATTTTGTAAGAGTGGAGTAAAAAAACTTGTAAAAGAATTAGGTATAGAGTTACCTTCCAGCCTGGAGCAGTGGTCCTGGTATAACTCAAACTGAGCATCAGTGAGCAGTTTATTGCTGAGTAAATGCTTCATAGCACAGCCAATGACTCCTTCTGTCACTTTACTGATGATTGTGAGTAGACTGATGCAGTGGTAATTGGCCAGAATGGATTAATCCTGCTTTTTGTGGACAGGACATACCTGGCCAAATTCCATTTTATCGAGTAGATGTCAGCATTACTGGCACAGCTTGGCTAAAGGCATAGCTAGTTTTGGACCAGAGGTGTTCAACAATACAGCCAGCATTTTGTTGGGGTCAGTAACCTCTACTGTATCTAGTGCGCTCAGCCATTTCTTGATATTACATGGACCAAATCGATTTAACTGAAGACTGATTCCTGTGATGTGGAACTTCAGAAGTAGGCTGAGATGGATCATCCACTTGGCACTTCTGGCTGAAGGTGGCTGCAAATGCTTCAGCCTTGTCTTATGCACGAAAGTACCGGGTTGCATCTTCATTAAGAATGGGGATGTTCATGGAGCCTCCTGCTCCTGTTAGTTATTTAATTGTTCACCAGCATTCACCACTGGATGTGGCAGCACTGCAGAGCTTTGATTTGTTCCATTGGTTGGGTGAATACTTGGCTCTGTCTATAACATGAAGCTTCCAATATTTGACATGCATGTAATCCTGTGTTGTAGCTTCGCCAGGTTGGCACCTCTTTTTTGGTATGCCTGGTGCTGCTCTGGCATGCTCTTCTACAGTCCTCATTGAACCAGGATTGGTCCCCTTGGTTAATGCGTAATGACAGAATAAGAGGTGTGACAGGCCATGGAGTGTGCTTGCATATGATTCTGCTGCCACTGATAGCCCATAGCACCTCATGGAGGCTACTATATATGTTCTGAACCTATCCTTTTTAGCACACTGGTAGTGCCACACAACATATCGGAGGGTGCCCTCAATGTGAAGAACTGATCTCACCTTCACAAAGACTGTGCCATGATCACTCCTAACCATATTGTCATAGACAGATATATCTGCCACAGATAGATTACTGTGGATGAGGTATTTTTCTTTGTGCCGATTACCTCACCATTTGCCGCAGACCCTGTCTGATAGCTATGCCCTTCAGGACTTGGCCAGCCTGGTCAGTACAAGTGCTACCAAGCCACTCTTGAGGTCCCCCATCCAGAGTACATTCTTCGTCTGTGCTAGCATATGAGGTGTTCAGTATCAAGGAGTACTCCTTCATCTGGTGCAGAAGACACCAGCTGCCCACAATGTCATCCGAATGTTTCCAAGACTAATAATAGAACTTTCCAATTAGTCCCACTCTCCTGCTGTGTTACCATAGCCCTGTAACCTTTTTAGTTTTCAAGTATCCATCCAATCCCCTTTTGGAAATTACTGCTGAATCTGCTTCCAACACCCTTTCAGCTATTACTTTCCAGGTCATAACAACTCAATGTGCAAAAAAAAAGCCTCTTTCAGCTCTAGTTCTTTTGCTACTCATCTTAAATCCACGTCCTCTGACCCCCATGCCCTCAAAACACTTTGATTTTGAACATCTCTATCAAATTTCCTCTTAACCTTTAGTGTTCTGAGGAAAACAACCATAGTTTCTCTAGTCTTTGCATGTAACACAGATCCTTCAATGCTGGCACCATTCTAGTATACTCTTCTGCACCCTCTTTCAGGCCTTGACATCCTCCCTAATTCGGTCTTGCTCAGATTTGAACACAGCACTTCAGCTGAGGCCTAACCAATAATTTATAAAGGCTTGGCATAACTTCCTTGTACTATCATCATCATCATCATCATCATCATTTGTGCTCTGCCTGAAGGCTTATTGTCTGCTGATGTTTCATCTTGAGCCACTTTTCTTGACAGGTTTTTTTCAGTGGTGATTTCCTGTTGCCTTCCACTCTCAGGGACAGGTCAAGAAGGTAGGTTTTCTCTACTCCTTGGGGGTGAATTTTGCCTTAATAGCACTGCACCAATTTAGCACCTATTTTCACCCTTTGGCCAAAATAACTGCTAATATATCAAATAATAAAGTCAATAATTTCAATGCTTTTTTTAACAGCCTTCTCTATTTGTTCTGCCACTTTCAAAAATTTGTGTACATATACTCCCAGGTCTTTGTGTTCCTGCAACCCCTTTAAAATTCTCTCATTTCCTTTCTTAATTTTTCCAGTCAATGTGTAACACTTCACGCTTCTCTATATTAAATGGACGGACTTCATCAGCCCTGCATCTGCCCATTTCACCATTCTATGTCCTCCTGAAGTCTGTTCTTGTTTGTTTAGGGTTCTGGCGGGTATGTAGGAGACTGCTAAGGCCAGCCTGCAACCGGAATGTTCTGCTACAAATAGGACAAGATACCGCAGTCAATTGAATTTTGGATGACTTGCTCGCTTGGGATTTCCTCTCCTTGTGTTTCCTCTCTGCCTCTGATAGAAGCTTGCTTTCAAAGTTCTCACCATTTTCAGGGCAACAATCCTGGGTGAGCCTTTCTCAGGGCTCAAATCCATTACCAAAACTCCAAACGTTCAAAGGAAATCTTTCATAGTGTCCTTGTAGCACTTCCTTTGACCGCCTTGAGAGCGCACTCCAGACTCAAGCTCTCCATAGAAGAATCTCTTTGGTAAGCAAGTGTCGGGCATGCTGGATATATGACTGGCCCTCCTCAGTTGTGACTGTCTCAATGTAGTATGGATGCTTGGCATGCCAGCTCGGGTGAGCACCTGAGTGTCTGGTATTTTTCCTGCCATCTGACCTTCAGGAAATTCTGAAGGCAATGAAATGAAAGTAGTTGATCTTCTTGGCATGACGCTCTTGCAGTCCAAGTCTTGCATGCGCAGAGCAAGAGTGGGTAGGACTATTGGTCTGTAGACTTTCAGTTTAGTGGGCAGACTTACTCCTTTTCATTCCAGACTGATGTTTGAAGTCTGCCACAGGCTACTCTTGCTTTTGTAATTCTTGCATGTGTCACATGGTCAATATGGACGGCTCGAGTTAGCGTGCTGCCCAGATAAGTGAACTTATCCAATGTTAACATGTTCTGGAGCAAGTTGGTACATTATTTAAGTTTTCTTTGTGCTGATTCTAAGGCCAAAGTTATTTTCCATGCTACCTTGTGTGTCTGGCTCTGAGCAAAAGCAGGTGAACAGTCATCGACAAACAGGAAATCATGAAGTATGCCCTTGGAGACTTTGGTCTTTGCCTGGAGTTCTCTCAGATTGAGCAATTTCCCATCCATGCAATAACTGACACCAATGCCAGGGCCACCATCATGGCTGGTATCTGAGAATATAGTGGAGAGAAAAACATGAAGGGGGTTGACAGCCCAGTTTAACTTCATTAGTAACTGGGATTGGGCCATAAGGCACACCATAATTGAAGACACACACGGGCATGCTGTTGTGGAACTGTCAAACTTTTGTGATAAGTTTCTTATGGCAGCCAAATTTCTCTATTACTTTCCAAAGGCTCTCACACTGACTGTGTCAAAGGTGTTGGTCTGGTCAATAAACATGGTGTAGAAGTTCATGTCCTGTTCTGTGCACTCCTGGAGCTGTTTAACTTCAAACACTGTATCAGTGGTTCCTCAATGGTTTCTGAAACCGCACAGACACTTTGGCAGCAGATCCTGGTCTAAATGTTGCATTAAGTGCTTCAGAAGGATTCTGGTGAAAATTTTGCTGGCAGTGGAGAGGAGTGAGATTCCTCTAAGATTGTTGCAAGATCAACAAGTTGCTTTCTGCTTGCACAGGTGGACAATAGAGGCATTTTTGTATTCTTGCAGGATGGCTCCTTGGTCCCACATGGAGTGAAAGAGTTCAGTGAGCTTTTTGACCAGACCTGAAATCTGTTATTATCCTCTTGATTGTTTATTGTATTTCTGAGCTTCATATCATCTGCAAACTTTGAAATTGTTCTCTGTGAACCCAAGCCCATTTATTAATATAAGTATTTAAGAGACCAGTGCTTCTTCAACCAACATTTGAGGAGCATCACCATATACCTTCCTCCAGTTTGAAAAACAACCTCTCACCATTGCTCATGGCTTTATGTCCCTCAGCCACTTTTTCCCATGTTACACCTATCCCTTTAATCCCATTGGCTTTTGTTTTGCTAACAAGTCTATTACATGGTACTTTGTCACGCATCTTTTGAAAGTCCAAATACATAACATCAACTGTACTGCTGTCAACAACCCTTTCCATTATTTAACCAACAATCGGGTTCATCAGACACAATTTGCCTTTAACAAATCCATGCTGACTTTTTTTCACTCGCCTATTTTTCCAAGTGCCAATTAATTTTGTTACCCACTGACAACATTAAACTGACTGGCCTACAGTTGCCAGGATTCTCTCTTTTTCTAAACAAGGTTGTAAAATTAGCAAGCCTCCAGTGCACTGGCACCACCTCCATATAAAAGGAAGTTTGGAAAATTGTGGCAGAGCCCTTCTGTAATTTCCAATCTTGCTTCCTTCAGTGACCTTGTATTCATCCCATCTGCACCAGGTGACTTTTCTACTTTGAGGATTGCCAGCCTTTTAACTACCTTATTTTAATCTATTTTTAACCTTTCCAAAATCGCCACTTTCTTCTCCTTTTTTGATAGTTTAGAAGCATCCTCTTCCATATTGAAAAAGTAGCAAAGTTCAAATCTCGTACCTCTAATATAACCTCCGGCTCCACGAGAAGATCTTCTTTTTGATTCCTAATTGGCTCCATCCTTTATTTTTATCTTATCGCTATGTGTTTATAAAATATGTTTCAGTTCCCTTTTGTGTTAGTCACTATTTTATTCTCATGGGCCCAGATTTTCACTCACGGGTCGTGCAAGCAGAGACGGGAGGATTCCCAGCTCCGACCTTTAATAATGGCTGCTCAGACAACAGATTTTGTTGGACTCGAACTCAAGTTCTGTCGAAGGGTCATGAGGACTCGAAACGTCAACTCTTTTCTTCTCCGCCGATGCTGCCAGACCTGCTGAGTTTTTCCAGGTAATTCTGTTTTCGTTTTTGTTTTGGATTTCCAGCATCCGCAGTTTTTTTGTTTTTATCAGATTTTCGGTCTGGACCGTGGACTGGACAGCGACCCCAACAGAACTGAGGAGGCTGCCAGGTGCAGAGGCAGGCTGGGTGGAAACCCTGCCTTGGGGATCAAGCACTGTGTCCAAAGTTTAAAAGTAAAGAATAAAACATGAAACACCCCTCCAGCCTTTGCCCCTCACAACCCCTCATCCCCACACACTCCCCTTGTCACATCGGTGCCAACCCCACTCCCCTCATCACATCGGTGCTAACCCATGCAACCTCATGCTCCTCACTCATCCCACATGGCCCCTCATGTCTCCCATGCCTAGATAAGCCCCCAAACAGCCCCTATGCCCCTTTTTTCATTCATGTCAATATATGCTCCCCAAACAACTCTTTACCCCCTCAAGCCCCCCATGCCAATCTATGCCCCCCAAACAATCCTTATGGCCCACATGCCCTCTATGCCAAGGTATGCCCCCACCCATCGTCCATGGCCCCTCATTTACTCCATGCCAACCTATGCCCCTCTACCTACTCCCATTGCCCTTTATAGCCACTAGTGCCAACTCATACAAGCCATGCCCTCCTTTGTTCTTACATCCACCATGCCAGCTCACCTGGTATCCACCATGGGCAGACCTCAGGGCCCATGCAGAGATGAGGTAAAGTTCTAAAAGTCTATTGCAGACTTCACTGTATTTGAAAAAAAGGTCTCATTCACAACGCATTGGCTACATTTACATTAGTTCAACTACATAAAACCATACAGCAAAAAGCATTTCATTGAAGTGCACAATCCCTTATAACAGCAAGTATGGGAATTCATAGCTCTGCATCAAAGAGTCTATAACCACAGGTTGCTGTCAATCAAACTGTGAACTGGCAGACACCCTCCTGTGATAATTGATGGCTGTTAAATCAGTCATGCAGCAGTAATCGAGTAATGGAACTCTTGAACTTATGACAACAAACAGAATGAATTAGCAAACAATTATTTTTATTTAACTTTCCAGACATTTTTTTTCAAAGATTTAAAGGGCAGAACTTATAAATGCCTTCATAACTTGACAGGTCTCCAGACCCTTTTCACAGGTCCCTTTGACAGGTCCTCTTGTCACTTTTGACAGGTTCTTTTGACAATTCCTCCAGACACTTTTGACAAATCCTCTTGACAGGCACTTATGACAGTTTTGACTGTTGATTTTGACCGGCCTGTTAGCAGTTCCAATCAGCTTGATAGTAATGAGTTTATACACTTTTTGTGCACATTTATGCCTGCTTTTAACAATTCCAAGATGCATCTTATCTCCCACCAAAGGGCATCTGACCTCCACCAAAGGGCACCTGACCTCCACCAAGGGACACATTACCTTTCACACAAAGGTGTCCCAGGACCAGATCCAAAGAGGTACCTTACCCTTCCAAAGCCTATCCAAATTAACCCAGAAAATTCAGATCTGCTCTTACCAAGCCTACTCTGAACACTTTGGGTTTCACAGTCAAAGGCTACTAAAATCCCTCTTCAGTGGAGACAGCTGATGAATTAAATGGCCAGCTGCCTCTGTAAAATGTGCATGCATGAGATGCGCCCCACTCTGCGAAAATAAGAAATGCCATGTTCAGGGGCCAGGCTTATGCTTTGTGGGCATTTCCACTATTTTTGCCATGTTGTGGCACAAATCTGGACCATACTCTCTGTTAGCCCTTCCTATTTATTTCTTGGAACTCCTCTGTACTTTTTATATTCATCTTGGTTTTCTGCTCCAATATGAACTTTATATTTGTCACAAGTCTTCACTTTTGTCTCATTTTTACTTCTATGTTTTTAGTCATCCAGGGTGCTTGAGCTAAGGTTGCCCTTCCTTTCATCTTCATGGGAATGTGTCCACCCTATACCCAAATAGCCCTCCTTTGAAGGCCTCCCATTGCTCAATTATTCTTTTGGCTGCCAATTTTGGATTACAAGCCACTTGAGCCAAGTCACTTTTCAACTCATTGAAGTTAGTCCTCATCCATTTAAGTACATGTGTTGACAAATCTCCTCCAGGCCCTGATGGACTTCATCCTAGAGTCTTAAAAGAGGTGGCTAATGAGGTAGTAGATGTTTTGATGTTAATTTTCCAAAATTCCGTAGCTTCTGGAAAGGTTCCATCAAACTGGAAAGTAGAAAATGTGACCCTCTATTTAAGAAGGAAGGGAGGCCGAAAACAGGAAACTATAGGCCAGGTAACTTGATGTCTGTCATGGGGAAGGTGCGAGAATTGATCATTAAGGAGATTATAGCTGGGCATTGAGAAAAACTCAAGATAATCGGGAAGAGTCAGCACGGTTTTGTGAAAGGGAAATAATTTTTAACTAATTTATTGGAGTTCTTTGATGGAGTAACATACGCTGTGGATATAGGGGAGCCTGAAGATGTGCTGAACTTGGATTTCCAGAAGGCATTAGATAAGGTGCCACATCAAAGGTTATTGAAAAAATAAAAGCTCATGGGGTAGGGGGCATGTTAAAATGGATAGAAGATTGGCTGGCTAGCAGAATACAGAGTATGCATAAATGGGTCTTTTTTTTGATTAGCGGGATGTGATGAGTGGAATCCCACAGAGGTTTGTGCTGGGCCCTCAACTTTTTACAATTTATATCAATGACTTAGATTTGAAGAGTACATACATGGTTGCTAAATTTGCAGGTGATACAAAGATAGGTAGGAAAGTGTTGTGAAGAGGAAAAAAGGCAGTTGCAGATGGATATAGATAGGTTGAGTGAGTGGGCAAAAATCTGGTAGATGGAATACAAAGTGGAAAAATGTTTTGGCAGGAAGAATAAAAAGGCAGAATGTTACCTAAACAGAGAATGGCTGCAGAATTCCAAGGTGCATAGGGATCCAGATGTTCTAGTGCATGAATCACAAAAAGTTAGTATGAGGGTACAGCAAGTAATTAAGAAGGCTAATTTATTACGAAAGGAATTGAACATAAAAGTAGGATTTTATGCTTCAGTTATACAGAGCATTGGTGAGACTGCACTTCGAATACTGTGTGCAGATTTGGTCTCCTTATTTAAGGAAGGGTATAAATGCATTGGAGGCGTTTCAGAGGAGGTTTACTAGATTGATACCTGGAATGAGCTGCTTGTCTTATGAGGAAAGGTTGGACAGACTGGAGTTGAGAGTGCTGGGGTGACTTAATTGAAATATATAAGGTCCTGAATGGCCTTAGCAAGGTGGACGTGGGAAGGATGTTTCATCTTATGGATGAATCCAGAACTGGGGTGGGGTGGGGGGCACTGTTTTAAAATTATGGGTTGCTCTTTTAGGACAGAGATGAGGAGAAATTTTTTCTCTCAGAGGGTTTGGTGATTTTGGAATTCTCTGCCTCAGATGGTGGTGGAGTCGGGCCATTGAATATTTTTAAGGCAAAGGTAGATAGACTCTTGTTAGGCAAGGGAATCAAAGTTTATCGAGGGTAGATGGGAATGTGGAATTTGAAACACATACAGATAAGCCATGATCTTATTGAATGGCAGACCAGGCTCAAGGGGCCGAATGGCCTGCTTCTGCTCCTATTCTGTATGTTCATATATTTGTATTATTTTGTCTAATTGTTCCTTGTCCTTTCCCATAGCTATTCCAAACCTATTAGTTCATATTTAAGGCCAGCAAAAACACAGGAACAATTTTTTTTTAATTCTCTCTGATACTTTTTAAACTATTTTTTGAAACCAAATTAAGAAAATGGAGGAATAAAAAGAGGAAATGCTGGAAAAATTCAACAGGTCTGGGAGCATCTGTGGAGAGAAAAACAGAGTTAATGTTTTCCAGCACTTCCTCTTTTTATTTCTGATTTCCAGCATCTGCAATATTTTCCTTTTATATAAGAATGGAGCAAGATGCCTTTTTGTTCTCAGAGCACCGTTCCATGTAGTGACCTGGATACACAGTTGAATTGAGAGAACTGAACTTCAAAACTAGGGCTGCCACTTATCTACAGCCAGGCAGCCTCATGCTATTGAGTCATCAATCAAAACAACAGAACTATACTGGTTGGAGATGCTTGTATTCCATGTTAATGAATTCCAACATTTGCAATACCCAGGAAGTGTGTATTCTAATAGTGTGCTCCCCCCCTACCCCGCCCCTTTACACAGGCATAGCTTCCTTTATCCGAAAAATTGCTAGATCAAGCTAATTCATTACTGTCAATAACAGCATATATTAGCTAACGGTAGAAAACTGCTGTTTACAGGAATAAGGAAGCTTTGGAGATTGTGCTGTTAGAACCAAAAGAAAGGGTTCCCTCGCTTTGCTAGCACAGGAGAATGGATCTGAGGCTTAGGGAGAAAATTTTGGCAACGGGTATGTTGACAGCATGAGAGAGCATATTTTGCTCCTATCATCATTTTGCTGCTTATCTCCTAATCCCCTTGATGTTTGCATGGTCAAGGGGAAAAAGCCATGACCAATGGCTCTTTGGTAGTTTGTAGGTGTGCCTGGCTCACCTCCCCCACTGAAGAGGCCAGAAATGCTGACCAAAACTAGTTGGAATGAAGGAATAACAAGTTATCCTCTCTCCCATGATGGGAGAAAAAGCTTTCCCCCAGTGACTTCTTTGTGTCAGAATTTGGCCTATCTTTTCAGGAGTCCAAGCCTTGATCCTGACCTAGAGCAGCTATGCCAACCCTGCATTGGGTGCCTACTGAGAATAATCTCCATGAAGCCACCTTGGAGTCTGCAGCCATTTTGGTGGGCTATGCCAAAGTAACAATAGATGTTTTGTTGGAACGGCTGCCAAAATTTAGGGCCACAGCGTCTCTCCCTGTCCCTGCACTCACACCCTCTTTTCCCTTTCTCTATCTTCCTGACAGACAGGTTTGCTGAAATAAATATAATGGCTGGACCAGCCCTAGAGAAGGAAATTGGATATAGAGAATAACATGATTATAACAATACTCAAATCAATTTCCTAGCATTTAAATGATTGAACTTCCATTCGTATTTCTTTCTCTAATTGTCTGTCACGAAATTTTTTTATTGTAATTCTATTTTATTAATTATAATTGTGAGTTTTGATTAGCAACTGACAGGTCAGGATTTTCTCAAGGCCATGGTGGCATTGATGACAGGTTGGAAAGCCAGCTGCAACCTTGCCTCAACCACTTCTAAGAGCCTCGACTCGATTTTAGGTCCATAAGCTGTCACTGGGGCTTCCATCCCTTTAAGAAACTGCACACAGCCAGAAGAAGCAGCATGAATGCTGCTCTTGGAATAAAGTGGGGTCGGGGTCAGCTGGGCATGGGGTGGTTGGTGGAGGCAGCTATTGTTGTCAGGGGCCCCCACCCCAAAGCTGCAGGGTGGTCACCAGGGTTTACCTGGTGGTTTCTCCATGTGACAGATACCCCTGCACACAGCCCACCCCGCCCCTCAACCACAGCCATTGGTAAAATGCCAGCGACAGCAGGAAGAGGCCCTTAATTGACCACTTAAGTGGTTCAATTGGCCTCTGGAGTGGGAGGGCCATCTGCCACCTTTCCTGTTGCTGGCCTCATAAAATCCTAGCCATCAAATGGAAGAAATTTGAATTCAGTTTGCAAGTATGATCCAAAAATTAGTATGAGTTGCAGCATGATGCACACAAAAGGTGACTTCATTTCTGTTCCAGCTGTGTATAGTTTATATTTGTTGGCCATAGCAGCAATATTCTTGATTTGATTACCCACTAATGCAGCTCATTCAAAATCTTTGTTTGCCGATGTCAATAAAAAAATTCTTAGAATGTATGATATCTTCACAGCCAGCAATGTTTAGGATTTTAGACTAGAAATATACTGTTGCTTGTCAGCCTATTGTAATGCAATAATTTAGTCAAGGAGTTCAGAGAAGTCATAAATTTGTAAGGCTCAAGAGAGCTTGCCACCTGAACCCCAAGGTTGGATTACTGTTTATAAATCTGTGACAGACATCCGATTGCTAATATTCTGTGAAGCTTTTGACTTTTAAATAAAAGATGCTATATTTCTGGAGCAATTTTTTTTACATTTTTTTAATTGGGTTTGATTTACAGGGATACATTACAATTTATTGTATCAACAGTATGTGGAACGAAATACTATAAAAATATTATTCTTTCAATTTATTCCCAAGAGATTGGCAATGTTGACAAGGCCATATTTACTGCCCATCCTTAGCTGCCCTCTTCTTAAACCCTGCTTTTATAACTGGATGATTTGCAAGCTCACTTCAGAGGGCATTAAGAATCAACCACAAAACGTGAGATTTTAGCCTCATCTAAACCAAACTACATCAGGTTTACATCCCTCAAGAACATTAGTGAGCCATTTGGATTTTACAACATTTTGTCTGGTGCTAGCCCACTGATTAGCAAATTCTAATGGATTCAAGTTCACAGCTTGTTCCTGTGTGAGTTCAACTCAGGACCACTGAATGACTAGCCCAGCACGTAACTCACCTAAATTATTTATTTTGTGATGTGAACATAATTAAGATACTTCAGGTCAGATGATACCATGCAATGATTTATAACTAATCACTTGTTCAGGTGCTCAATCCCTGGAATCTTGCACAGGTGGTAAAAGTGCAGTCTTGCCAAGGAGCTAATTTTCTGCCATTCTTGGCCACTGTCACAGCCTAAGATTCAACATTTATTCTAATACCAAGCCTCATATCAATTTAGTGGCCTGTTCTCTTGGCCGCCCTGAGCCCTCATTAACCACTTCCTGATCTCTTGCTGACCCTCTCCTAAGCCCTTGCTGCCCCTCTCTCCAGTCCTAACCACATAGACACTCTTGTCTCCAACTGTTGCGAGCTGCGTTCTGTCAAGCTTCATCTCACTCCCCAGTTGTTGCAATTTATACTACTCTGCGAGCAACTCATATACCTCATCTTACCTAGTTGCTATTCCTCTGGGCACCACAATATGCATCGTTGCTCCTGTCCATATTATGGTTCCACAGCCTCTGGTTAATGATCACAGAATGACCTGAATCAGTCTCCCTGGCAGTGGTGCTGTCCAGTCATTTCAGGGTGCTAACCATTTTTATAATTCTGAAGTGTTCATGAATTCTGAGGTTTTCACTTCACCGACATAATATTGCATCTGACTACATGTATGGCAAACTCAGTATCTTTCACACCAGTGTTAGCTGTTGTAAAATTCTAGTGTAGGAAATTATGTGGCTTAAGCACATGTGCACATTTTTGCAGTCTGGGAAGTACTGCACAAAGTGTAACCTCGTAAGCAGAATTTACAGACTGCTTTTTGGGTTGCTTCTACTGCAGCTAACATGACACTCTAATCCAGAGAGAACCCCATAAATCTGCTGCAGCATTTCTACCGACCGGTTGTATTTTGATAATCAGGGCTCTTCGATCGTTGGCTTTGACATCACAGGCAGTGCAAAAACATGAGCGGGATGTGCACCCTCTGCCCAAAATTGTGGCATCATCAAGCTTAGCATTCTGTTTTCTCCAGTAGCATTCAAATTATGGTAATCCGTAATCAGGACCAAAATTGTGCTAAATCGAAATTTTCAAACAGATTATATTTTGAGCATTTAGAGCCTGTTTTCACCCTCTGTCCAAATAGCCTCCAATGCCTTTATTAATAAAGCCAAACATTCCACTTGTTTTTTTGTTGACAGCCTTTTCAACATGCCCTACAAAAGATTTGTGCACATTTACCTCCACGTTTCTGTGTTCCTCCACCCCCTTTAAAACTGTACTATTTATCTCAAATATTTTTCCAATGTTTCCTTAACGGTCCTTTCAATACTTTTGTACACAGGAAATTCTTTCCCAGATTATGTCAACAGTTCAAATACAGAGTTTTCTTGCCTGATCTCTTGTTGTATAATAGGTTAACAATCACTTTGCCTCTGCATTCCGTAAGGATTCACAATCACAACTTCACAAGATAAATGAGGACGAGGAAGGCCATTTGGTTCACCTTAGCTCATTTATCAGAAAGACCTGACAGTATTTTGTGAGATTTAACTTTTTCTTTAGCTAACCTAGGATTTTCATTTCTACTGCCCAACTCACAAGTTAATTCTACACATCTATCAAATGCCATTTGTATGGAGAATAATTTATTTTTAATTCATTCAAGGGATGTGGACTTCACTGGCTAGGCCAGAATTTATTGCCCATCTCTAATTGCCCTTGAGAAGGAGGTAGTGAGCTGCCTTCTTGAACTGCTGCAGTCCATGTGATGTAGGTACACCCACAGTGTTGTTAGGGAGGGAGGTTCCAGGATCTTGACCCAGTGACAGTGAAGGAACAGCGATATATTTCCAAGTCAGGATGGTGAGGGCCCTGGAGGGGAACTTGCAAGTGATGGTGTTCCCATCTATCTGCTGCCCTTGTCCTTCTAGATGGTAGTGGTTGTGGGTTTGAAAGGTGCTGCCTAAGGAGCCTTGGTGTGTTTCCGCGGTCCATCTTCTAGATGGTATACACTGCTGCTACAGTGCTTCAGTGGTGGAGGGAGTAATTGTTTGTGGATGTGGTGCCAATCAACCAATCAAGCAGGTTGCTATGACTGGAATGGTGTCAAGCTTCTTGAGTGTTGTTGGAGCTGCACTCAACCAGGCAAGTGGAGAGTATTCCATCACACTCCTGACTTGTGCCTTATAGATTGTGTGGACAGACATTGGGGAGTCAGGAGGTGAGTTACTCATCACAGGATTCCTAGCCTCTAACCTGCTCTTGTAGCCACAATATTTTTATGGCTAGTGCAGATCAGTTTCTGGTCAATGGTAGCCTCCAGGATGTTGATAGTGGAGGATTCAGCGACGATAATGCCATTAAACATCAAGGGGCTCTCTTGTTGGAGATGTTCATTGCCTGGCACTTGTGTGGTGCGAATGTCACTTGCCACATGTCAGCCCATTTAGATAAATTTTGCCACTGACCTGGAAAGCTCACCGCTGGGGTTGAAAGTGGGAGGCAGGATCTGGGTCAGATTATTGCAACTGTTGGACATTAAAGAGGCTACAGTAGGGCTGCTTTCCAGTTAGGGATGGTGGCCCGTCCCCAAGAGCTGCTGGTCCAAACAGAGGGCCAGCAGCTCAACAGCCTCAGCAGCGCCACTACTAGCGGTGGCCATTGCTGAAGCTGCAACTCCAGGGAAAGGGTGACTCATCCCTCAAGTCACTTCATAACAAAAGCTCTCCCTCCCTGTCACATCTTGGTAATACAACACAGAACAGCCTGAATGGTTTCATTCTCCTTCCTAATGTTTCAACAGTCTGTTCTCATAATTTAGTTCTCAGGTGCAAAAGATAGGTTGAAATATTTGCAATTAGTTTCAGCCAGAAGTGCCAAATGAATGATTCTGGTCAGTCTCCTTCTGAGGTGCCCAGTGATGTAATATGTCTTTAAGGGATAGCAGCATGAAATCACTAGAGGAAAACATGTCATGTAACCCAGTCTTAGTTTCACTTTTGCTTTGAGCAGAGTACACACACAGTTCTGATGCCGACAAGTGTTATGCCTATGTATAACTGTTCTCACATGCCTAGTCTTAATAAATGAACCCACAACATGTTTATCCAATCCCGATTGAGCGATTGGTGTCTTGTGTCATGTACAGTATATAAGCCCAAGATATTAGATGATTATAAGCAGTGCGTGGGCTGAATCAATAGTGAGCAACGGAGAGTCAAACAATAAGCAACAAAAAATGTCATAAAAAATGGGCCACAGAAGGTTGTGATTATAATGGGTGGAGCTTTGGAAAAGCTTGCAAAAGCAGTTATAGAGACACTTATCTCAGGTACTACAGGAGACGGAAAGTCAAAGGGGTATTATCAAAATGTCCACAAAATTCCCCACTTTAAATTGGGATACAGCTGACCTACCATCTGAATTCAAAGTGTTTAAACAGCGTACAGAGCTCTGGTTTCTTGATTTAGGTGTGTCTGAACCAGACAAACAAGCCATAAAAATTCACCTAACAATTGGGAATTGAGGTCTACACAGGCTGATCACATCAGGATTAACAACAGAAGAGCTAAAGGATTCTCAAAAGATATGAACTACATAGGAAGATCAGTTCAGTATCAAGTTAAACTTCCATATTCATTAACTAGAGTTCATGTCATTTCAACAACAGCCTGCAGAATCCATAAGCCCCTTCATCAGCAGATGCAGAGAAAAGGCTATGTACTCTGATTTTTCAAACACACAGCTAGCAGACAGAATTGTTGAGTTGGTGATTGCATTCACACCCATGGAAGCATTCCAGAAAGATCTGCTAGACAAGCCCAACATGTATAGCATCCAAAAGCTACTCAAGGATGGACGTAAATACAAAACAAAGCTCACAGGTCAACAAAGCTTACAAGTCCTAAGTACAACTCCAATTTTTAACGCACTCACTAGAACACCCAAACCTTTCAAAACAAGGTGTTGTCTTCTGCATGCACCAAGGAAATGCTCAACTTTTCATCAATCCTGTAAGGCATTTGGCAGAAAAAGCCATTGGCAGTGGCAGTGCACTAGGGCAAAGGCTGATGTAGCTACAAAGAGCTGTGCACTGGTCCAAACAGATCAAACACAAAGGGTATCTTCAAGCAATTAGAATGATCATCCAGTCTCCCAACAGAAACACATACATGAGGTGACTGACAAAGTAAAAAATGACTACGATGTGTAAGGTAAGACAAATGTTGGTGAACACATGTTTCACACCGTCAGTCTCGTGGAAACCATAAGACACAGTCACACCGTCTGAAGTGTTTACCAAGATTCAAATGAACTGACCTAAGAAAGTTGGTAAGTATTCATTATTGGCCAAGATTGTCAAAGGGGCAAGTGCCAACATACTACCTATGCAAATTCTAAATACTACATGTATCCACCGATGTGGAAGGGTATGACAAAACCTACTATTGTGAAACTTTCAGCATACGTCGGTTTACTACTTCCATGTACAGGATCCATAGTCCTGGAGTGCAAGTACAATCAATCCCCCTGGCTGCCACAGATGTTCTACATTGTGGAGACTAAAGGCACAGTGATTTCAGGTCCACCAGCATGTCCTGATCTCACACCAGTAACAACCCATGGAATCAGTTGGATGTCACAAGGCAAAGCACTTGTACTTGCTTCAATACTGTCCATAACACAACCCAACCATTCCAACATCGAGCAGAAAGCATTAACTTTAGTGTTTGGAATCATGCATTTTCATACCTATCTATTTGACAAAAGATTTGTGGTAAAGACCTAGTACAAGCCATCGGAGATGATTTGGCATAAACCATTGACCAGTGCACAGCCAAGATTGCAATATTTCTTGTTAAATATTTAAGGTTATGATTTTGAGATTAGGTACAAGCCAGGTAAACTGATGGTCACATCAGATACATCTAGGAGATTGCCAAACCCAGTGAAAGCAGCAGATATTCCTTAGATATACAAGTTGACTTCCTTGGCATTAAACTTGAAGAAGTTCTCCAAATTGACCTGGTACATTTCACACAACACAAATGCCAGCAGTTACAAGAAGAAACGGCATAAGAATCTACACTACAGAACCTGTGGGAAACCATCATCGTAGGATGGCCTGATTCAATTCAGCATGTCCACGAACACATGAGGCCATTTTGGCCTTACCAGGATGAGCTAGGCATCTCCCAGAGAGTCATTTTTAAAGGCAGGCAGATTATCATACCAGAATATTTGTCACCTAATATTTAAAATTCTGCACATTGCCATGCTACATCTGAGAGTGACACATTTAAGTGCCACTATTCCATCACTGGCAGAGCTCATGTTTGGCAGACCAGTGCATACCAATTTACCTACTCCTACCCATTCTACTCTCTCAGAAGCTAGAGAGCAACTTTTTAAACTGCAAGGGAAGATGCCCAATGTGCATGATAAAAATGCAGGTACAGAATTGCAGGTTTAGAGTTGGGACAAGTTCACATCTAAGATCCCACAGAAGGTAAGTGGCAACTAGCCGAGGTGACAAGGATTTGTTTGGAACCAAAATCCTATGAAGTCATTACAGACAAGTGTGCAATGGTGAGGATAAATCAGATCCATTCTAGCTCCTCAAACACCATGTAGACCTATCGCATCCAGGACTAGTTCCCAAATGCAGCCAGGAACAACAATCAAGAATGACAATCATACAGATCACTGTGAGCAATTGAAGTATCCTCCAGGCAAGGGTAGGTCTGAACGTACCAGCAGCTTACCTCTATGTTTTAAACATTCAGATTCATCAGTTCTATGCACTCATGATATGGTAACTAAACATGAATATGTATTGTAAATAGTTACACTTCTTTGGAAGTGGGCGTTGGGGGGGGGCAAGTATCTTTAAAAAGAAAGGGGAATGTTGCAATATGCCTTTAATGGATATCAGCATAACATCACTAGATGGGAAATGTGTCATGTGATCCAGCCTTGGTTTTACTTTTGCTTTGAGCACAGCATATGCCCATACACAGCTCTGATGTTTTCTAGCTTTATATCTTTGTTCTCATGTGCCTAGTCTTAATAAATGAACTCACAATATGTTTACCCAATCCCTTATGCGTGATTGGTGTCTTGTGTCTTGTACAGTCAATATGTCCAAGGTATTATGCCATTATAATAACACAACACCCGCCATCACAATGCCAGTATTCAACCAATTCATTTTGGCTTTGTGTCATTAAGAAGAGTGCGCTGGACACAGCAAAGGCTATGGATCCTGACAACATTCTGACAAATGCTTGAGGATTCTGCTGTAGATGCAGCTGCACCCTTTGCTATTCCAGTATTCCAGTACAGCAAGGGCATTTACATGATAATGTGGAAAATTGCCTGTCCTCCACAAACAAGACCTATCTAACTGGCAAGTTACGGCTGCTATTAGACTACTGTCAATCATCAGTAAAATGCTAGAAGGTGTTATCAATGGTGCAGCACTTAAAATCAATGCGCAGTTTGAGTTCCACCAGAGCCACTTGGCTTCAGAACTCATGGTCTTGGTCCAAACAAGAGTTGAATTTCATAGGCAAGGTGAAGATGACATCAAGATAGCATTTGTTAGAGTATGGTACCAAGGAGCTCTGGTAAAACTGATGTCAATCATAATCGGAGGAAACTCTCCGCTGGTTGGGGTCATACCTCTTTTTTATTCATTTAGGGGATGTGGGCATCGTTGGCTAGGCCGGCATTTGTTGCTCATCCCTAATTGCCCTTGGGAAGGTGGTGGTGAGCTATCTTCTTGAACTGCTGCAGTCCCTGTCATGTAGGTATACCCACAGTGCTTTTAAGGAGGGAGTTCCAGGATTGTGACCCAGAGACAGTGAAGGAACGACAATATATTTCTAAGTAAGATGGTGAATAGCTTGGAGGGGGATCTTCCATGCGGTAGTGTTCCCATATATCTGTCACCCTTGCCCTTCTAGGTGATAGTTGTTGTGGGTTTGAAAGGTGCTGCCTAGGGAGCCTAGCAAAATAAAGTTGGTTGTGGATGCTGGAGCCCAAACACCTCAGCCCTAGCACATTGTTGCAGGAGCTCCTTGGGCCTGTGACCTAGACCCAATCACATTCAGCTGTTTCATCAATGACCTCGACTTTATCACAAGATCAGAATTTGGGCTGTTCACTGATTGTTCCACAACGTCTTGTTCCATTCATAGTTCCTCAGATAATGAAATGGTTCATGCCCACTTTGAAGAAAAGTCATACAAACTTGAAACATTAACTCTGTTTCTCTCTCCACAGATGTTGCCACACCTGCTGAATTTCTCCAGTACTTTCTGTTTTTATCCCTGGGTGTCACTGTTGACCGAAAACGCGACTCATCCACGTAAATGCCATGGCTAGCACAGCAGGTCAGAGGCTAAGCATTCTGTCGCTAATATCATTTTGACCCTGAGATGGGATTCTGACCATATACCTGCCCTATTACTGAGCCTGTCTAGTTCCACATCTATAACATCGCCCAACTTTGCCCCTGCCTCAGCTTATATGCTGTTGGAACCTTCATCTTGTCTTTGTTTCCTCTAGGTCTCACTATTCCAATGATCCTTTGTCTGGCCTCTCATCTTCCACCCTATGTAAACTTGAGCTCTTCAAAACCCCTGCTGCCTGTAACCAAAATCACATCAAGTTCAGTTCTCCCAACATCCTTGTGCTATTTGACCTCCCAGTCCAGCAATGCCTCAATTTTAAAATTTTCATCCTCGTGTTCAAATCCCCCCATGGCCTCACCCCTCCCTATCTCTGTAGCTTCATCCAGCTTGACAAACCTTCAACATCTCTGAGCTCCCCCTATTCTGGCTTCTTGCACATCCCTGAGTTTTTTTGTTCCACCATTGGTAGTTGAACCTTCAGCTGCCTAGGCCCTAGGCTCTGGAATTCCCTCTCTAAACCTCTCCACCCCTCTATCTTTCTCTCTCTCTCTCTCTCTGTCTCTCTCTCTGTCCTTTTTAAGGAACTCCTAAAAACCTACTTCTTTAACCAAGTGTTGGTCATCTTTCCTAACATCTTTATATGGTTCAGTTTGAAATTTTGTTTGATAATGTTCCTGTGAAGTAACTTGGAGTGTTTTTACTATCTTAAATGTGTTTTATAAATGCAAGTTGTTATTGTAATAAAGATGGTACTTTATTCAAGAAACACATTCACAGCCCAAGGACCGAATTGCACTGTAACTTACAATGGAAATACAGGCTGAGTAATCAAGTTAAAAACATACAAACATGTAACAATCATGTAGTAACAAAAATAGACAAAGAAATTCAGCAGGTAACAGGGAAATGGTGAACAGGATATTAAAAGAAGCATAAAATTGATTGAAAATAATATCACAGTCACAAACCAATACATCATTCCTAGAACACAGGCAACAAAGTACATAAAATGTTCATCATTTTACATAATTTGCTGAGGGCACAAACTATGTAATGAACAGCACTCAGCGGTACCATTCTGTCCTACATCTTACAGGGTTAAATTTGTTGTTGAGTGGCTCAATAATGAGTTTTGATTCCCATAAGCCTCTCCACCATCACAAGGCACAGGTCAGATGTGTGATAGAATACTCTCCACTTGCCTGATGAGTGCAGCTCCTATAACATTTGAGGAGTTCAACATCATTCAGGACAATGTGGACCACTTGATCAGCATGTCATCCATTAACCTAAACTTCCCTCAGTTGTGTCCCATGACTACAGAGTGCATTATCTAGACCATGTAATACAGCAACTTGCCAAGGCTTACTCCAGGGCACCTCCTAAATCCAATAACACCCCTGCCAGAAAGACAAGAGTAGCAGGTGAATGGAAACACCATCACTCATCTGTCACACACCATCCTGACCTTGGCATATATTGCTCATTTGTCACTGGGTCAAAATCCTGAAACTCCCAACCTAGCCATATTGTATGGGCAACTTCATCACACAGACCTCAATTGTTCAAGATGTGAAGACCCACCATCTCCTTCTCAAGGGCAGCGAGGGTTGGGTGATAAGAGACAACCTTGCCAGCGATGCCCATATCGTGACAATGAACAAAAATAAAGGTCATCGTTCTGGGTCATCTCGGAACTGTCCCCAGGGCCTGGATGGCTTGCTTATAACTTTGTATAATTGAACCTAGTCCTTTGTGTGGCTTGAACAGAATGCAATATGTTTTGTTGCATTCATTTGAATTTACTGCCAGTTATGGCTACTATTGGCCAGTTGTTATTTGTAGCTATGTAATCCAACTGAAAGTTAAGGTGTACCTACCACAGTCCTGATAATACAAAGTTAGGCTCCTAATTTCAAAGATGACTGCAAACAGAATTATTGTGCCTTTTTTAATGCAGAGCAAAAAGTGCATTCTTGCAGTAACTGCTCTTTCAATAACAATGAACTATCTGATAGCGAGGCTTTGAGAAAAAATGGTCCATTTCTATTCATTATACTACATTATAAACTGAAAGGAGGAAGGAGGCTGACAAAATTAGTTTTCCAACATAATGCTGAGCTTGTTATTAGTTGATATTGTACCTAATTCGCTCCCAAGTTCATTTGGTTTGCCTGCAGTTCCACTACCTGGTGGCAAAGCTGAAATTTGAAAATCTCAAAAGAATTTGGAGGGTTTATATAATTTTTGAGGGAATTATTATTCTGTCAGGACATTGGAGGACTAATTTAAAATTCAATAGGATTTTAATCCTTTTCCAACTGATCATTACGACAAAGGCATGAGCGTTATGTAACAGAAGACAGCTTTTTGCCCTATTACTGAGGAAATTAGTATAAACAGGTGAGTCAGAAGGGCAAGGTTTGACCGCTTTCAGTTCAGTATGAACAGTCAGAACGTCGTGTTTTCAAGAATTCTGGGCAGAATTTTTCGCTCGTCGGGCAGGCACACGCCCGAGCCGAACCGACGTAAAATGATGCACGATGCCGTCGGCCAAGCATCCTGACGTCATCACGCACTCACATGATATTTCGGTCGGCGGGCGTGAGCAGCCCCAGGAAATGGGGTTTGTGGTCTACACTGGAGACACCTCCTCTGAGGAGAAAGAGAGGGGCAGAAGGGAAAGGAGGCCAGGTGTCCCAATGCAGCTTCCAGGGGAGCGACCTGTGAGAGGAGAGGTGCAGGCACAAGGGGCGCAGGGCCAGCAGGAAATCCAAGGCAGAAGGGCTGCAGAAGACGCCACTATTCTGCAGCCAAGGTTTACAGGCGGCGATGCAGCTACTTCAATATGTCTGAGGTGCAATGCCGAAGGAGGGTCTGCCTCTCCAGGAAGACCGTGACCTCCATTTGTCAGATGATTGGGCCTGAGATGAGCTCTGACTTTGTGGGCGGGCCCCCCGTGCCAGTGGCTTTGAAGACCACAGTGGGCCTCAACATCTATGCTTCTGGCTCTTTCCAGGGGTCAGTGGGAGATCTGTGTGTCGTGTCCCAATCAGCTGTCCACAGATGAGTCAAGCTGGTGACAGAAGCTCTGTTCAGATGAGTACTAACTTTCATTCATTTCCGTATGTATGAGGCCAGCCAGGCTGAGTGAGCCAGAGGGTTTGCAGTGATTGCTGGGTTCCCCCGTGTCGAGGGTGACATCGACTGCACACATGTGGCCATCAAGGTGCCAGCGGATCAGCTGGGTGCCTTCGTCAACAGAAAGGGATTCCATTCCATGAATGTCCAAATAGTATGTGACCACAGGATGCAGATTCTGCAAGTCTGTGCAAGGTACCCTGGCAGCTCCCATGATGCTTACATCCTGAGACACTCCCAAGTGCCGAGGCTCTTCAGTGCTCCAGCCCAACTGGATGGATGGCTGCTGGGTGACAAGGGCTATTCCTTGAAAAGGTGGCTCATGACACTTCTCTGCTACCCAAGAACAGAGGCACAGCAGCTATACAACAGGACGCATGCCATCCACAAGGATGGTGGTAAAGAGAACTATAGGTCTTCTGAAGATGCACTTCCGATGCCTGGACCATTCAGGGGGCACACTCCAATACCCCCCAGAGCGGGTGTCACTGACAGTGGTTGCATGCTGTGCTCTCCACAATCTGGCACTGGCAAGGGGGTGACCCACTGGAGGAAGAGGATGTTGATGCAGCTGCAGAGGCTACAGGTGATGAGTCCAATAGTGAGTTAGAAGAGGAGCATAGTGAGGAGAATGTTGAGAACGTGGAGCCAGACCAGGGTAACCTCCAGGGAGGTACGGACACCAGGGACGTCTTGATCCAACGTTCCTTCATCCAGGCTGCCAAATAAGAGCTACTGCCTCATACTGCCACCATCCTGGACCACAGAAATGACTCTTCCCTTTGCCTGCAAGATACACTCAGTGCCTGTGCAATAAAGTTTCGAGCCATCCATGTCCAGCATTACATACTGGCCTACCCTGCACATACAAAACATATGGAGCATACTCAGGCAATAACACAAATACAAATGTAATTTAATGTTGGAACTCATATTATTGAACAGAACAATATCTGGTGTTTTTAGTCACACCATTAAAAAAAGTAAAATAAAATGGGGAAACAAATGATCACCTGTGACCAGCCCCTCTTGTGCTTAAGGTGCTTTAAACTTATGTTTATGGGTGCTCCATCTACATGCCTCCCCCTCGCTGGCAGCGGCATTGGAGACAGCCTGCTGACTCTGCTGTCTTGTTGGTCTTGATGACCTTAGCTGTCGTCCTCTAGCAGTGGAGCCTGTGCTGGCCGTGCCTGGGAGGGAGCAGCCAGTGCCACAGCTGGCATCTACCCAGTCGTTGCAGCCTCATCGGATGCCACGGTCACTGGCAGAGAGGCAGAGGAGCTGCTGCTGTCATCCAGAGTGCCCTGAGAGGAGCCCGCAGAAACAACAAGCAGCTTCTGCCAACATGAGATTGCTCTGGGCCTCCCTACTTGCCATTGATGGACGTGCACCTAGCTCGGATATTGGGTGCCCCATACATCTCCCACATGGACACTGACCAGCTGAGGTAAGTGCATTTGTGAGGGCTTGCAGGTCTGAACACAACCCCAGGAACCCCTGATTCTATTCCTGGAGGAGCCTCTCCATGAGAATTGCCACTCTCTCCATGGAGGAGGCATTGTGCTTGGCCATGAAAGTCAACGCAGTGCTCACACTCCACATGGACTCCTCCATAACAGAGACCATGGCATGCATACCGTCTTGGATCTCCATCAGATCCTCTCGCACACCCCACTGGTCATCCAGCATCTGCTGCCTAATGGATAGCTCCAGAGACCCCTAATCAGCCTTTGACTGAGCATCATCTTGGTCCACAGGAGTCCTCCAACTGCCGGTGCCCTGGGCACACTCTGCCTCCGACTGCACCTCAAGCAAGTGTGAAGTGCCCTCACCAATGTGCACCGAGATACTGGTCACCAGACTAATGCCCACTGAGGTGCTGGTATCTGCGCTGGTGCCTGGTTCAGAGAGTGGCTGTGATGCAGGCGCTTCGGGAGCATTATGGTCCTCTAGGGTCAGGGGTACCGCCTGGAGGTCCTGCACTTGACTGCTTGGTGGCAAATGAAAGGGAGAAAAAGGACATTTATTTCATTAGTTTAAATCATGACACTGTCACAGCGCATGCCAGGCACCCTGGTGAGACAATGGAGATCTACATCATGGTGATATTGTCTTTCAATTATCAATGAGGAATCCAGTTTGGAGGCTCCCATCAATGATGAGACTGCACAAGAATGTTTGAACCATCCAAAACTCACCTCAGCGCACTGTGCTCTTACCTTCGTTTGACACCCCAGCCTCTACGTGGCTGGTTGATCGAGATGCATTGTGCCTCTTAAGCTCCAAGGCACCCTGCTCATGCCGGGAGGGGATGAGGAAGTATAGGGGTCCTCCGCCAGTCCGGAACCTCTTAATATTGTTATGGGATGTCTTCTCCTGAAAGGACAGAGGAGCACTAATTAGTCCACTCTCTAACTGCAGTGCCATTACAGCCCGGCCAACCCCAGCTGGGGAGCATCTTGCAGGGCACATCCTAGTCATGGCCCTCAAGGTGCAAGGCACTCAGTTAAAGAAGCCAGAGCTCAGGTCCTTGGCCATCTCCGGCGTGATTGACATTTGGCACTCAGGCTCTAACATCCCTGAGCTCACCAGGGGAATGGCCAGCCCAAAGCAATTCAACACACTGACCCATGCCAACATAGTACTCACCCTTCCTGAGCACAGCAGGTTATTGAAGCGCTTCCAGCACTGGACCCAGGTACGCAGTACCACATCGTGGCTGTTTGCCCAAGCTGCCACCTCCTCCCATGCCCTCTTTGTGAAGTGTGGTGACCTCCTCCTCTCATCTCTAGGGACAAGAGTGCCCCTTCTGGCAGCCACCTCCTCCAGGATGGTGGCAAGGCACTCATCGGAACACAGGGGGCACTGAGCGCCCAGACTACCTCACCTCCTGCTTGGTCTCTGCATCCTCATTTGCAGCCGCTGCAACTCCGATGCAGGCAGCCTCCCTGGGGCTGCCTGCACTGTTTTTGAACCAGCTGCCGGGTCGCCATTGGACCCGGCTCTCAACAGGCCCCAGCCCACCCCTTCTCAGGTGTTCAGCAGCCACCGTTCACGCTGGGCAGAACTTAAGGTTGGACGGGCAGGTCCATTAATTGCCTTACTTACTTTTTTAAAGGCCTTAAGCGCCCGCTGAACTCACAATCTAAATGAAGCGTGTCCGACATCACCCCACGTCATTTTACGTGCCGACCAGCGGGTCCCACCCCCCGCTCGACAATCGGAAGATGCAGCCCCTAAAAAAACCTGAATATTTACTGCTTGATTTTATTTTGTGGATAAGAGGGAAATTACATGTTTACATTTCCACATTCCAGATACCTTGTCGAAGTTTGTTGCTGGACCCAACTGAGTATGCATAAAAAATAATTTTGATCAAAATATTTTAGCTTGGCTTGATCATTTGATTCATCTCAAATCTAACATATCTTAAATTCGCTGGACTTCCAACTTTAAAATGAACATCAAGACTGCTCAGTCTTCAGGGAAGCAAGCAGCAATGATTTCACCAGTAAATTTTATGTGCACAAAATACCTATTGCTAAGCTGACTGCTTACACTCTCTTATAACCAGTGAATTGAATAATGTACATATTGAAAGGATGAGTTTTCCTTTGGGCTATATGACTAATGCAAGGGGGATTTACGGCAAGCAAGGACTAGGAAACTGTATGCCTGGCAGTCCAGCCCAGTCCCTGGTGAAAATACACCTCAGGTATATTTCCGTTAGGATTGCACATCCATGTCAATCACTTCCGTTCTTTTACAGCAGGAGCCTCATTAGGCATGCAAGCAGAATGTGAATGGAATGAAGAAGCCTATTTTCCTTTCCAATGTCTGGGCGGTACCTCTGCTTAAAGTACTCCATCCATTATAATTCTGTGCTGTAGAGAGACATTTGAAATCCTAATTTAAAGAGACAGGTGAAAAAATGCAATGAAATTTCTCTTAGATTTTCTTTTCAAGGAAACAGGTAACGTTTCTTGTAGCGTTTAGTATATCCTAGTGCTTTTAGGATCCAACCGTGGAGGGTCACAGAGAAATTAAAGCTTGATTTTAATCTAAAAGCAAATTTGGACCAGGTATGCAAGATTAATATTGGTGAAATAAACCACACTGGACCTGTTCAGTTCCTTAAATATTATGGGCCAGCTACAGATGTGAATAGTGCCTGGAATTGGAAGGTTGCTACCACCTGTTGGAAAAGCTTGTCTTAAAGGTTGATAGCAGCTAGAAGAGACACAACAATTTTTCTGATACAAGGGCAGTAGTCGGTTTTAACTTGGTTCACCCAGAAATCAGCAAACAATTAGGTGTCAGAGATTAATCACACCAAGGCATCATTAATACGTAGAAACCCCATTTATTACTTGTGCACAAGGGAGAACAATACAATGAGAGCTATTGTACCGTCTCGTAGCAGAATACACACAGACCTGTTAAAAGCATTTTTACAGCCAATCAGTAAATTTTGCACACACCTATCCGCTTATTTGCATAAGTTAACTGACCAATCCATATAGTAGTAAATTTTCGTTCCCAGCACAGCAGATGTTGCGCTTACGTAAATGCTTATCACAATCTCGATTACATTCGGCCTGAGAAAGAAAAAAATAGAATGTCTCAGGGTTCATCCTACAACTGTGATCAGACAAGATAGTATTGTTTCTCAAGGTTGCAGTATTTTTCTCTTAGGCCTAGGCATATAATTCAACTTCTCCATGAACCCTTTTAGCACTAAATGGGTTCCCTATAGTTGTCCAGGCCACCATGTAGGCATTTTGGATTTGAGAAATAAGTGGTGGAAATCTTGATGGACCTAATGCAGGGGAGGAAGAACATCATGATGCAGGCATGTCTTTAGATAACACACAGTTCCTGGGTACCAAGGAGGGATGTAAATAAGGCAGTGGCCTTTGATGCTCTTGTTATATTGCTGAGGAATTTTGTGGTGGTTTAGGAGGGGAAGGAATAATTGGAGTGTTGACACCTGCAGTAGATACAAGCTTTCTATGCAGGTATGTCGAGTGTCTGAAAGAAGTAGGTGCCAAGCCTTGCAGCAAGCTTCACAAAGATTGGGGAATGAGTGACTCCCTGAGGCCAGCCACAGGATTGTGCTTTCCTTTTGCAGGGTTGGAAGAACGCAGATCAGGGCTGTAGGTCTCCTTAAAACCATAGAACCATAGAAAAGTTATGGCACTGAAAGAGGCCATTCAGCCCATTGTGACTGCGCCAGCCGAAAAAGGAGTAAAAAACTAGCTGCCCATTCTAATCCCATCTTCCAGCACCAGGTCCGTAGCCTTGCATGTTACAGCATCTTAGGTACAGATCCAACTACCTTTTAAATGAGTTGAGTCCTTCTGCCGCCACCACAAATCCAGGCAGCAAATTCCAAACACCCATCACCCTCTGAAGAAGTTTTCCCTCATGTCTCCTCTAATCCTTCTACCAATCACCTTAAGTCTATGCCCCCTAGTAATTGACCTCTCTGATAGGGGAAACAACATCCCTGTCTTCTCTACCCAGGCCCCTCATAATCTTGTACACCTCAATCAGGTCACCACTCAGCCTCCTCAGTTCCAAGGAAAACAACCCTAGCATATCCAATTTTCAAGCCCTGGCAACATTCTTGTAAATCTCCTCTGTACTCTCTCCAGAGCAATTATGTCCTTCCTGTAATATGGTGACAAGAACTGTTCACACATTTGCAGCTGTGGCCTAACCAGCGTTTTATACAGTTCCAACATTACATCCCTGCTTTTGTATTCTATACCTATTCCAATAAAGGAAAGCATTCTATATGCTTTCATTACCACCTTATCCACCTGTCCTGCCACCTTCAGGGATCTGTGCACTCCAAGGTCTCTCACTTCCTCTACCCCTTCTGATATCCTCCCATTTATTGTGTATTCCATAGCTTTGTTTGTCCTCCCCAAATGCCTTACCTCACACTTCTCTGTATTGAATACCATCTGCCACTTTCCCACCCACTCAACCAAACCACTGATATCATTCTGGAGACAACAGCTATCCTTTTCAGTATCCACATGGCCAATTTTTGTGTCATCTGCAAATTTCCTGATCATGCCACCGACATTTAAGTCCAAATCATTAATATATACAACAAACAGCAAGGGACCCAACACTGAGCCCTCCAGAGTGCCATTGGAAACCATTTCCCATTCACAAAAACCTTCCATCAGCCATTACACTTTGTTTTCTGCTGCTGAGCCAATTTTGGATCCAACTCACCACACTCCCCTGTATCCCATGGGCTTTTACTTTTCTGACCAGTGCCATGTGGGACCTTGTCAAATGCCTTACTGAAATCCATGTAGACAACATACACTGCACTGCCCTTATCAATCCGTCTTGTTACTTTCTCAAGTAAATTTGATTAAATTAGTAAAACATGACCTTCCCCTTCGTAAGCCGTGCTGACTATCCCTGATTAATCTGTTCCTTTCTAAGTGACAGTTTATCTGTCTCTCAGAATTGATTCTAATAATTTGCCTATCACCAAACTGAGGTTGACCGGCCTATAATTATTTGGCCTATCCCTAGCATTGTTTTTAAAGAATGGTACAACAGTCGCAGACCTCCAATCCTCTGGGACCTCGCCTGTACCTTGTGAGGATTGGAACATTATCCTCAGAGCGTCCATTATTTCCTCCCTGGCTTCCCTTAACAGCCTGGGATACAATCCATCCAGCTCTGGTGATTTATCCACCTTCAAGGATGTCAGTCCCCCCAGTACGTCCTCTCTCGCTAAAGCTTATTCGATCTAATATTTCATACTCTTCCTCTTAATTAGAAATCTGCATCATTCCTCTGCTTTAGTGAAAGTAAAGACAAAGCCTCTTCACTGCTGCTGCTTGAATAGCGGCCTGTAAACCCGACAACAAATGGTATTACAACAAATAGAGGGTATTATAACCGTCTAATCAAGTGCGCATTACTAAAGTAGATTAGAAACAATATGGTCTTAAATTACATAATAACAAACTATTACATAGAATATTTGGCATAGAAACAGGCCATTTGGCCCATCAACTCCACTCTGGCATTTATGCTCTATTCAAGCCTCCTAACCATTCTTTCTCATTTAACTTTATCAGCATAACCCTCTATCCCCTTCTCCCTCATTTCTTCATCTAGCTTCCCACCATATTTCATGTGGTAAAATTTTGCTTTCGCCATAGTGCAAGGAGTTTGCAGAACAGAAGTGGCTGTTCACATCCCATGTTGCAGATTTTAGGCAACTGCAGCAAATTAAATGAGAGGGCAGTTTCCAAAATGTTGCAGACTTCAATAAATAAGCAAGCACCTGAGGATGTTCTGGGAACTGTCTATCAAATACAAATGGGCAGAGCCCAGCATCATGAGACTCTGTCTCTTCTTCCACTGCATGGACTTGAATTAGGTGCTCACAGGATGCCAGGGAAAGTCTGCTCACAATTGTACACTGTCTGTTTAATACAGGTGTTCAAGTATGAGTAAAGGTTTCTGCCGTTAGGTAAAAGTGGCACAAGACACCTAGGACAGGCACAAAAACTAAGTAGCGACTATGGATAATGGCTCTTTACCCCATTTTCTGGCTGGCTTATCTGTACTGATAGAAAAGCAATAAGCTCATGAATCTGGTAACATTTTTGAAATACAAGGCAGGGAGTAAGCTCATATGATTGAATACAATTAATGACTGTCCATATTTTACACAACATATTATGAAGTGATCCTGCTTAAGACACAAATTTAAATGTTTTACCATTTTTATAATTTGAATGACATCAGCCCATTGTAGATAGTCAGGAAAGCCTTTCTTAACATACAGAGGTGATGATGTGGCTTTAAGATCTTTGGTTTTCACTCCCACAAGCTACAACCACAGAACTTTCCATTCCACATTGCGCATCAGCGGAACTACTTCTGTACAGCCTAGCATGTCTTATTAACTTACATTGTGAAAAAAGCAGTGCAGGGGTTCAAACAGCTTTCTTCAGCTGAGGCCCTGTTTTTACTGGCACCTTAATCAACTGCACAGCGGGCACCTTACTTCTTTCAATCTCTATCCCCTGTTGTGTAGCTTCTAATTACAGTCCTTATCTTGTAGCTCCATTAAATAACATCTATTCAGGAAGCAATGTTATCTTTCCTGAAGCATTCTAAGTCCAAGGTGCTGTATACACTGCACTTATACTCACTGTGAAACCTATATGTAGCCAAGGGCTGACAAATACATTTTTAATTCTTATATTATTAAGTTCCTAAAGGCTACATATACTCTAAAAGCTACATATCGATGGCAATATAACCATGTCCATCACAAGAATAAACACCAATTGTGGGACCATAGTGTAAATTTTCATCTTGAACTCTCATGTGTAAAACTGAATCGCAAATAGGTGCTCCCACTGCACACTGAAAGCCGAGTCTTGCAAAGTTACCCCCGGCATAGAATCATAGGCTGGGGTTTTACTGGCCTTCAAGTGAGGGTTAGGAGGAGGAGAGCTGGCAGGGGAGCAGAGTTGGGAGGGATTCCCACACTTTCTCGCCACTTTATGGCCATCTTGACAGTAGCTGGATGGGCAGAGGCTTGGCCTCCTGCTGACTAGAGGCGGGCAGCCAATTGAGCTAATTAAAAGGCCCATTTAAGGGTCAACATGCTGGCAGAGTGGCATTTTGCCAATGGTTGAGTAGCCCGACACCACATGAGGAGGCCACTATCTGCATGGAGGCTTACTGACTACCAGGGCCTGCCTGCCTGGTCCTGAGATAGGAACACATTTTTTGCCTCCCTGCAAGCATGCCTGCTTCTCCTTGTAGCCTTAGCTGTGGTCACCTCTCTTGGTGGCACTGCCGAGGCTACAGAGCTGCCGGCCCTCTGATTGGCCCAGCAGTGTAGAGAGCCAGCTTGCTGTCCTTAATTGGATGGTGGGCCTAGAGGTGGTATCTTAATTGGCTGCTGCCAAGGAGATTGCTGCTGAGGTCCCGCTGCCTGCCCATGTGAGCTCAGGACCGGCATTTACTCCTGATTTTAAAACTTATCTTGTTTTGGGAATAGTCTGGCCATAGAGTGATATAGCACAAAAAGAGAGCATTCAGCTTATCATGTCTGTGCTGACTCCTTGCTATCCAATTAGTCCCACCCTCCTGTTTCTCTTTTTACTGTATTAAAATCTTTCATCATTTTGAACACCTCTATTAAACTTTCTGTTAATCTCACTGCTCTAAGGAAACCATCCCATCATCTCTAGCCTTTCAAGATGACCTAAGTCCCTTATGCCTAGTAGCATTTTAGTCGATGTCATCTACCTCTAAGGTTTATCTACCATAAGTCCATCAGAAGACTAGGTACGTTTCAAAGCATCATTTATCCACTATCAAACCACTCCCACATCATGTATTTGCATATCTGCTGCAAGGTGTTGACTTCTGAAAGAGATCCAGCATTTTTGCCTCCTTTGTCATAACTCTGTCTCCTTTCCACAAGGAGACCCTTGTTTGGGCGGAATCATCCAGGTTTCTACTAAGTGTGGCAGCAGGTGGGAAAAAGGATATTTTTCCCGCTGGCCACAATGGTGGCTTTTCACGCAGTATTATCTCATTTTCTGTGTGTCCTGCCTCATTAATAATTGATTCCTGGGAAACACGCTGGGTCGCTGGCAGGGCGGCCTCTGATTCTCCCGCCCCACAGTGATCTCAGGCCTTCAGTAAGCCAGGCACCATATTTAAAGGCCATGTCTGAACAGAGCTATCACTCGTCAAGGGATAGGAAGCTGCTGGGAATTGATGGCTGTCAAAGGGAGGAAACATGCTGCCCAAAACTTAGTGACGCCTCCCTCGAACAGCTACTGGACACAGTGGAGACCCACAAAGATGTCCTCTACACCCCGCTGTGGGTGAAGACCAGCAAGCAAGGTCACTAATCCAGCATGGGAGGTGGTGGAAGCGGTGGACAGGGCCAATGCCCTGAAAAAGAGGACAGCCACCCAGTACTGAAAGAGGGTGAATGATCTCATCCGTTCCGCCAAGGTAAGTCACTCTTCTCATCACTCTCAACTCAAAGCACTCACAAACCCATCACACATCCACAGGGATCTCACTCATTGCCAGTTCAAGAGACATCACCATTCACTCTCTCACAGTTATCTTCATCTGCCCTACAGGTTGTGTCTTCATCCCGTCCATGGCACAAATTACCACCCACAAATGCTAGGCATCTTTCTCATTTGGCCTGGCAGGCATCCTGCTGACACACTCTCCATCTGTATGTATGCAGGACAAGCTGGCAAACAGCAAAATGGAGAGGTCGCAGACTGGTGGAGGAATGCCTGACATCAAGGTCCTCACGAACTTTGAAAACAGTCATCCAGCTGGCTGGCAAGGATCTGGACCATTCCTGTGCTGACAGTGAGGTCGGTGGTGCTCAACCAAGTGAAGATCCAGCAGTGCAACATCCATCAGACAACCATACTGTGAGTCAGTTCCCCTGTTCCACTACCATGCACTAATTATCTCTCATTGCTTTTGCAAGCATATCTGGGAAGCAACCAAGGGGCTCCATGACACAGGTCATCAAGTTAAGCACCAAAGAAACCTCAAAAGAAGGATCTGATGACACCCTCATTGAAGAACCGTCACAGCGCTCACCCACGCCCTCCACCACCACAGAGACACACACTTTGGTGGGTCCCAGTTCTACAGTAGCCTCGGGATCACAATCTGGTGAACACATCGCACTGTCTGATCCATGGCAGGCTGCAGCAGGGACTTCCCAGGTGTCTGGCACTTGGAGGACTGCTGGAGGTCAGAAATCTGCTGAGTCTGAGTCAGATGAGGAGCCTTTGGACTTGATCATACCTCAGTTACTGGAACTGCAAAGGACATTGGTACTGCACTGCTGTGCATGCTGAACTCCATTGCTGACATCATAGTTGGCCTCCAATAGCATCAAAGCGAGAGGGGTGCGCAGTAGCTCGATCTCACTCCAGCTTCCCCTTCTCCTCAAGGAGCCAGTCAGGGGCCCTCAGGCATCCAATGGTAGGAGGATCAGCAGGTGCACACTCCGGGGCCATCCATGCAGGTGATTCCGGGAGTGTCCGGCCCATCTGAATCCCATCTTCCTGTGGCCCCAGCAGTTCCAGCTCCACAGGCTGAGGAGGGTGCCACTGCCACACAACAGGACCACAGAAGCAGGCCGGGGCCCTCCAGGTCTCAGCCCTCCAGAGGACATCCACAAAGGTCCCACCTGTGGAAAACCCGAGATCTGCGCAAATTCCAGTGCTCTTGCTTCCTGGCTTTCCTGATCCTGGGCAAAATGCACAAAGTTATGTGCCTTCGTAAATATGGCATCTGTGACCTGAATGTATTAGTGGGTGGAGGCTTACTAGATCGCGCAGAGGTCACCAGCAAAGCCCCAAAAAGAGCCATTGGCATAGAAATTGAGTGCCACTGTCGCTTTCATGCCACTGGCAGTGGATGCCCTCTGTGGGTTATCACAAGACTCTACCCACAAACATGCCATCTTTGTGAGGGCGCACAACTTTGTGCATTTCACCCGAGGCCAAGAGAGCCAGGATGCAAGAGCGATTGGACTTGCCCAGACCTCGGGTTTCCCACAGGTGCAGGGTGTGATCAACTGCACTCATGGCACTCAGATCTCCATCGCAACACATGGTGAACTATGTCAGCTGCAAGGGATTCCACTCACTGAATATGCAGCTGGTGTGAGACCGCCACAAATGCATCCTGCAGATCTGCTCACAGTTTCCAGTCAGTCACAGATCCCTGGAATCATCCAGGGTCCATAGAGGGTGCAGGGATGGCTCCTCAGGGACAAGGGCTGATGACACCTATGCGGCGGCCTCAGACTGCAGCAGAGCGAAGCTATAACAAGGCTCATGCTACAAGTTGCAACTTGGTGGAGCAGACCATTGGGATGTTGAAGATAAGGTTCCTGTACCTGGATCGGTCCCGTGGAGCCCTGCAATACAGTCCACAGAGGGTGATACGCATCGTCATTGCCGGCTGCATCCTTTACAACCTGGCACTGCAATGAGGAGAGGAGCTGGCTGAGGAGGAGATGCAGGAGCTAGAGGTCTCCTCCAATGAGAAGGACATCAACAGTGATGAGGGCGAGGAGGTACTCGAAGGTGATGATGATGATGACGAGGCCCTCACAACGGCTAGACAAGGCAGACGCACACAGGAGGCCTTCATAGCTGCTAGATTTGTGGAGGATAATGACGACATACATTGAGGAGACACCATAAGATCCTTACACGGCGTCTATGAAAGTTTGATTCCAGTCTGGCTTATGGCAGCACACATACACTAATTGAGAATGATCCTGTCATGGAGGCGCAGTGGAGGCCCTAATAGTCACTTGATTGCAAAAGGATGATGACAACATGCAGTGAGGACACTCCATAGATCTTCACATTGCCTCTGAGAATGTCTGACTCTGCCTGGCTGAGGGCAGCTCGATTGCGCTCTGCGATCAGGGTCATATCATAGAGACACAGCCATGAAACTTTAAAGGTATCTAATCCTTTGTCTGCCTTCAGTACCTGACCCCTTCAGGAGCACAGCGTCACTGGTCACAGATGCTGAAAAGATGGGGCCCAGCCCCACCTTAAAGGTGCTGAGAGCACACATAGAATGACGGAACTCTATGATGCCTGTTCACTACATTCTGGCAGCAATGACAAGCACGATCAAGGTGCAGACACCACTAATATGTCCAGGGAGTGTGTGGCCGGACCATCACTTTGATCTGATGGCTGCACAAAGCACAGGGAAGAGGCCCTGGACTGAGACATCTGCCTTTAGGTTGTGCAAAAAGGTTTCACACCTGAGTGATAGGAACACTGCTCACCAGAACAAGGAGCCATAGGCAGGGAGACTTTCTTGGGATTTTATTGACAATAGTGAACATTAAGTACAAGTGATTAACACCAGAGCCGTGGTGCTAATAATGACAAGGTTGCGGGTTCGATCTCTGTCCTGGCCATGAGACCTACCTTGGTTGAAGCATGTTTGCTGCTAACTCCATCCCTGGAAGAGGTACCACTCCTTGGATGGGAGGGCGGGGGGGGTGGTGATTCGCGACTCATGGAGTCAAGTTGTTTCCTCCTCAGATGAAGAGGAGATGACGTTTCCATCCTTAAAATCTTCGTACCACCCTCTGGGGGAGTGCAGGGATTCTAGTGTCTCATTGTGGTCCCCTGAGCAGGACCCCTCAGGGATCAGTGAAGGTGTTGCCCTTGAGGTGGTGCCCCACCCTGTACCCCTGAGATGCCATCTAGCCCACCGGTGGAACATGGTGATTTCCCAATTGCTGGGTCATTGGGTGGTGGTGCGGGGAGCCTCGCTGCTCCGTCTCAGCCTTTGGCGCTAGGCGCTACTGTTCTGGGTCCATAACTTTTTCTGGATTTGCCGGCCGACCCTGTGTCTGAGGCGGAGCGGGTTTCTGAGCTGCTGTCGCCTTCTGACCCAGAGTCCCGAGAAAAGACCAAATGGAACCCCTCTGGCCTTCATCCTGGGGGTGGGATCAAGCCAGAGGTAGTGCCAGCTGGTGGCTTCAAATCAGCTCCCGCACTCAATGCGGGTGATGACCCGGAGGAGGAGGTAGCTTTGATAGTGAGCACTGCCGACGATTTTGAGTCGTTGGAGCTAGGTGAGGTAATGGGGCTTTGGTGCTGGCTGTCGACTTCCACCTCATCCCCATTGGAGAACTCTGGGACCTTTTGGTGAGAAATTGCGGTCGCCGAGACAGGATCCAGTTGGCCTTGGACCAGTGGCATTCATTTCTGCTGGTGTCCTGATGTGCCTGCAAAGCCCTTAAAGTCCTGAGCTGGACAGGAATGCCCGGTGGAAAGTCCATACATTTCTCGCTGGGCTCCTGAAGGAGAGGAAGACTTAAAAAGTCCTCTCCTTCTGCACTTACACAAGGCATGGTGATGGTAGCACATATTTCTGACAATGAAGACCACCATAGCCAGCCTCAACATCAACAGCAGCAGGGACGCACAGTGCAGGTTCCAGAACTTCTCGATCCTCAGGGACAGGAAGTATGCGGTGTGCTTCCTGCGTGAAGACAAAGCTACCTGGCTCTGTCAGTCACCTAGCCTCCAATTCTGGCAGGGTGGCTATCTTGTTGACCCCACATTTTCAGCCGGAGATCTTGGGGGTCAAGGAGCCGGTGCCAGGCCGGTTGCTGCACCTCGCTGTGCGCCTAGGGGGCGCGACACTTCACTTTGTGAATGTGTACGCTCCCTGGGGCGTGCAGCACCAAGTGAGCGTCACTGAGTAAGTGTCTACTCATCTCAGCTTCATTGACGTGGGTAAGTGCATCGTCCTCTGTGGGGTATTTCAGCTGTACCCTCGGGGCCAGGGACCATCTTGGCACCCAGCACCAATTGGTAGGTGTAGGTAAGCTGTGGGACATGGTCAGGTCCTTCGACTTGGTGGACGTCTGGCGATATCTCCATCCTGACTCCAGCGTTTTCACTTTTATGTCACCTGGAGTTGGAGTGTCTAGACTCGACCGCCTTTACATTTTGAAGGCGTACGTGTCCTGCGTTCCGTCGGCTTCTGTGCAGCAGGTTCCGTGCACGGACCACAGTCTGGTGTGGGCAGAGCTCGTTCCGTTCTGCGCTCAGACAGGGTCCACATACTGGCACTTTAACAACCTGCTGCTGGAGGATGAGCGGTTCCTGGACTCGTCCTGTCACTTTTGGGCCGGCTGGTGAAGGAAATGGGGAGGCTTCCCCTCCTTGAGGCTGTGGTGGGACGTGGACAAGGCTCACATTTGCATCTTCTGTCAGGAGTATGCCAAGGGGTCGACAAAGAGGTGGAAATTCAGGGTCAAGGAGTTGGAGAAGGAGGTGCTCGACCTGGAGCCATGTCTCCATTAGCCTACGCGGACCTGGCCCTGCGGTCGGTGTACGATGAGAAGAAGGGCGCGCTGCAGGATCTGCAACTCGTCGGGTCCCAGGGCGCGATCGTGAGGTCACGGATCCGGTTCCTCCGGGACCTGCACCACAGCTCCCTCTTCTTCTCACTGGATAAAAGGTACGGGGTCTGTCAGCAACTCCTTATGCTGCTGGCCGACGACAGATCCCTTGTCTTGGATCTGGAGGGCATTAGGGCCATCGCCCGAGACTATTACACTGCCCTGTTCTCTCCGATCCGTCCAGCGAGGATACTTGCAGAGTTTTGTGAGAGGACCTGCTGCAGGTTGGCCTGGAGGGCACCAGAAAGCTCGACTCCCTATAAGTCTGGGGGAGCTGACCGGTGCCCTCAACAGCCTCTCCAGGGGCAAATCCCCGGGGCTGGGCGGGCTGACTATGGAGTTCTACAGAGCATTCTGGGATGTTCTGGGGAAGAACTACGCTGGGGTCTTGGGGGAGACTATTGCGACCAGGGAGATGCCCCTTTCATGACGTCATTGCCCTGCTGCCTAAGAAGGGGGATCTCCTCCTGCTTAAACACTGGCACCCGGTCTCCCTCCTCAGCACAGATTACAAGATCTTTGCCAGGGTAATGTCTTCTCGCTTTAACACTGTGCTGGACCACATGATCCACCCTACCCGGTCCCGGGCCGTACCATATTTGATAACATTCATCTGGTCTGGGACATTATCCAATTTTCCCAGAGGACTGGCCTGTCGAGTGCCTTCCTGTGTCTTGATCAGGAGAAGGTATTCGACAGGGTGGATCCCATATACTTATTTGGGACTCTGCGAACATTCTTGTTCAGGATGCATTCCGTCACCCGGATCCGACTTCTGTACCCTGCCGCAGTGTCTAGTGAATGTTAACGGGAACCTGATGGCGCCCCTTCATTTTGGGAGAGGGGTACGTCAGGGCTGCCCCCTGTCTGGCCAATTGTATTTCATTTGCGTGGAGTCATTCATGTGCCTCTTGTGGAGGGGTTTTTCGGGATTGGTTCTGCATGGGCTAGGGACCAGAGTGATCCTCTCAGCTTAGGATGACGTGCTGCTCATGTTCACTGACCTGGCTGATCTGCAGAGGATACGCAGATGCCAGGAGGTCTGCTCTGCCATGTCCTCTGCCAGGAGCAACTTGGACAAGTGTTCTGGCTGCTGGTCGGTCTTCGATCCAGATGGATTCCCCATCTGAGGAGGTCAGACCTTTCACCTGGAGCAGGACCAGCCTCCTCTACCTAGGGGTCTACCTCTGCCCTGCTGAGGAATCCTGGCCGGTGAACTGGCAGGAGCTGGAGACCAAAGTCACCACTCGCTTGCAGCGCTGGACAGGACTGCTCCGAGTGCTGTCTTACCGGGGTCGAGTGCTGTTCATAAACCAGATGATTACTGCCATGTTGTGGTACCGACTGGTCACTTAGATGCCTCTCCCGGATTTTGCCACAAAAATCCAGAGAAGGCTTGGCGATTTCTTCTGGGACAAAAGGCTGGGTCGCTGCTAAGGTTCTGAGTCTCCTGCTTAGGGAGGGCGGTGAGGCACTGGTGTACATCCTCACCCAGGTGGTGACTTTCCAGCTTCAGGCCCTGCAGCGATACCATTACGTCGAAGCCCCTCTGAGATGGTGTGCCCTGATGATGTATTTTGTAGGGGGTGGTGGTGTATGTCAGCTTCACCTCTGACTTCTGAGTGGTCTGAATCGCTCCCACTCCCTCGGTTCTAAACCTTGGACTTATTTGGGGGTTGTGACAAAATGCAGCAATCAACTGGTTTTGATGCAAGAAAAAAAGTGGGTTTACTGAAGTTACAAATGAACTTATAACATTAGGATTACACTGAGATTATACAGATCTACAAAGTACACTTAGTTAAGAATGAGGAACACACGGAATAACGAGGGAAAATCACGCTACTAATCCCCTTACCCTTGTCCCACCCCCAAAACCTAACTATGAGACGTCAGAAATCATGCTCACCAACCAGGTTTCCTTGACAGTTCGAAATCCAGCCAGGTAAGCCAGTTGTTGTTTTGGGGTATGCTCTTTGTGTCCTCTGGGGCCTGCCATCCCCACATGGTCCTGGTCTGTGGAATCAGCGAAGATTCTTCAGTTGGGTAGAGGGCGCGGTTGTGGGTGGTTGATCTTCCTGGAGGGCTGCAGTTGCGGCCTTGTTGTCTTCAGTTGAGCCTGCCACCATGTGGCCCTCACCATGATGTTGCCTGTGGGCCTGCAAACCTCCAGATCTCCTCCTTCCGCTTGGCTGAACTCCCTGCTTAAACTCTGTTTCAACCGTTCTAAAAACTGCTCACCCCTCAGACCTGTTCCCTTTTGTAACTGGTGGCCCAGTTATACTGTTTTTTCGAATTTCTTATCTGAAACCAAATCAAGGTTAGTTCTTTGTCTGATTTGGGCTTCTTCAGGTGATTGTTGTCTCGTTGTTTTAAATGGGTTCGCATGATGTTTATTGTTGTCTTCCTGTCCCCGTAACTAGTCTTGAACTGAAAGCCATTGTATATGTGGAGTATTGATGGGTTCGCATAATTTCATTGATTGCTGTCTTCCTGCCTAAGTAGCAATTATTTATGCAAGATTTTTGATGGGCTTTAGTTGTGTGTAAGATGAAGACTTTCTCTGGTTGATTGTTTTAAAGGGAAGAATGCGTATTCTGTCTCCTCTCGTTGTCTAGTTCCAGGCAACAATCCACACTGCACTCAACAACCGGATATGTCCAGTCTCAGGCCTTCATGGACCTAGCCTCCTGTCTGCAGGGTTCGACGCTTAACTCAGCAGTTGGGTCCTCTGTCAAAAAAGTCCAAAAGTCATATGATGATATGAAAAATGTGGGAATTTTGAGAACCCTTCCATTTTTTCCCATCAAGTGCATGGCCTGAATTATGACATGCAGCTCCTGTTTGTAGACCTGAGGGGCCTTCTGGGCTCCTTGCAGGTGCTGCCCATCTTTTACCAGGACCTGATCAAAGTCTGGAACATGGTTATGTCACGATACAGCTCTCCGCCGTCAGAAGTAGCGGCTGTCGTCAGAGAGCTGCTGCTCAGGAATCCGCCCCTCTGACCTTTTCAGTGGCAGGTGGAGAGGAGGGCTGTGGCTGCTGGGGTGGCCAGGATTGGGGACTTATGTGTGGCAGAGGAGTGGGCTGGATGATACCACAGGTGTTGTTGCATCGCGTGTCCGTGGGCATCTGGCTCATGGCCAATGCTATTGAAGACCTTAGGACGATTGTGCTCAGCCCTGACATCATCACAGAATCATCACAGAATCACACAATCTTAATGGCACAGAAGCCCATCATTCGACCCATCATTTCTGCACCGCCTCTCCAAATGAGCATTGTGATCTACTGCCATTTCCCAGCCTTTACAGATAATTGGGACCTGAGGTGGCACAGGTGTGTGGTGCTCTTCCATCCTAGGGTGCCATGTTTGGACATAATTCCACGTTGGCCCAAGCCTCAAATCCCCCTACGGGAGCCTGCGCCCTTCAACCTGAGTCGCCTCGCAGAAATGCCCTCCATGCCCTTCAGCATGGCGCGGAGGCGTTTCCTGTATGGGCTGCTGCCGCACACCCTTCACTTCCTTGCCCTCGCCCGCTGCTCGGACACGTCCTGGTGTGCTTGTTGCTGTCCAGCAGCGGGTGTCCCCATTGTGGGGGGGGGGGGGGTCCTCTATGGGGGTGTCCTCCCACTTTCCATTTGGGACTTGGGGTGGAATGTGTTGCATGCAGCAGTCCCATACAACCGTAGGATGTATCAGTTCACGGACTCCCAAGATGCTTGCATTTTTTGTGGCCTTGTGGAGTCCGATAACCACGCTTATATAGGTTGTTGTAGGGTGCACTCCCTTTTTTGGTTCTTGAAAAATCTTTTGCTGATGTTTTGTTTCCACTTTAGTCCCACGCTCCTGATTCATGGGCACCCAATGCAGAGGGGGGCTGAGAGAGAGAAGGATCTCCTCATGAACCTGCTCCTGGGCCTAGACAAATTGGCTATTAACATATCCAGGCAGCGGGTGATCGAGGGGGTCATCCGGCCCGACTGTCAAGCCACTCTTCTGTGGCTAAGTTCGCAGCTGGATATCCCTGAAGAGGGAGAACGTGGTGTCCACTGGCACAGTTGAGGCCTTCCATGCTCGGAGGGCATCATGGTGACCAGGATGTTTCATCGACCCCCTTAATCACATTTTGATTTAATGCTGGTAAGTTTCCTTTAAATTTTGTCTTTTGTTTTTGCAGTTTCCTTTTAAGAGGCTGCCTCTTCATTTGTCCCTTGATTTGTTAATTTAACAAAAAAAGAGTTACATCTTCTTGACCTTCCTAACCCTGCCACTACATCTTGGTGCTCCCCGGACAGCACAGTGGAGATGGAGGCAGCCTGCTGACTGCCACGCCCTGTCTGTGATGACCTTGACAGGCATTCTCTGGAGGGCCCCAGCCTGCTTTCGGGGACCTGCTGTGTGGCAGTGACACCCTCCTTTAGCTGAGGTGCTGGAGCTGCTGAAATCACAGGAAGAAGGGTGTCAGATGGCCGGACACTCTCGGAGTCACCTGGGTGGATGGCCTTAGAGTGCACACCTGCTGATCCTCCTCCTTATGGATGCCCAAGAGTCCCAGGTTGACTCCTTTTGGAGAATGGGAAGCTGGAGTGAGATCGAGCTATCCCGCACCCCTCTCGCGTACATATCGTTGGAGGGCAACTATGGCCTCAGTGATGGAGTTAAGCCCCTGCAGCAGTTCAGGAGCGATGTCCTGGACCAAGGTTTCCATGGCAGCCACCATCCTACTAGTGTTGACCTCAGTGCATTGGCACTATGGTGCTATCACCTCAGTCTGAAAGCGGATGGACTTCTCCATTGTGCTTTGCAATCTGAGGAGTGCAGCGGACAGCCCTTCCTGATGTTTCTGAGATTGCCTTTGCAGCTCCAGCTTCTGTGACATGCCTGGGTCCAGAGGCTCATCATCTGGCTGGGACTAAGCAAATTTCTGGCCTCCAGCAGTCCTCCAAGTACCAGACACCTGGGAAGTCCCTACCGCTACCTGCTATGATCAAAAAGTGCGATATGCTCACCAGATTGTGATCCCGAGGCTACTCTAAACCTAGGTCCCACTGAGCTGTGTATCTCGTACTAGTATCTCGTACTAGTGAAGGGTGTGGGTTAGCGCTGTGATGAGACTGCAAAGAGGGTGCTTTCAGATTCCTCTTCAGAGGTTTTTTTGGGACTTGATTGGAGGCTCTGGAGTACATTGGCTGTTTGGCAGATGTGCCTGCGAAAGCAAGGAGAGATAGTTAGTGTATGGCAGTGACCTGTGAAAGAGGATACATCACTCAGCATGGTTAGCTGGATGGCTCTGTTTTCAAAGTCCGTGAGGATGAGGCATTTCTCCACTGGTGAGTGACGTCTCCCTGTTGTTGTGTGCCAGCTTGTCCTGCATGAATAGAGATGGAGAGAGTGTAAGCAGGATGTCTGCCAGGCCAGATAATAAGTATAAAAACAAAAAAACTAAAAAACTAAAAATCTGCGGATGCTGGAAATCCAAAACAAAAACAAAAACAAAAACAGAATTACCTGGAAAAACTCAGCAGGTCTGGCAGCATCAGCGGAGAAGAAAAGAGTTGACGTTTCGAGTCCTCATGACCCTTCTACAGAACCAAGTTCTGTCGAAGGGTCATGAGGACTCGAAACGTCAACTCTTTTCTTCTCCGCCGATGCTGCCAGATAATAAGTATACCTGCCTGTGTGGGTGGTGAGTGTTCTCATGGATGGGATGAGAACAATGAAGATGTGTGTGGGAACGTGAATGGTGATGTCCCTTGAACTGCAGATGTTTGATGGGTTTGTGAGTGTTTGAGTTGAGAGTGATGAGACGAGTGACTTACCCTGGTGGAACGGTAGAGATCATTAATTTTTTTGCGGCACTGGATGGCTATCCCTTTTTGCAGGGTATTGGCGTTGACCACAGCTGCCACCGCCTCTAAAGCCAGATTGGTGATGTTGCTGCCTATCCTGCGGCCAGAGGGCGGTTACAGGACATCACGGCAAGCCTCCTCTGTGTCCAAAAGGCACTCGAGAGTTGTGTCATTGAACCTGGAGGCTGCAGTGTTCTGGCCTTTCAGGGCCATTTCTTCTGTGCAGCAGTCGTGGGCTGGATGCACTGAGAGGTGTGTGCGTGGCTGCACTTTCAATATGGCACCCGGCATAATGAAACGGTGAAGTGGTGGCATGGTGGGAGAATGAGAGCCCGCCCGCCATGGAAATGGCATGCTTCCTGGGAATGCATAATTAATGAGACAGGTTTGGGGCAATATGATGTGAAAAGCCACCATTGCGACCAGCGGGTAAAATATCCTATTCCCCACCCGGTACTGCACTTAGTGCAAACCTGGGATGATTCCATCCTTTGTGTGCAAATGATCTTCTTAACAATAATGCTAAATTTGGTTTTTGCCAGTTTTAACCAGGACCTCCATGTTCCATAATTGCAGGTTGACTTGAAATAGTCTTTAGAATGTAACTTCTCTCTGAGGTTTGGTGTCTTGCCTACATCTTATGAGTGCCCCTTTCACTCACCTCCTTTCAGGCTGACAAGCCCAACCATTCTCAAAAATCTATCCTCTGATGCTCGAGATCAATTTTGTACTACCTACAGCATTAGTTAACCAATGGTGTTGGGAAAATATTGAAAGAAACATTTAAAGGTTTTAAAATTTGGACTCTTCTTCTCCTTCTTCCTCTTCTTCCCAAATGTTAAATCAGATTTATACTTTGTATCTGTGAAACACAAATCAGAATATGTTCTTAATTGTGGGAGACTATGGCCCGGACCTTTGTCACGATGGAGAGCCTCAAACATGGCACTTTCCATTTTTGTGGCGGGCAGGAATGGGGGTACTTCACCTTTCACGCACGCACAGTTCACTAGGGCAGCAAGCCAATTAAATCAACAGCTACTTGCACTGATGTTGGATCTTTGTATCACAGGAGTGTGTAACATACACATGGTAAGAGCAGGTCTGAACTTTGTGGATTCATCTGGATAGCCAGAGTTGGAGGGTTAAGGTTCTCCTTTGGATATGGTCCTGGGACAGGTGCAATTTGGTGGAGATAAGATGCCCTGTGGAGCAGTTCAGGCACACTTTGGGGGAGGTGAGGTGTCCTTTGGAACTATTGAAAGTAGGCATAAATGCATGTAAAAATTGCATAAAGCCATTAACTGTCAAGCTCACTGGAACTGTCAACAAACCTGTCAAAATCAGCTGTCGAAAGTGTCAAGAAGACCTGTCAAAAGGACCTGTCAAAAGCGTCAAGAGGACCTGTCAAAGGGTGCTGTCAAGCTGTCGAGGCATTGAAAAGTCCTGCTCTTTAATGAAAAAAAAATCTGGAATGTTAAGAAAAAGTCATTGCTTGCTTTTTCACTCCGTCTGTTGACATAAGCTTGAGGGCTTTCAATCCTGGTTTACCACTGCATGACTGATTTTACAACCATCCATTATCACATTAAGGCGCCTGCCATTTCAGTTTTTTATAAGGGATTGGGCATTTGAATGCAATGTTGGTTGTTATAAGGCTTTATGTAGTTGATGGAATGTAAATGTAGTAAATAGGATTTTTTTTGTGAATGAGAGTGGGTGGGATTTTCTGGTCCCATCAGCAGCAGGCATCATGGCGGGCAAGATGGGAAAATGTGGAGAAAGACCAAATGTCTGTTTCCCGCCGGAGTAAAAATAGGTTGCAATTTTCCTCTGTTGACTTCCACGGCAGGTCAGGGAGCTTGCCACAAATAGTGGAACATGCATTTGCATTGATTTGAATATCATGTATGCTCATTAGAAAGGCAGGTCGCCAGAATCATAACCCCCAGTCCAGATCAGGGGGCCACATCGGCAACTAATTAGACCAGTGTGATTCACGACTGGATCTAAGTGACGTGCACCTGGCAAGCACCACTTCACTTGTGAACTCAGGGTATATTCACCTACCTTTCATAGTGTTGCATCCATGGCTGCTCCAACTCCATGTCAAGGCTACACAGGCAAGACCAGCGGGAACTCAAGATGGGGGTCAGATCAAGGCTTACCACATAAGAGCAGGGGAAAGGCAGGGGTGGAAGGGGCTGGAGGGCAAATGTTTGACTGGGGGTTGGGGGGTTAAACAAAACAGAGGCAAAGGAAGGGGCTAGAGGGCAAATGCTTGACTGGAGGGATATGAAAGGGGAAGAGAGCACAGATACATGACTGGGGGTTGGGGGGATATTAGTCAGGGCCAGAAAGCATAGACAGCCCTGGGCAATAGAGCCACGGGTAGTTGGGGCCACAAAGCATTGTCAGTCCAGTGGATATGCACCACCATTTAGAAGGCTGGGCTTGGCAGCACCTTTCCTGGTCCCATCCAGGGAGAGACAGGGCCTATCAGCCTTGCCTGGCACCACATGCAAGGGTGTGGTCAGCCCCTCACACACATCAGTGCTGGGGGTTGGTGGCTTAATACTGAGCCACTGATGGCACAGTCACAGTCAGGAGAGGCCTCTGCAGCCCATAGATGGTGAAGACGTAATCTGGGGGCTGGCACTCAATGGGGCGGGGGGGTTCTCTGTAAATCACGGTGCTTTAGGCCTCAAGATGGGGAGGGGTCAGGTCTACATGAGGCCATTGGGACGTCAACATCAAATGATTCAGGGATAGAACTTGGATATCAACAACTATAACAATGGGATCAAGGATTAGAGAGGAAGGAAGGAGAGTGAGTGGACGGAGGGGAAACTGCACATGGTGCTCCTCCAGCATGATGGGAGGGATCTCAATGTTCACGGTGGTGGGGTTGTTGGGGGGGGGGGGGTGGCGGGGGGCATCAGTTGGGGGGTGAGGTGGGTGGTGCTCAAAGCTGGGCTGGTCGTAGATGCTCAAAACCAATATTTTTCAAGCTGAACCAATAAGACAGTTGCAAAACAAGCTATGAAAAGAATTGCCAGGGAGGGCTCTCAGGGCTTGTAGGAAGAGTTGACTACTGCACTAATGGGCCGATTGAAGGGGCACCCTACTCATTTCCAATTTCCCAAATGGAGTGGAAGGCACAGCTGAGACTTGTTAGCAACAGTCAAATGTCAGTTTAGGGATTGTGACGGCTTAACTCATGTTGTGCGTTCTTGCAAGAGCATAAATCCGATTGGGGCATTAGAGGATTGGATTCCAAAGACCCTTTTTCCTCTCGTGACAACAAGAGACCAATTGAAAAGGGGCAATGGCCAAAAATGACCAATGGCTAATGGCCCAATGACCTCTGAACCTTGCAGCTGCCAGGTTCCAGATTTAAAGCCCTCGCCACCCCCTCCCCACCATACTCTTAAAACATGAGAGCAAGTTAGAACCACTGTGTATTCCAAAGGATACAGTCTGACTGTGCTCTGGCTGAGGATTCCCTTACCTGGCAGAGCTCAGTCAGATCCAAGCCCCCGTGTCAAAGCCCTGTCATGGCTCTGGCATTTGATGGGGTGCGGGTAGGGTGGCGGTTTGCAGGGTGGGGTACCCTGCCAGTGATCCGTAAGGCAGTAATAGTGCTCCAAGGGACTAAGTGGGGATGTGTTGGGTGGGATGAAAGTGACCCATGGGCCCCACAATGACTCCCTAGTTCACGATTAGAAGTTAACCATTGCAGGCTTATGTTCATTCATGTTTCTGTTCAATGTTTCTGCGGAGAAGAGCACGTGCTTCATGGATGGAGCAGGCAGCATTGCATTCATCCTGGCAATCAGGCAACTAACAAGGAGGAGACGAAGGGCCCGTCAATACCAGGCTGGACTAAGGAAAGCGCCTCACCCTGATGAACAGGGGGCAGCGGGGCCCGTTCAACGCCCAGAAGCTGAGAATGACAGAGTGATCTGGTCAGACCAAGGGTGTTCAAGAAGACACCTCTCATACCTCTAGATAAGTGAGAGACAGTACGGTAGATGCATTCACACATTCTCCAGGAGGAGTTGCCTCTGCAGGAACTAGGAGGTTATCCATTGCCAATGGCTCTAAAGGTGACTGCTACTCCATTGCGAGTGGCTCGTTCCAGGGCTCCACTGGGGACCTTTTCAGAATATCACAATCCTCCACACATAAATGCACCTGAGAAGTTATTGATGCCCCATTTAGCAAGGCACACCATCACATCCCAGGTGTTCTCCTTAAATGAAGCCTACCAGACTGCTACAGTACTGGGATTTGCAGAAATCTCCAGATTCCCACAAGTGCATGGTGCCATAGACTGCACTCATGGGGCTTTAAGAGCTCCCTGGCAGCAGCCACTACAATTCATTAACAGGAAGCGGTTCCACTCTCTCAAAGTGCAGCTGCTCTGCAACTACCAGAAGCAGATTATGCAGGTATATCCGAGATACTCTGGAAGCTCCCACGACTCATATATCTTGAGTCACTCACAGGTGCCATAGATTCTCCAGGGCCCTCAGCGCATCAAGAGTTGGCTCCTTGGAGACAAAGGCTGCATGCAAAAGACATGGCTGATGACTCCCATTCAGCGGCCACAAAGTGCCTCTGAGATACGGTACAGTGTTGCTCAGACTGCAACAAGGTCATTGATTGACCAAACCATAGGCATTTTGAAGGTGCGTTTTTGATGTCTGGACAGGTCAGGCAGCGCACAACACTACTCTCTCCAGAGGGTCTCCCACATCATCATGGCTTGCTGCACTCTACACAGCCTGGCATTTCAAAGGGGGCATGTTTTGCTGGAACAAGAGATGGAGAAGCTGCACATCTCCTCCGCTGATGTAGAGATCGACGAGCTGACCTCGGTGAGGGCAAGGAAGCAGAGGCTCCTGCAGAAGAAGACATAGCATAGGCCAGATGAGGCAGGAGTGTACATGACAGGCTTATAGCCACCAAGTTCCAGGAAGATGATGACGACTAGCTCATGCAAGTCTCTTTGACCAGCATCTTCCATGCTGGGTCCACCTTAGCACTTCCATTAAGACCCTCTGGGGAGTGTAGTACATTGCCTAATCATCTCAATGCAGCACATTAATCTCTGAATGAGCATTTACACTCTAGCATTATGACATCCTCATCCTTGGAAGGCAAGCCAGCCTTGAAAACATGTGGTCTTTCTGTAATGGGATAATAACTGCAACATGGCGATTCGAGAGCAGAGTTGAAGTGGCGCAGCCTCTTCAAGTATCTCACCAGCACTCCACTGCCAATGGCAGTCTTCAAGATGCAGGAGCAGCACTGCAATCCTCAGTGCTCTCGTGGCAGTATGCCTGCAGTCTGGTGATGGGCCTCAAAGAGCACAATTGTCACTCAGTGGTTATTGCCTTCATGTGTGAAGTTGATTCTGAATCTGTACTGCTGTTTGTCCACACAGGCAATTGTTCATGCAAGACAAATGTTCAGGCCACATCATCATGCTTAGTACCAAGCATTAGATGCATTTTCAGGGCGCAGGCATCTGTTACTCTCAGTCCTGGGTACATGGCTGGACTTCAGCTCACCTTTCAGTGGACCGTGAAATCTTCAGGAACAACATATCCGATGTGTGTCAAGCACTCAAGACTGGGCCTCAGTTTGGAGTCTCCAAATTTCCCATGATGCCAAGCCATGGCATTTGTGAGCTTGAACATGCTGACATTCCATCTTGGCCATAAAGCCCAAAGTCCTTGATCATCAAGAGCCTCTCTCTGAACCCATTTGAGGCCTCCACCTTTTCATTTCAACAGTCTGACATATGCACAGGGAAACCAGGCACACTGATGCCATTGTAAGGTACACATAACTGTGCCAATTGTCCATTTGAGGGTTGGCAGAGGTTTAATGTCACGAGACACTAGTCAGACCTTCTGGCCCAGCACTGCATCCTCCTATGTCCAAGTCAGGCATTTGGGCCCTGCACACAACTCTTATGTCACACAGTCTTAACTATCTAGCAGGAATTGCGAGGCTCAACATGTGATAGCAAGGTCCGTAGGTCTAGTGGGAAGGTGGGGAGTAATATTGGGGTGACATTCAGATATACACGTGGACATGAGATAATGCTGCAGGTAGACAGGGTCACAGAAGAGCTCCAAGTTTTGGTTCATATCTAAATCATACTCAAGGCTAATGGAAAATACATGGACGCCCATGAAAGATGCACTAACTCCATGCGCTATGACTCCATGTGACTCCATTCAACCTTTAAGATACACATTGAGCGCTCTGTAATGCAGAAGCCCTAGGGAGTAAAGTAGCGTCCAGGTTCAAATCTCATGAGGCAACATTATATGAACTTCTGGTGCAGTTCTCAGAGATGCCTTGGCCAACCACCAAGACCTTAGAGGCAAAGGCTTCACTCATGTCGATACTGCACAGAGAACAGTCAGGCACTGTAATGAGATGGTTCTAGACACCATGGAGCTGAGGTAGGTGATGGGACATCTGGGATGAGAGGGGTTGTGGTGGGGCGGGGGATACGGGGTGAGGGGGAGGGGTGGTGGGGGGGGTTGGGGGGGGGAGCGCAGTTGTAACACTTGACTGGCCATGGAGAGCATCATCAAATAGAAGAGGCATACACAATATGAAAAGTAGAATGAGTCAGAATCTATTTACATTTGTGCAAATTATATACAGATTGTAGACATCTATGCTACCTTTGTGTTCATAGCCTTGCTTAGCCTTTCTTATCCCCAAGATCCACAGCAGAGGTGGAGGCAGTCTATTGACTGCTATGTCCTGCTGTCTGTGATGACCTTGGCTGGCATCCTCTGGAGGGCCGAGGCCTGGAGGGCCCCGGCCTGCTTTGGATCTCCTGCTGTGGGGCAGTGCACCTTCCTTGTCTGTGGAGCTGTAACTGATGAGACCACAGACAGAGGGAACTCTAATCAGCTGGATATTCTTGGAATCAACTGGGTGCATGGTCATGGGGTGTCAAGCTGATGGTCTTCCTTCCTATGGACGTCCAAGGGGCTCTGCCTGACTCCTTGGTGAGAAGGGGCACCTGGAATGAGGTCAAGGTGGCCCGCCCCCTCTTGCCGAACCGCTGATGGGTCCCAACCATGCCAAGAGTGATGGAGTGTAGGGCCTGGTACATATCAGGCTTGACTTACCCTGGCAGGACCAAGGTCTCCATGGCAGTTACCCTCCTACCAGTGTTGACCTCAGTGTTGGCATGTCAGCGCAATGACATCTGACTGAATACAGACGGACTCCTCCATTGTCACCTGACTCGGACCCAACAGAAGCCTGGCCTCCAGCAGTCCGCCGAGTGCCAGTGACCTTGAATGTCTCTGCCTCCACCTGCTATGAACCCAAATCTATGCTGTGCTCACCTGATTGTGACCCCGAGTCTGCTCTACAGCTAGGTCCCACCGAGTTTTGTGTCTCTGAACTGGTGGAGGCTGCAGGTGAATATTATGATGGGTCTTCATCAAGTGTGTTCTCAGGAATCTCCCCCAAGGTGGTGCGGGGTCTGGGACAGATGGGCTGGCTGCCAGTGGGCCTCTTTCTTTTCCTGCTGACGCCTGTTAAAGAGAGAAGAGATAACTAGTGACTGGCTGCCTAGTGATCAAAATTACAAAGCACTCACAGTTTTATTGGGTGAAAGTTGAGTTGATGATGGGTCCTCTCTAGCTTGGGAGATGCCGACCTCACCCTCGGTGCAGGCACAGACCCGGTCTTTGCCAGCCAGTTCTGCCACACGCTCTTTAAATTGTGTGAGAGGCCCAAGCTCAGGCATCCCCTATCTGGTCTGAAATCTCTCCCTGTTGGATGATCTTGTCCTGCATAAAGGCAGATGGACAGACAGTGAGCAGGGTGGATGCTGAAGCAGATGATAAGCATGTCTGCCTTCTGTGTGTGTTGAGTGGACTTGTGTAAGAGCTGAGGATGTGAGTTGCACAGGATGTGAGATAAGATGAAGATGTAAAAGTGTGTGTGAGGGAGTCACTGGTGATGTCCCTTGTGCTGGTAGCGTGCGAGGTCCCTGTGGACAGTAACCCTGTGAATGCCTGATGGCCTTGTGAGAGTGTGAGCTCAGAGTGAGGAAAAGGTTGACTTACCCTGGCAGAGTAGATGAGACCATTTATCCTCTTCCTGCAATGGATTGTGGTCATCTTCTGAGCCGCGTTGGCACTGACCTAAAAACAGAAAATGCTGGAAATCTCAGCAGCTCTGGTAGCATCTGCAGAGACAGAAACAGAGGTAATGCTTCGAGCCCGTATGATTCTTATTCAGAGTTGGCACTGAATGCTCTGGTGACCTGCTCCCAAGCAGGCATTGTGAGGTTGGTGGGCCTCCTTCTGCCATCATGGGGGTAAAAGGTGCCCCAGTGTGCCTCCACCACATCCAGAAGTGCCCCCAGCACATTGTCATTGAACATAGGTGCAGTAGGCTTCTTCCTTCTCAGGGCCATCACTCACCACGAACAGTCCTGAGGTGCAGGCAATTAAGTTGTTTAAATATGGCGCCTAGAAATCCGATCCAATCAGGTCACAGCGGGGTGGACAAATCAGAGCCTGCCCTGTCTCAAGATACAGCATGCTTCATGTTCATGCATAAATAATGAACTGAAAAGCAGACGATCTGGAGTAGAAACCCACTTCAGCCAGAAGGAACTCTGTCGCCCTTGCCACCTGCCACCACAAGAGTGGAGCAGAAAATTCTGCCCAGTGTTTTTTGATGTACTCAAGTATGCAATAGACACTTAGAATTTTATTTTAAATAACTTTATTTTATCTAATGTCTGTATGGGTCATGATATCTGCCCATGGTAGATACTTGGTGGGTTGACATGGTTGATGTAAAGGCAAAGGCTGGTGAGTGGGGAGCATGGGTAGGCATGTGTTGGCACTAAGTTGGTATAGAGGCTATAAGGGACCATGGAGGCAGGCATAGGAGCATAGGTTGGCATGGAGAGTATGAGGGGTCATGGGTCAGTGGGGAGGGTCATGTTTCCCATTTAGTTGGTTCGTGGCTGATTGGTACCTTAATTGTCATTCACCTGCTTCGTTCCAAATCCCTTGATGCACATACATAACATGAACCTATCAATTTAATCAATTAGTCTGGAATCTACAAATATTTGAGGAAACAAGTGTTTTTGGAATTCACTTCTAAAAACCTAGCTCCAATTTTAAGATTATGTTGTCCTGAATTCCCCACCAGATAAAATAATTTTTCTGGATCTATCCTATTGAATCCCTTAATTGCTTTATAAACTAAATGATCAGATGATACCTCAACATTCTAAACTCACATCAATATAAGCTAGGTTTAAGCAACCTGCCCATTTAATTTAACCCTTTGAGACCACCAGATTTGATTCTGATGAAACTAACTGTGCCCCTTCCAGGACCAATTTATCTTTTTCTGAGATTTGGTGGTCAAATTTCAATGCAGTACTCCAGATGGGAATCTTTACATTTAAAGTATTTCTTCCTCACTCCTGAATTCCATTCCCCTCAAGATAAAGACAAATAGTCCATTAATCTTTTTGATTACTTTTTATACTTGTGCAATAACCTTTTGTACCTGGACACCAAAATCCTTTACTCCTACACAACCCGACGTCATCACATGTCATTTTGCGCGTTGGCGAGCGGGCCCCACCCCCTGCTCACTGATGGCAAAATCCAGCCCATAGTGTCTGGAAAAAGCTGACGGGCTGTTAATAAAGAGAGATGCAACTCAAAGAAGCGCAAAAAGTGAACCAAATGGGTAGAGCCAAGTACCAGAAAACACAGAATACTATTGCCATTCCAAACTTGACAGCCTTCATGGAGATAACAGCATCATGCATGACAGTAACCTGAGATCTGTAAATAATTAAAGGCAAAGAGGAAAGGGTTCATGTTTAAATATACAAGTCTCAAGATCTCATCACTGAGCCATATAAAGAACCCATATTACAACACAGACTAAAGAGGTTGAATGGTCTACTTCTCTTCCCATGCTTCTATGAAACACTGGAGCAAAACAGGTTATATTATTCAGAGCACTCAGGAATCTTCCATTGGGAACACTTGAGGAATAAAGAATGGAACCTTACAAACATTTCCAGTAGGTCCAGTACTTTCACAGGAACAAATCTTTAATCATAACAGCTGTTACCTTGCTAATTTAGCATTCACAGTTAAATGGTGATTAGCAAGCATCTACAAAAAGGAATTGTTTCTCTTTATCCTTTCTGCTAACTATCTTTAGAGCTGATACTATAAGGACTGTGAGCATTGTAAATTTTAAATACAAATTAAAAGTGGTGGAAATGAGGGGTAGGTTAAATTGGTGAGACTCTATGTGCAAACTGTGATCTCTGAGGCATAAGCCTACTTCACCGTTTCAGATGTGGGCTGACCTGCTGTGCATTTCCAGCACTTTCTGTTTTTATTCCTTATAGTTATGCTTTTGAGAGACTGCCCTTTGTACTGCCCTCTGTAATTTTAAGAGTAAATACTGATGGAAACTGTGACAGAACATTCAGCTGGTTTTCACCTGTTTGGAGCAGTATGCACCAGACCTGCTCATTATTTTACTTTAGGGCAAGAGGGAAAATACATCTTTGTCTCACACATTTATTGGTCATGTATATTTCTTAATGTGTTTTATTTTCACTGTGGTGAAACATCATTAATACCCTTAGAATACAATGGCACCAATAATGTGGAGATTCTCATTATCCTGGATTATAGACTAGTTACACTAATGGTGCCTGTGAAAGGAAAACCCGTGCTGACAAGGAAACAATCTAGGAATCTGATACTCATAAAACAGATTCCAAGGAAACAATTTATAAATATGGCATCTAAAATCCGAACTGTGACCTAGGCCAGGATTTATTTCCTGGTCACACTTGCCACCGGGATCTACCAGTCCCACCAAAAGTCAGTAAACATTTGGCTGGTCCCACCGCACCCTCTGGGGTAGATCCCACCATAACGGGGCCAGAAAATCCCGGCCCTAGTTTTCCTTTCTTTTCCTTGATCAATATGAGTGATTAGCAAGCCTTTGTAAGTGTTATTTATGAAACAATTTAATATTTCACTTGAGAAATATACTGTGCTCTATCCCTCTTATGGCAACCACTTGGCTCAGAAGTTGGGCCGTGCTGTATGTTTTGTAGGCCTTTTATGGGTGCACAAGGATCCATCATGTCAGGTGGCCTGTATTTGCCACTTTATACTGGAAGTATGCCACCCGCCATATTGGATCGAGCTGGTTTGTAGATGGCTGGGGTGTTCTCTTGAAGTTGCCATTAGATCCATTGCAAATGTAAGTTGGAGCCTAACAGCTGTTAGGTGTCTTAGTCAAATTGGCATACGGCTGACCATTGTATGTTCGATGTCTGTTATGGTAATTTTTTTCTGGTGTTCAGCAGTAAAATCAATGTTTCTGAGCCATCCAAACCACTGAGCTGCGAGCCTAAAGATGAGTTTCATGTTTTTTACTTATCACATTCTGGAAGCAGGAGTGGCAGGCATACTCCTTCCGGCTCCACTTTAAAATCGTGGACCACTGGTGGTCACTGCATTTAAAACTTCACCCCATGCCACTTGCCCTCGGACTCTTCTAAGGCTGTTGGCCAGCATCACAGTGGGCTGCCTCCATCCTAATCAGGCCATTGAGCCAATTTTCCCTGATCCTGCAGCTGGAATTTCCAAGGCTGCGGGGGAAAATGTTAAAGATGACATAGGAAAAAGTGAAAAAAAACTAGGGCTAGAAATTTGGGTGCAGGGGACTCAGGATACATCCCATATGACTGAATGGTAAGGCTTTGGCTCATAGATTTGTCCCTGTGAATTACAACCTTGAATAGTTTTAAGAAAGAGGAAAAATCAGAGGATCAGTAAATTATGCTGATCTGGAGCACCTCATTATGATGGATATAAATTGTGACTGGAAGCCTGAGAATAGCCTAGCTCAAATTTTTTTCTGTTCTTTCCTTTTAATTACTGTCACCAATTTAACAATTTCTTTCATTCTGCAATGTCATGTCAATAAATGTAAAATGTACACCACAGTATTTGCTTGATTGTGTTAATACCTTATGTAACACTTTTACACTTAAATCATTTATACTTATTTCATATGGTCGATATTAATAGGATTGATCAACGACTAATATCACTCTGCTGATTATAAAGTCACAGGTTGTTCCCATGCTAATTTATTTCACTTCATTATGATACACAATGCATGTACATTTTGAGGATCAGAAATATATTTTCACTATGCTTATTGGAAACATTGGGCTTGAGCTTCTACCTCAAATAGTGATATATAAAAATCAGTTCACTAAGTTTGTAATAGACTGCTACTGCATTTTATAATTAATGGACTAATACTTACCTAATACCAAGTTTCCTCTCTTTCTCATCTTTCTTTTACTACCTTTCATTGTACCAAATCTGCTGATTTATGTCTTTCCTAAGCTCTATTTAAGACAAAGTAATTCATTTTGCAAAAGAACTCTTCCTGTTAGCCAACATCTTCATTAACCCTGCTGACAGTGTGATCATTTTACAACACAAATTGCACAGGGATAAATCATTTATCTTTAGAATTTCACTTAACAAGCCTAGTTCTGAGAATGTCAAAATGCTATGTTCAATTACTTTCAAGATTGCACAGTGTCCTCCACTCTCATCGTTGCAAAGGACAAAGTATAACAGTGTTCTCTCTCATAAAAAGGAAAGCAATACCTTTAAACCATGGCGCAGCATGACACCTATCTTTTAATACTTAGCAACACAACATGGTCCGTTTATGAAAGACCTAAGTACCTATTTTCTATTTATTAATGAAAACTATGCTTTACTACATGAACAAAACTCATAATCCAAGTACAGTCTTGTTGAATTTCAAAACCTTTAGATTCTGCACATTGCTAATTGAGCAAAAAACAAGGTATAGCTTAATATTAATTCTGCAGATGCAAAAAGGGAGTCTTACTTTTATATAATGCCTTTCATCACCTCAGGGCACCCCAAAATTGGCTTACAGCTGGTGAAGTAAGTGTAGTCACCGTTGTAATGCAGGAAACACACACACACAAACACACATACACATGCAAACACACACACAATAGTTGATCTCACGTGGCATTGTTCACAGACCCAAGGTAAAAATAAAATATGTGTTTCTCTTGACTATCCAATGTCTTCAAAGTAGACTGGCTCCAGTCACTGTGAAATAACATTGGAAATACATTCAAAAGGAACATATTTAATATTTTGTGGTATAAATGATTGCTCCAATTACGTCCCTTTTTTTCTCATCATTGCTTCCTGTTTGTCTTAGCTGCTTCTTGGTATTTTCTGAAAATAATTTTTTGATATCATGTTAGTCCTGTGTTGCAGAGTTCAATGTAGGAATTATTTTTGAATGGTGTCACAGTGTTTGTCACTGCAGCTATTTTGAAGAATGAGAGTTTGCATTTAATGCTCAGTACCCAGAATGTGTGAGGTTACTAGGGTACAGGCGTGCATTTGTAGTGGCACGCCCTATGTTTCACATATATTCTTGACAACATTGACCTCCCACTTGGGGGTCTTAGAAATCTGTAGTTTGTAAGAAGAGGCGGTGAGAAATTTTGCGATGCTAAACTTGTATGAGTGTTCGGGACTGTAAGGGTTAACGTGGGACTGGGGAAACAGTATTGCCCACATTATGATGTAGAGAGTCGCATGGGAATAGTAAAGTGTAGGAGAGAGTCTGGTAGAAGTCAGCATGAAGAAAGCAGTTCATCAGGACTGTATCCTGTGTGTGTATATATATATATATATATATATATATTATATATATATATACATATAGAGAGAGAGTTATCCATTGTTAATAAACAGTTATTATTCACCATACAAGCCTCAAGATCTCTTCATGAGACAATATACAATCTTACAACAAGATGTTAGTTGCTAAGATGTTTTTTTTTTCAGATCACAATCTTACAATATCTTCCGTTCTGCTTTTCCACAATATTTCCCAAACTGCATTAACGTATAATTTCTTCCTTTTGGCGTTATGGGCAGAATTTAACCCTTGTTAGGCAGGCTCGGCGGAGCCAGGCTGGGGTGGTTGGGGAGCCACCTGCATTCGAGGCTGGAAGGCGATTTCATGCTGGCGGGCCAATTCAGGCCCGCCCAGTGTGAAATGTAAGCGGCAGTGCTCAGCGCTGCCTGTTTGGATAGGGGGAGGAGGGCAAGCGGTGCGAGGGCCAACTTCGCTCATGTGCAGGAATGCACACTTGAAAATCTCCCTGAGGTACAAAGCTGCCTCAGGGAGATGAAGTGTTGTGAAAAAAAATTGAGGAGTTGATAAATGTAATAAAACATGTCCCTTCATATGACTGTCACATTAGCAGGAACATGTTATTAACTACATTTTGAAACTTTTACTTTATTTTTATTTGCTTTAGGAAACCTCATCCCACTCATGGACGAGGTTTCCTAAAAAGTGCAAAGGCCTCTTGACCTTTTCACCTGCCCACCAACCCTAAGGTTGGAAGGGGAGTGAAAAATTAATTTTAATAGCCTTGTTAATGGCCTTAACAGGCCTTTTAATTGTTGGCGAGCGTGCTGCCGACTCGTGTGCATGCCTGCCAACTGAAATATTGCACGACTGTCCATTGACATCGGCGTGCTTGGTCAACGTCATTATACGTCATTATACGCGTAAGGCTGATATCCAACCACGGAAAATTTATCACAGTAACACAGGAAGAAATTTTAACCTGGAGGAGCATAATGGCTTGGGTGTGTGTAGGGGTTAAGCCTGGCAATACTGTGAGAGTGTTGGGAAGTCAGCCCCAATCCATTGACTTCCGCATCTATCTCCAGTGTGTTAGGCTCCTTGTGCGTAACCCGCCCTGAACAGAGGCGTGTTACCTATTAATATGCGGTAGGCGCTCAGTTGGGGTGATATTTCAACACAGTTTTAACTTTAACGTTGCATCCATGGCTTTTTCAGGCATCCAGAAGCTCACCATTGAAAGCAAGGTGAGAATAGAGCTGCAGTTGAGGGGGCGAATCAAAACTCATGAAATTACTGCACCAAGTACACAGTATCACAGGTAGTTCCTTATCTGCTGGTATATTATTTTTGCTAAGAGGGTATTCTCTACCTTTTTGAGATTTTCTGAATCATATCAAGGTGGGCTGAGCCCAGGCTACTTTAGATTGGACTTTGGATGAGGAATAATATGACTATTAGCACAACGACAAGGATCATCAGGAGCAACAGCAGCAACCCTTGAGAGACCTGCAAATGGACACCAGAGATGGAAGCAAAGGAAAGGGAAGCAGCAGAGAGGGTAACAGCAGAGAGGGTAACAGCAGATGGGGAGCCACAGAGAGGGGAGCAGCAGAGGAGAAGCATTAGAGGGGGAAGCATAGAGAGGGGAGTATCAGGGAGGGGAGCATGAGAGAGGGGAGCATCAGAGAGAGGAGCATCTACCCATCTAAGAGAAGCAGCAGAGAATGGAGCAGGGAAAGGGTAGCATTAGAGGAGTTCAGCTTGCAAGACACACTACCCATGATTCGAATGTTGGGACAGAGGACGCGTTTTCTTGGCATGTTGAAAAGTATTGCTTCAGGTAGTGTAGGTTGCCGTGTTAGGTGTGGGAGACCGTTGCTGTCTCCTAGAACAGGACCTGCTCCTTCCTCGATCTGTTGCCCATTCTTTAGCAGTGGTGGTCAAAGTCATTACCATCCTCAACCTTTTTGCCTCCATTCCAAGGTTCTGCCTGAGTTATATCCGGGATTTTCCAGCTGGCAGCCCTCAAATGGGCTGATATTTATGTGAACATCGTCTCCGATATTGCCAGTCAGAATTAATGGGCGCGTGGGTTTGCAGCTCTCAGCTTCCCACAGGTGCAGGGTGGCATCAAATGCATACACATGGCAAGCCAGGAGGCCCCAAATCAACCAGCATTATTTGTCAACCTCAAGGACTTCCACTTCATCAATGTGCAGCTGCAGTACAACCGTAGCAAGGTATTTTGCAGGCTCCCAGGGAGTTGCCATCATGCTTTTGTCCTGCAGCAGTCTAAGCTCCCTGACATCTTTGGATTGGCAAGCACACTTAAAGGGTAGCTATTAGGAGACAAGGGGCTGCAGCTTCCAGTCGGCGAGCATCCCGACATCACCCCGTGTCATTTAGATTTTCATTCGGCTGCGCGCCTGCCGAACTGTCAACAGCCACTTAAGGCCTCTGAAAAACTAATTAAGCCAATTAATGGACCTGCCCGTCCAACCTTAAAGTTGGCAGGCAGGCCGGGAGCCCAGGCAGGCTTCTGAAAAAACATGAAACCTCATCCACAGGCGGGACGAGGTTTCATGATGGATTTAAAAATTTCAGAATATTTTAAAATAAAAGTTATGGACATGTCCCAACTCATGTGACAGTGTCACATGAGGGGACATGTCAGTAATTTTTTTTCTATTCTTTAAACTGCTTTTCATGTTTGAGCCAATGTCCCTGAGGCAGCATTTTGCCTCAAGGAGATCTGTGCACTCTTTCGCACACAATTTGGGGGAATAGGAGGAGGAAGATAAGGGGGATGAGGTGAAGGATGGTAAGGAGGACAATGCTCACACTTTTGCCTATGATGGCAGGGGTGCCCTTATTAATGCAAGGCTCACTTAGGTTGCAGCAGTGGACTGATATCAGATCTATGAAAAAGAGCCACTCTTTCCACCTCGCACAACTTAACTGACACAAAGCAGTCCTGCAAACTGTCAACCACCTATTGCAAATCCCTGTGTTGGTTGCCGTCAATACTTGTCTACCCATTCATAAACAAGCAAGTCAAAAGGCAACTTGTTACCTAGCAACAAAGAATGGACAAAACAGTGGCACAAAAAAAAGTGACTCTACTAAAGAACAGAAATGTCAAAATGAAACATTTTCTCATACATCCATTTGTATATCCTTGTAAAACTACAAAGCTTTACCCATCCTTTTCCCACTGCTCCCATGTGGTGTAACCACTGTGGCTTCATCAGAGGTAGAGATGGGCTGTGATTCCTGCTCAGACTGCTGAGATGCTTTTGGCTGGTGACCTCTGGGTTTTGGAGCCTTTGAGTGCTCCATCAAAGACTGCTCTACCTGCACCAGTCAGGGGGCAGATTCAGCAGAATGTGGCATTCTAACTGAGCAGGGAGCACAACAGATTAAAGGTGGAAGCCCTTTGAGTGGCATCTCCATTTGTGTATCTCCATTTCTAATTATCCCCTCATTGTCACTGGGCTAGTATTCCAGAAACCCAGTGTAATCCTCTGGGGACCAGGGTTCGAATCCCACCAAGGCAGCTGGCAAAATTTGAATCCAGCAAAAATCTGGAGTTAAAAGTCTGATGATGAGCACAAAACTATTGTTGATTGTTGCAAAATCCCATCTGGTTCACTAATGTCCTTTAGGAGAGGAAATCTGCTGGCTTACATGTGACTCCAGACCCACAGCAATTTAGGTGACTCCTAAATACCCTCTGAACAAGGGCAATTAGGAATGGGAAATAAATGCTGGCTTTGCCAGTGACACCCACATCTCATTAAGGAATAAAAAAAAAAATGGGCAAGCTGCTCTAACCACACTGCTGGAGAACACTTTGCTGCAGGTCACTGCAAGACTAAAGTGAAGGTATTTTTAATCTATTCAAGGTGGAAGCCATATCATTGTCCAGGATCTGCACAACTGCAGGCAAGGCATGCATGAAAGCATTTAATAATCCACAGGGTTGGCCACTCTACCCATTCACATTGTTGTGATGACCTATGCCATCATCTTTTTGTTTAATTTATTCATTCATGGGATGTGGGTGTCACTGGCTAGGCCAACATGTATTACCCATCCCTAATTGCCCTTGAGAAGGTGGTGGTGAGCTGCCTTCTTAAAATGCTGCAGTCTGTGTGGTGTAGGTACACCCACAGTGCTGTTAGGAATGGAGTTCCAGGATTTTGACCCAGTGACAGTGAAAGAATGGCGATATATATATCATCAACTTATACTTTAGGCGAACTCCTCCATTCTTTCTGTAATCATGGTTGGTGTGCTTGGCTGGCCCATCAGTACATTTCCCATACTCTGCTACATCACTTTTTCATCTATGGCCCCCAGGCTATAGCATCTGTGCCCAGCTGATCAAAGCTTGGGGGAGGGGGGTGGGGTTGCTCCCTCTAATGGGAACTCTTCACAGCTGTCCCTGCTACCACCATCTGCTTTTGTTCAGTTGTGAAGCATGAGCCAGCAGCTGAAAGACATTTAACTTGCTAGCTGGTCTCATTGAAGTGTGAGTATCTGGGCCGAGCTGGCACATGGGAGCCATGAGTTCAGTGACGGTGCACCTCAGAATGAATCAGCTTCTCTGAGGATTCATCATCTGTGATACCCATGGACTCCTGTTGCACATGTTAAGATCTTGGCAAGGGGAAAGATATGAATTAGTACTGACAAGGTAAGAATCTATGGTCAGGAACAGATCACCTATTATCTAACTGAATGGCTTGAGTTATTCTCAAAATAATTAGCAGCTTTAACCAATAGGAATAAATTTGGCAGCTTAGAAAAGTCACAATCTGTAACTATCTATTACATGAACTTTTGTCATTCCACAGCTGAAACTTCATAATAAAACATAATAACAAGGAGATTTTAACAAGAAACTTTAGTTAACTTTTTATCAGAATCTTCTCCAAGTTTTCATTGGCTTGATGATTTATTTATATTTATGTATGTCATGCATTATTTATAAAGACAAGTCACAAAAGTTATTAAGATATATAAATGAACATGTGAATTAGGAATAGGAGCAAGCCATTCGGCCCCTTGAGGCTGCTCCACCATTCAGCAAGATCATGGCTAATCTGATTATGGGAATTAAGGAAGGTAACCCATTACAGGCTTACTACATGGGCAACTAGTCCTGTTCATATGTTCCTGTGTTCCAAATTAAGATTTCCTGCATCTTAAACTTGCAACATCTCAAGATTACAAAATTAGGCTGGTAGATTGCAATGTGTAATTGACCTGCACCTGTTCATAGCAATAGAGGCAACATGCAAACTTCATTTTTACTTTGCATCTAAGAGAGGCCATTAGCTAAAGCAGCAAGGTTGAAGATGGCAGAACAAAAACACAATTACCTGGAAAAACTCAGCAGGTCTGGCAGCATTGGCGGAGAAGAAAAGAGTTGACGTTTCGAGTCCTCATGACCCTTCCAGAGAACTGAGCGAATATAAGGAGAGGGGTGAAATATAAGTTGGTTTAAGGTGTTGGGGGGTGGGGGCGTGGAGAGAAATTGGTGGGGGTGGTGTGGTTGTAGGGACAAGCAAGCAGTGATAGGAACAGATAAACAAAAGATGTCACAGACAAAAGAACAAAAGAACACAGAGGTGTTGAAGGTAGTGATATTATCTAAACGAATGTGCTAATTAAGAATGGATGGTAGGGCACTCAAGGTATAGCTCTAGTGGGGGTGGGGTGTAAAGACTAGCGGGGCATAAAAGATTTAAAAATAATGGAAATAGGTGGGAAAAGAAAAATATATAAATTATTGGAAAAAACAAAAGGAAGGGGGAAGAAACAGAAAGGGGGTGGGGATGGAGGAGGGTGTTCAAGATCTAAAGTTGTTGAATTCAATATTCAGTCCAGAAGGCTGTAAAGTGCCTAGTCGGAAGATGAGGTCCTGTTCCTCCAGTTTGCTTTGGGCTTCACTGGAACAATGCAGCAAGCCAAGGACAGACAAGATGGCAGCGCTGGCATCAAACCATACTGACCACATGATCTGCCTACCCTGCAATACTTCCAGCACATGTTTCTAATGACTGTGTTAGCAACCTCAATAAGAGGCTGTTCAATGTGGGTCGTGACAGAGCTGTGCACACTTGGCATAGATGGTTCTTTACATGTAGTGGTGAAACTACTGGCACTAGAGAGCCCAATTTTGTGGCTTACTTCTCTGCTTGCTCAATAAGTGACAGACAATAAAAGGGAACATAGTCCAGCAATTCCAATCCCTTGACCCATTTTAAGGAAGCCAGCCTTGGTATCCTTGTCTATAACAGTATTGTAGGTACAGGGGAAGTTATTGCCGATGGCTAGTACTAACCTGCTCTTATTTTGTTTTGCATCCCCTCTCACTCACTCTCACACAGGTATGGATACAAGTAAGTTAAGTTCACATCTTGCAATGCAAACTCCATTTGGAGGTATACCTTGGAGTCAGCATTATTACACATGTCCCCTTCTATTTCTTTAAGCATGGAAGAGCAGCATGTCAGAATGTTCAGTTGGTCAGAAGAAGCCAGGGCCCTAGTTAATGCTAATACTAATGGTTAGCACTTCTCTCAGTTTTTCTCACGAGTTCTTCATCAGCTCAAAACTACCATTTTACAAGCAGTTTCTCAACTGTATTTAAAACAGCAAAACTTATTTGACGATCTCTACTCTAACTCATTTAATCCCAGGATCTGTAGATCTTCTTATTTCCCTCTGCTTTCCATGCCTACTATCAACCAAAGGGCTTTAAATCTGAAACTGAGGTCACCTAAGCATTATTTCCTGATTTATCCATTTTTTCCTCCTACTCTTAGAAGGAAGGACTAGCATTTATATAGTGCTTTTCATGACCACTGAATGTCTCAAAGAGCTTTACAGCCAATGAAGTACTTTTGAAGTGTTCCCATAGTTGTAATGTAGGAAACGTGGCAGCCATTTTGCACTCAGTAGGCTCTCACCAATAGCAATGTGATACTGACTGAAGAATCTGTTTTGCAATGTTGATTGATGGATAAATATTGGCAGCACATCAGGATTAAATTGCCCGCTGTTCTTCAAAATAGTGAGATGGAGGCTTTAATATCCACTCGAGCAAGTAGATGAGGCCTCGGTTTAACGTCTCATCCAAAAGATGCCATTTTCGACAGTGCAGCACCCCATCAGTGCTGCACTGGAGCACCAGCTTTGATTTTCTTCTCAAAACGCGGATTGGGACTTAAACTCAGAACCTTGTAATTTAGCAGCACTAGTGCAATCAGCTGAGACACGGCATCCTCCATGCAAGCTTTGGAACATTGAAAGCTAGGTTCCATAACAATAAAATATATTAGGATTAATAATTGCTGATCTGCAGCTGACGTCTTCTTAATTAAAGGTTTGTTAGGGAGACAATTCTCTGTAGTTCCTCTATATAATTCCCTCTTTAGTTTTTTAATTCTGGAATGAAAAGGCAAAATATGTAGGACCAATGAGTACCTGATATATTTTAAAAAATATTTTGAGAGAATGTAAAAAATGAAGACATTCTGCAAACTTAATTGCACTCAAAGGTAACACTGCAGCGTTCCTATGCTTCACATTAGCCCCATGACTATGACTCACACAGCAGCTAAATGGAGACTGTACAGGACCTTGGAGTGAAGTCCAGCAACTTATATTGTTGAAAAATTACCTGCTCCAGCAAGGAATAATTGTGAGATAACATATTACCATTGTGGGTACTTAACATTGTCATAAAGTTTCCTTTGTAATGTTGAAGGTACAATTAAAATAAAATTACAATTCTCAGTTATCTGAAGATTAAGTGTTAAATTCCATCAAATAAAGTTTGTGCTGTTATTCTGTTTTATTATTTTCAATGCATTATATCACTGCTCAAATATTATGACAGGTGAGAATAGTCAAGTGAACAATCTACAGCACTGATAATTCTACAGATTAACAGCGAAAGTAACTGTTACCCAATTGATAAGATCGTCATTACACAAGTAGAAAGAACAATTCCAATATTTCTCTTGATGCGGCCTTCTGGCAAATCTGCATTTAATGCCTATTACTAATTGCCCCAAGGAGGCATAGTGGATCTTTCCCTTGAAACACTACAATCTTTGAACGGCTCCCAGGATAGTCTCAGGTAGAGGAATCCAGGATTCTAACCTATCAAAGATTAAGAAACAGTGATTAATGCCAAGTATAATTTGAAAGAGAGCAACAATGCTCACAAGACCTTGCTGCATTTTCACTGCTGGTTTATGCTTCCTGAGAGTTTGCTGGAAGGTGTTCTCAAAGTAAGTTTGGCAAGTTGCTTCAGTGCATCCTGTAGATAGCACACATTGCAGACATGTCATGCTGATGGTGAGGAAAATGGATGTTTAAGTAAAGTATACCAGTGATGGAATGGGTGGATATTGACCTAAAAATTAGCTTCCGCCTGAGTTTTAGACATCCTGCAATTTTACAGGTGGTGGATATGGTGAGTGATCACCTTTTTCTTAATTAATTCATGGGATGTGGGCTTCGTTGGCTGGGCCAGCATTTATTGTCCATCCCTAATTGTCTTTGAAAAGGTGGTGGTGTGCTGCCTTCTTGAACTGCTGCTGTCCCTGTGGTGAAGTTACACTCACAGTGTAGTTAGGGAGGAAATTCCAGGCATACATGTTACAGTAGTCATGTTTGTTAAGTCTCTGATGAACTCATCTGTATCAGCAAAAAAAACTGTTTCCTGTGATGGTTAAGAAGCTCATTTTCTGTTTGATTAGGCATTAGACAATATGATAAATGCTACTTGGCTGTAACTGATTCAAGAGTGTTGTCTAAACATGACAAACAATGGACAAGTTGAGGTGAAAGCGTTTGCCTTTCCATTTACTCATAATAGTTTGTTCTTGGGATTGGGGTGCTTCCCATCCCTAATTGCCCTTGAGAAGGTGGCAATGAGCCACCTTCTTGAACTGCTGCAGCACAGAAGGTGCATTTACAGTGCTGTTAGGAAGAGTTCCAAGATTTTGACCCAGTGACAAGAACAACCACCACCACCTACATTTATATAGCATCTTTAAGGTAGTAACATGAGCTAAGTTGCTTCATGGGAACTTTATAAAGCAAAATTAGAAACTGAGCCAGGTAAGGTGATATCAGGCAGATGGGCAAAAGCTTGGTAGAAGCCATAGGCATCAATTTTACGTTCCAAGGTTGGGCGGGTGCCCAACCCAAATGCACATATAATTGTGCAAAATGACATCAGGAGTGCGTCCCGACTTCATCACGCACGCATGCAATGTTGAGGTTGGCGGACATACGTGGGAGTTGGACCCACACCGGCCAACATTTAAAGGGCAGATAAAGGCCATTAAAAAGCCTATTGGCCAAGATTTTACATCATCCATGTGATATTGGGCAGGACGTTTTTATCAAATTGTCATCCAAAGGCAGGATAAAGTGAGTCCAGAGCATTGCCATTGTGAATGGTGAGGAGTTTAAGAGATAGTTTGCTGCTATTTACTTAGTGAAACTTGACAGCTTTATCTCTGTTTTTAGCTTTAGTCTTTGCTTTGCTAGTCTTCATTTCAAAACTCATTGGTGTCTCCAAAGCCCCTGGAAGATTTATACCATGTGGACCGATCCAGTCACCAGACAGCCTTCTGTTTCTCTGGTATTGGGGATTGTGTACTCCACTGGTGGGATCTCCTCTGAGAGGGAAGGGAGGGGCAGAAGGGAGAGGCCAGGTATCCACAGGCAGTGTCCAAGGGAGTGGAATGAGGGGCACAGGCACAGGGGGCGCTGGGTCAGCAGCAACGAGCCTAAGTTGGAAGGAGCTGCAGAAGACACCACTATCCTGCTGCCAATGTTTACAGGCAGCGATGCAGCAAACTTAACATGTCAGAAATGCAGTGCCGAAGGAGACGCTGCCCCTCTATGGAGACTGACCTCCATACGTCTGATGATCAGCCCTGAGATCACCTCCAACTATGTTGGTGGCCACACCATGCCAGTGGCTCTAAAGGTCACAGTGGCCCTCAACTTCTATGCTTCCAGCTCTTTCCAGGGGTTATCAGGGGATCTGTATGGAGTCCCCCAATTTACCGTCCATATTTGCATCAAGCTGGTCAATAATGCTCTGCTGGGGCAGGTAATGTCATTTATTAATTACCGGATGGACAAGGTCAGCCAGGCTGAGCAAGCCAGAGGCTTTGCAGAAATTGCTAGGTTCCCCCGCATCCAGGGTTCAATCGATTGCACACATGTAGTCATCAAGGTACCAGCGGTCAGCCAGGTGCCTTTGTCAATAGGAAGGGATTCCACTCCACAAACAAGCAGATAGTTTGTGACCATAAGACACAAATTCTGCAAGTCAGTAAAAGGTACCCTGGTTGCTCCCAAGATGCACACATCCTCTGACACTCACAGGTGCCAAGGCTGGACGGATAGCTGCTGAGCGACAAGGGCTATCCATTGAAAAGGTGGCTTCTGACTCCTCTCCAGCACCCAAGGACAGACGTGGAGCAGGGGTATAATAGGAGTTATGTCTCCACAAGGGTGGTCATAGAGAGGGCCATTGATCTGCTGAAGGTGAGATTCAGATACCTGGGCTATTCAGGGGGAACACTGCAATATTCTCCAGAGCAGATGTCACTGATAGTGGTTGCATGCTGCACTCTCCACAATCTGGTTCTAGCAAGGGGGCACCCACTAGAAGGTAAGGATTCCGAGGTAGCTCCACAGGACACAGATGATGACTCCAGTGGTGGATCAGAAGAGGAATCCGGGGAAGAACACAGTGAGGACATGGGGCAGATACCTACAACCTTCAGGGAGGCAGCGACACCAGGGAGACCTTGATTCAACTCACATTCAGCTCGGCTGCGAAGCCACTGCTTCCACCTCATGCCAGGGGTGCCGCCTCCTTTCTGCAACACCTCTATTGAATGCACGTCCACAGGCTGCTCAACTACTGTAGGTATCATCCAAATCTGTGACGCAGCTATATCACTACCTAAAATAAATTGAATTCCTGCAGTGGACAATTTTCCACTACTCCACCAATCACCTCACCCGTTTTCCACTTACTCTTTAAATTTACCTTCCACAATGGAATAGGTTGAGCATCTCCATGGACCCTACTTATTATGACCTTTTCCTGCAATTCCCCCTCTGAAATATTTATTAATAAAATAAAAGATTTCCAGGACATACATAAGACTACAATTATTTTGTACTACGACAAATCCTAAAATTCCTAATGAACCTCCCAGTTACACACCCACTTTAAGGCAACCACCCAAAATAGATTTTACATTTAAAACAGAACCAGCAAATTAACACAGTAACCACTTGACAGTGGAATTCCAAATGGCTTTCTCCAACTTTAGTTGCTGGACACAGCCGACTTATATACAAATGGCTGGAGGCTTCTTCAAGGCTGTTTCACATACTGCTGTTAGATCTTATATGGCCCTCTCCTCACACAGCCTTTTTTTCCTCTTTTATATATGTTTTGCTCCCTTAAAATGTAAATTCTATTGTCCCATATGTCTTTTGAATGGTATCTTTCCCAAAATATTAAAAAAAAACTTTCATGTTGCCAATATTGTCAGTAACCTTTGGGAAAAATAAACACATCCTTCACCTTGCTTATCTGGCTAATTGTAAATAGACTAAAATCCCTCTGAAATCCAAACAATCCCTTCACATATCTAAACATGCAAATTCACTTGACACCTTAAATGCTAATCCAATATCCATGTTTACTCATTATCATTTCAAACACACTTCTTCACCTAGCTTCTTTTGATAATTCCAACCTTACAGTCTACCTGACTCCAAATGTAATTAAATCACAAAGACAGAACCAACTATACTCACACCCATAAGCCTACTTTACTATAACCCAGGAAAAATATTATGAAAATTATTATAATTTGATAAAGGACTGAAGGTTTGAGGTTTCCATTTCAGATGAGACAATACAAAAATATTTACACACTCTGACACTCGCATCTGTGCATTGCACTCTTATCTTTGTTAGCAACCCCTGCCTTTCCATGACCCGTAGGCTGAGCTGGCGTTGGCACTTCATCTCCAGGGCATCCATCTCGTCCCTTGTCAGAATCATCTGGTCTGGGAGGCCTCCACCTGTCCTTGACCTCTTGATGGTGTTAAGGCTTCTCATCTCCTGAAAGGGCATAGGAGCATCAATTAGCCCACTCTACCTTCAGCACCATTGCAGCCTGGCCAACCCCACCTGAGGAACACCTTGCAGGGCACATCCAAGTCATGGCCCTCAACTTGCAAAGCAATCAAGCCAAGAAACCAGAGCTTACCTCCTTGGCCATCACCGATGTCAGTGAAAATTGACACTTAGACTCTTACACCCCTGAGCGCCACGGGGGTTGGTCAGCCATTAACACTTCTCCACACAGATCCATGCCAACTTGGTATTCAACCTTGCCAAACGCAGCAGATCATTGAGTCTTTTGCGGCCCTGCACCCATGTGCACTGCACAAGATCATGGCCGCTGATCTGGGTTGCCATCTCTGCCCATGCCTTCTTGGTGACATGCAGTGGCCTCCTCTTGCTATTCCTGGGTATCATGATGTCCCGCCTGCCACTGATCTCCTTCACAAGGATTCCCAGGCACTCATCCAAGAATGGTGGGAGGGAAGGAGTGCCCACCGGACTTGTCCTTCCGCCTGGTGTGCCCAGCAGGTTTAGATGCCATTGCTATTCCAAACAAATTTTTCTTCCTCGAACTTGACAATTCCCTCTGTGTCCCCTGGCAGCCTTCAGGGTGCTGTCCCTGCTGCTGGACACAGCACGCGACAGGCTCCTGCCCCCGCCTGACCCTCCCGACCAGTGAAAAGATACACTTCATGCTCGGCGGGCCTGGGTCGGCTACCCAGCATGAAATCATTTGAAAACACAGTCTTGCCTGGGAGCGGATTCTACATCCACGTCAGGGTCTGCGGACTTCGTGCGTATGCCAAGTATGAAATTTAAGCCATAGGTTTCATCGAGCATCTTTAAAGCACAATAACAGGTAGATAGTCGAAGAGTCAGGTACGGTCTACTCTCATTGAAGGCTAGAATGGGCCTTTAGTGGAGCAAGTTCAATGGGCCGTATGGTCTACTATTTCTTATTTTTTTATGATCTTACGTAAACTAAATCAATTGCAGAAAAGAACTGATTTACACATGCGCTATCCCAATAAGACACCGGCCAGAATATGACGCTCATCGGTCGGGCCGGTGTGTGCCCGACCTGACCGGGTATAAAATGACACATGATGACACCAGGCGAGCGTCCCGGCTTAATTGTGCACTTACATGATATTTTCGTCACCAGGCGCATGCAGGAATTGGCAATCTGCACGCCGACAATTAGAAGGCCTATTAAGGCCATTAAAGTTACAACTGAAAGAAATTTTTTGCTGCCCGTCCAAATTTATGATTAGCGGACAGGCGAAAGAGCCAAGCAGCCTTTGCATTTGTTAGGAAACCTCATCCACGGGCGGGATGAGGTTTCCAACAGCAAATAAAAATAAAATATAAATTTTGGCATTTCATTAATAACATGTCCCCGCTCTTTTACAGTCACATGAGTGGACATGTTTTATATCATTTTAAAAATCTTTATTTTTAAGGTTCCAAACTCTGTGCCTCAGGGAGACTTCAGCTTACACCGGCACGCATGTGCAAACTTGCGCTTTCGCCCTCCTCCCCCCTCCCACATAGGCAGTGCTGAGTATTGCTGTGCATGTTTCACGCTGGGAGGACCTTAATTGACCAGCCAGCGTAAAATTGCAGTCCGGCCCGATCACGGGCAGTGGTCGGCTTCCCAACCGGCCCCACACACCCCTGCTGAGCCTGTCCGACAAGGGAAAAATCATTCCCACAGCCTACTCTCACAGAAAGCAAGAAATTTAGGCCATTATTTTAGGATTGAAAGTTGGACAAAGATTCTTGAATGGGGGGCATCATAATATATGTGAACCACTGCAGCGAATTGTGCTGTACTTCACTCTGAGGAGCGCTCTCACCCCACACCTCAGGGAATTACAGAACTTCGGGTCTAGGCTGCTTAAGATATAGTCATCAATAGTGGATGGCGATGAAGGAATGGCATCATATTTCCATGTCAGGGTGTTGTGTGACTTGGAGGGGAATTTGCAGCTGGTGGTGTTCCCACTTGCATGTTGCCTTGTCCTTCTGGGTGCTAGAGGCTGTGGGAGGTGCTGTCGGAGCAACCTTGGTGAGCTGCTGCAGAGTATTTTGTAGATAGTGCACACTGTAGACACAGTTTACTGTTGCTGGAGTTAGAGAATGTTTCGGGTGCTTGATGGGGTGCCAATCATGTGGGCTGCTTCATTGTGGATAGTATGAAGCTTCTCGAATGTTGTTCGGGCTGCACTCATCCAGCCAGGTGGAGAATATTCCATCACATTCCCCTGACCTGTGCATTGTAGATGTTGTACAGGCTTTGAATACCCAGCTTCTGACCTGCTCTTGTAGCCACAGCATTTATGTGGCTGGTCCAGTTCAGTTTCTGGTCAAATTGACCTCCAGAATATTGATGATGGGGGATTTGATGATGGGCATGCTTTCGCTTGTTAGAGATGGTAATGGTCTGGCACTTACGTGGTGCAAATGTTATTTGCCACTCCCACTTATCAGCCTAAGCCTGAATGCTGTCCTGGTGTAGAATTTTTAGGTTGTCGGGCAGGCGCACTGGGCGGGCCCAGGAGCAGCCAGGAAATGGCCCACCGCCCGCAATCAGCACCTGACCGCCATTTCGCACTGGCTGGCCAATTAACGGCCAGCGAGAGCAAAATGCGCACTGAAATACTCAGAGCTGCCGGGTAGGGGTGGGAGAAGAGCGAGCACTGAAGTCAGCATTGGCACAGTGGAGCACGCACTGAAAGCTTCCTGAAGGCAGAGAGCTGCCTCAGAGAGCCGAAGAATTTAAAACCATCAAATAAAGATGTTAAAATGTGGAATAAAATGTCCACACATTGGTCTCACCCAGCGAAGTATTTGATTATAGAAATCCTGCCCAAACATTTTCATTTTAAAAAAGTTAATTTTGAAACCTCAACCAGCCCTTGGATGAAGTTTCCTCAAAAATCCAAAGGCTGCCTGGCCGATGCACCCACCCTCCAACTGTAGCGTTGGACGGGCAGTGAAAAACCCAGGTTAATTAACATATTAATGGCATTAATAGGCCCCTTAATTGTCGACGGGCCTGGTTCTCGCACCCGCCTGCCAACCGAAATATCATGTCAGTGCGCGATGACGTCGGGACGCTTGCCAGATATCATCGTGCGCTATTTTACGCTTGGGCATGTCAGGTGGGCCTCCACACGCCCAGCAAAAAATCCTGCCCCAGGTCTTGCTGCATATGGCATAAGCAGCTTCATTATTTGAGGAGCTGTGAATGGAGCTGAACACTGTGCAGTCATCAGCGAATACCCCACTTCTGACCTTACAATGGAGGGAAGGTCATTAATGAAGCAGTTGAAGATGGTTGGCTCTAGAACTATTGATTAAGGAGAGCATTGTGGTGCTCGAGAAAGAGGATGTCCCAGAGCGTACAAGGACTAAATCAATTTGCTACAGCTAAGGAACAAAAAGGGTGCAATTACAATGCTCGGTGTAATCTATAGATCGTCAAATAGTGAGAAGGACGTGAAAGAACAAGTCTGCAGGGAAATTAAAGAAAGATGCAAGCATTATAGAGTGGTTATCATGGGTGACTTTAATTACCTGAATGTAGACTGTAGAGTGATGGTGTAAAGGGCGGAGAGGGGCAAATGTTCCTAGACTGTGTTCAGGAGGATTTTTTACAGTAGTATGTGTCCAATCCAACAAGGAAAGATATCCTGTTCAACCTGGTTCTTGGAAATGAGGTGGGCCAAGTTGGCCAAGTGTCAATGGGGTAACAATTAGGAGACGGTGATCATTGTATTGTATGTTTTAGGATGATGATCAAAAAGGACAATAGGCAATCCAGAGTAAGAATAATTAACTGGGCGAGAGCCGACTTTGATGGGGCAAGGATGGAGCTGGACCAGTTAGACCGGAATGAAAGACTGGCAGGAAAAACTGTAGCTGAGAAAAGGGCTACCTTCAAAAAAGAATTGGTTCGGGCACATTCAAGGTGTATTCCATTAAAAGCGAAAGATAGGGCAAACAAATCCAGAGCTCCCTGGATGACAAAGGGGATAGAAATTACGATAAGGAAGAAAAAGTGCGCTTATGACAGGTGTCAGGTAGAAATTACAATTGAGAACCAAAGGGAATACAAAAGGTTCAGAGGGGAGGTGAAAAAGCATATTAGAGAAGCGAAGAGGGAATATGAGAAAAGCCTGGCAACCAGCATAAAGGGGAATCCCGAAGTCTTCTATAGGCATACAAATAGTAAAAAGGTGGTAAAAGGAACAGTAGGGCCAATTAGGGACCTAAAAGGGAATTTATTCATGGACAAAGGGGCCATGGCTGAGGTGTTAAATGAATACTTTGTATCTGTCTTTTCCAAAGAGTTAGGTGCTACCCAGGCAGTGGTGACAGGCGAGGAAACTCTGTCACTAGAAGGGCTCAAAATTGATAAGGAGGAAGTGCTGTATAGACAGTTGGTACTTATTGTTCACAAGGCACCGGGACCGGATGAGATGCATCCAAGGATACTGAAAGAAGTGAGAGTAGAAATTGCAGGACACTGGCCATAACTTTTCAGTCTTCCTTAGACTCGGGGGTGGTGCCTGAGGACTGGAAAATTGCAAAGATTATGCCCTCCTTCAAAAAAGGTTGTAAGGATAAGCACTGCAATTACAGACCAGTCAGGTTAACTTCAGTGGTGGGCAAGAACCTAGAAACAATTGTTTGGGATAGGATTAGTAGTCACATGGAAAAATGTGGGTTGATAAGGAAGAGTCAGCATGGCTTTCTAAAGGGGAATTCATGTTCAACTAACTTGCTGGAGTTTCTTGAAGAGGTAACAGAAAAGACCGATGATGGTAATGCTGTTGATGTGATGTACATGTACCTTCAAAAGGCATTTGACACAGTGCCGCACAACAGATTTATGAGAAAAGTTATTGCTCATGGAATAAAAGGGGCATTAGCAATGTGGATACAAAATTGGCTGTAAAATAGGAAGCAGAGAGTCATGGTCAATGGATATTTTTTTGGGTTGGAGGAAGGTTTGTAGTGGAGTTGTCAGGGGTTGGTATTGGGACCCTTACTGTTCCTGATATATATTAATAATCTAGATCTTGAGGCAGAATTTTATGTCCTGTAGATGGGCGTGAACCCGACCCAATCGGGTGTAAAATTGCACCCAAGGACATTGGTTGAGGGTCCCACTTGTGCGATGTTTTGGCTGGCTGGCACGTGCAGGTGCTGGAGCCAAACCCGCCATTAATTAAGAGGCCACTTATAACCCTTAACAGTCCAATTGATTGCGGTTTTTCCTTGTCCATGCAATTTTGCGCTCGTCGCATAGGCAAAACGGGCTGGCGGCCAGCCGACATTTTCAGGAACCTCATTCAAGGGTGGGATAGAAAGGGTCAGCAGCACTGCCAGTGTGAGTAGTGAGGAGATTTGGAGATAGTTTGCTGCTGGTTGCTTATTAGTACTTGTCAGCTTCATCTCTGTTTGTGGCTTCATTCTTAGTATTTCCAGGCTTCATTTCAAGACTTATTGATGTCTGCAAGGCCCCCGGAGGATTCAAACCGAGTGGACTCTTCCAGGTATCAGACAGCCTCTGTAACCCTGGTAATAGGGATCTGGGGGTATTGTAGTGCAGCCCCTGAACTGTCCAGGCATAAGAAGTGCACCTTAAGAAGGCCTATGCTCCCTCTGAGGAGGAAGCGAAGGGCAGAAGGGAGAGGAGGCCAGGTGTCCCAATGCAGCTTCCAGGGGAGCAACCTGTGGGAAGAGAAGCACAGGTACAAGGGGCATAGGGCCAGCAGGAAGTCCAAGGTGGAAGGGGCTGCCAAGGGTGCCACTATCCTGCTGCCAGGGTTTACAGGCAGCGATGCAGCTGCCTTGATATATCGGCGGTGCAATGCCGAAGGAGGCTCCGCCTCTCAAGGGAGACTATGACCCCCATTTGTTAGATGATTGGGCCTGACGTCAGCTCTGACTGTGTGGGTGGACACCCCATACCAGTGGCTCTGAAGGTCACAGTGGCCCTCAACTTCTATGCCTCCGGATCTTTTGAGGGGTCAGTGGGAGATCTGTATGGGATCTCCCAATCAACAGTCCACAGTTGCATTGAGCTGGTGACAGAAGCTCTGTTCAGGTGGGTACTGACCTTTATTCTTTACCGTATGGACAAGGCCAGCCAGGCTGAGCGAGCTGGAGCCTTTGCAGCAATTTCTGGGCTCCCCTGTGTCCAGGGAGCCATCGACTGCACACAATCAAGGTGCCAGCGGGTCAGCCGGGTGCCTTCATCAACAGGAAGGGCTTCCACTCCATGAATGTCCAGGTAATTTGTGACCATTGGATTCAGGTTCTGCAAGTCTGTGCAAGGTACTCTGGAAGCTCCCATAACGCTTACATCCTGAGGCACTCCAGGGTGCCGAGGCTCTTCAGTGCTCCAGCCCAACTGGATGGATGGCTGTTGGGTAACAAAGGCTACCAGTTGAAGAGGTGGTTTATGATGCCTCGCTGCAACTCAAGAACAGAGGCAGGGAAACGCTAAATACAAGTCATGCCTCCGCAAGGGCAGTGGTAGAGAGGAGCATAGGCCTTCTGAAGGTGCACTTCTGATGCCTGGACAGTTCAGGGGCTGCACTACAATACCCCCAGAGCAGATGTCACTGATAGTGGTTGCATGCTGCGCTCTCCACAATCTGGCACTGGCAAGGGGGACCCACTGTAGGAAGAGGATTTTGATACAGCTGCGCAGGCCACAGATGATGAGTTCAGTAGTGAGTCAGAAGAGGAGCACAGTGAGGAGAACACTGAGAGAGTGGAGGCAGACCTCAGTAACCTTCAGGGAGGCATGGACACAAGGGGATGCCTTGATCCAATGCTCCTTCAGCTAGGCTAATAACGATCAGCTTCAAAGGCATGCCAGGGCTGCCATCTACATCTCAGATGTCAGAAAGGACCCTTTCATTGGAACACAAAGAACACTCAGTGTCTCTGCAATAAAGTTCAGAGTCACCTACATCCAGCATTACATACAAGTGTTCCCTGCACCAATGCAATAAAAAGGTGAAGAATTACCAGGCCATGGCAACAAAGGCACAATTTATCTCATTTTGACATTTCAATAATATTTACATAAACGTTTCTGGTCTTCAACCACATAAAGTAAACATAAATGAACATAAAATCACCTGTGATCTATCCTCTTCTGCTCATGGTGCCTTTAACTTACGTTTGTGAGTGCTATGTCTAGGTACTCCCCCGTCACTGGCACCGGCATTGGAGGCAGCCTGCTGACTTTGCTATCTTGTTGGCCTTGATGACCTTGGCTATCGTCCTCGGGCTGGTGGAGCCTGTACTGGTCCCTCCTGGGAGGGAGCGGCCAGTGCCACAGTTGGCATCTACCCAGTCACTGCAGCATCATCAGATGCCCCGTTCACTAGCAGAGGGGCGGAGGAGCTGTTGCTGTCATCCAGGCCGCCCTGAGAGGAGCCCACAGAGACAACAAGCAGCTTGTGCACCAACATGAGGTCGCTCTGGTCCTCCCTGCTCACCATTGTTGGACGGGCACTTAGCTGGGATACGGGGTGCCTCACCCTTCTCCCATATGGGCATTGACCACCTGAGGTCATTGCCTGTGTAAGTGCTTGCAGGTCCGAGCGCAACCCCAGGAATCCCTGATTCTGTTCCTGGAGCTGCCTCTTCATTAGAGTCACCACTCTCTCAATGGAGGAGGCAGTGCGCTCGGCCATGACGGTGAACATGGTGTTCATGCTCCACATGGGCTCCTCTATATCAGAGACCATGGCACACAGACCCTCTTGGATTTCCACCAGATCCTCCTGCACATCTTGCTGGACATCCAGCATCTGCCGCCTAATGGACAACTCCAAAGGTTCATTGTCAGCCTTCAAATGAACATCGTCCTGGTCCCCACCTGCACCTCAAGTGAGTGTGGAGTGCGCTGACCATTGTGCACTGAGATACTAGGTACTGATCTAATGCCCACCAAGAAGCTGGTGTTTGCGCTACTGCCTACTTTAGAGAGCGGGTGTGATTCAGGTGCAACAGAAGCTCGGTGGTCCTCCGGTGTCAGGGGTGGCCCTTCTGGGTCTGCAGAGCGCACGTCTGTTGGTGAAACTAAAAGGGAGAAGAAGGACATGTCATTAGTTAAAGTCATCATACTGTCACTGTGCATGCCAGACACACTGCTGAGACAATGGAGATATGCATCATGGTGCCCTTGTCTTTCGATGATCAGGTTGGAGCTCTCCCATCAATGAAATAACTACACTAGAATGGTTGCACAAACTCTGTGCACTGCACTCTTACCTTTGTCTGGCACCCCTACCTCTCTATGCCCGGTTGCACGTTGTGCATGCTGGATCACAAGTTCCAGGGCATCTTGCTTGTATCTGGAAAGGATTAAGAAGCCAGCAGGGCCTCCGTCAGTCCACAACCTTTCAATGCTGTTGTGGGTCGTCTTCTCCTGAAACAACAGAGGTGTATTGATTAGTCCACTCTCTACCTGCAGCGTCATTGCAGCCTGGCCACCCCCAGCTGAGGAGCACCTGGCAGGGTGCATCTGAGTCGCGGCCCTCGAGCCACATGGCACTCAGCCCAAGCAGTCAGGGCTCAGCCCCTTGGCCAACTCTGGCATCATTGACAGTTGGCACTCAGACTCTGGCACCCTTGAGGTCCACGGGGGACTGCCATACCTTAACACTTCTGCATACTGACCCATGCCAACATGGCACTCACTCTTCCTGATCACAGCAGGTCATGAAAGCACATCCGGCACTGGACCCAGGTATGACGTACCACATCATGGGTTGCTCAGTATTGCTGCCACCTTCTCCCATGCCCTCTTGATGAGGTGCCGTGGCCTCATCTTTGAATCCCTGGGGGCAAGGGTGTCCCTCCTGACAGCCACCTCCTCCAGGAGGACGGCAAGGCACTCATTAGAAAGGTGGGGTGGCCAAGTGCCCACCTGACCTGTCCTCCCAATTGCCTGTCCAGCCACACTGCACTACCTAGCGGAAGTGCAGGAGATATCCTTCCTAGGAAGGCTGCCTGGGCCGCTTTTAAACTGGCCACCGGGACACCATTGGACCTGGTGGCGAAAAGGCCTCCATACCCACACGGCCCTCCCCGGCCAGTGCGGAACCGTGTTTCACGCTATGCGGGCCTTAATTGGAGGAAAAGAAAGAACTGCGTTATATGTGCATAGATCATTGAAGGTGGCAGGACAGGTGGAGAGAGCAGTTAATAAAGCTTGCAGTATCCTGGGCTTTATTAATAGAGGCATGTAGTACAAGAGCAAGGAGGTTATGTTAAATTTATATAAGACCCTCATTAGACCTCAGCTGGAATATTGTGTACAGGTCTGGGCACTATATTGTAGGAAGGATGTGAACACATTGGAGAGAGTGCAGAAAAGGGTTACAAGAATGGTCCTAGGAATGAGAAACTTCAGCTATGACGATAGATTGGAGAAGTTGGGACTGTTCTGCTCGGAGAGAAGAAGGCTAATAGGAGATTTGATAGAGATGTTCAAAATCATGAGGGGGCTGGACCGAGTAGATAGGGAGAAGCTGTTCCCACTCATAAAAAAATCAAGGTTGAGAGGCCACAGGTTTAAAGTGATTTGTAAAAGAAGCAAATGTGATGTGAGATTTTTTTTTTCACAGAGCGAGTTGTTTCTGTCTGGAATGCACTGCCTGGAATTGTGGTGGAGGCAGGTTCAATCGAGGTATTCAAGAGGGCATTAGATGATTATTTAAATAGAGACAATGTTCAGGTGTGCAGGGAAAAGGCAGGACAATGGAACTAGACCCTAAGACCATAAGAAGTAGGCCATTTGGCACATTGAGTCTGCTCTGCCATTCAATGAGTTCATGGCTGATCTGATAATCCTCAACTCCACTTTCCTGCCTTTTCCCTATAACCTTTGATTCCCTTACTGATTAAAAATTTGTCTATCTCAGCCTTGAATATGCTTAATGACCCAATCTCTACAGCCCTCTGTGATAAAGAATTCCACAGATTTGATACCCTCTGAGAGAAGAAATTCCTCCTCATCTCTGTTTTAAATGGGTGCTCTCTTACTCTGAGATTATGCCCTCTGGTCCTAGAGTCTTCTACAAGGTGAAACAGCCTCTCAGCATCTACCCTGTCAAGTCCCCTAAGAATCTTATATGTTTCAATAAGGGCACCTCTCATTCTTCTAAACTCCAATAAGTATAGACCCAACCTACTCAACCTCTCCTCATTAGAAAATCCCTCCATACCCGGGATCAACTGTGTGAACCTTCTCTGGACTACCTCCAATGCCAGTATATCTTTCCTTAGGTAAGGGGACCAAAATTGTTCACAGTATTCTAGGTGTGGTCTAACTAATGCCTTGTATAGTTTTAGCAACACTCCCCTATTTTTATACTCAGTTCCCTTTGAAATAAAGGCCAACATTCCATTTGCCTTCCCTATTACATGTTGAACTTGTATGTTAGCTTTTTGGGATTCATGCACAAGGACTCCCAAATCCCTCTGTGCTGCAGCTTCCTGCAGTATTTCTCCATTTAAATAATATTCAACTCCTCTATTCTTCCTGCCAAAGTGCATAACCTCACATTTTCCCACATTATATTCCATCTACTAAGTTTTTGCCCACTCACGTAACCTGTCTATATCCCTCTGTAGGCTCTTTGTGTCATCCTCACCATTTGCCTTCCCACCTATTTTTGTGTCATCCGCAAACTTGGCTATAGTACATTCACTTTCCTCATCTAAGTCATTAATATATTGTAAATAACTGAGGCCCCAGCACTGATCCCTGTGACAATCCTAGGTCATAATGCTCATTTGGAGATCTGGTGCAGACAAGATGGTCCAAATGGTTTCCTTCTGTGCTATTAAAATTCTGTGATTCTGTAGAATGTTGTTCTGGGGAATTTATGCTTCAATACAGTGCAGTTGAGATGATTTATCTCTAATAACCACAGCTATCGTCATTTGTGCTAGGTATGACTTCAGCCAGTGGAGAGTTTTTTTTTCCATAATTCCTAATGACTTCAATTTTACTAGGGTTCCTTATTACCATTCTTGGTCAAATACTGCCTTGATGTCAAGGGCAGTCATTCCCACCTTATGTCTGGAAATAAGCTCTTGTCCATGTTTAGACTAAGGACATAATGAGCTCTGGAGGTGACCAGTCCAGGTGGAATTGAACATCAGTGAGGAAGCTATTAGTAAGTGCTGCTTGATAGCACCATTGATGACAGATGGCCAGATTAGATTTGTCGTTTGTAGGAATTTTCCACATTATTGGGCAAATGCCAGTGTTGTAGCTGTATTGAAACAGGTTGGCTAGAGGAGTGGCCTGTTCTGGATCTCAGGTATTCTGCAATACAGAGATGTTGTTGGGGCCCTTGCCTTTGCTCTATCCAATGCACTCATGTGGAGTGAATCAAATTGGCTGATGAGTGGCTTTTAGGATGATGGGATCTTCAGGGGGAGACTGAGTTGGACCATCCATTTACACACTTCTGGCTGAGGATGGTTATACAAGCTTGTCTTCTGCATTGACATGCTGGAATCTGCCATCATTGAGGATGGAATGTTATTGAAGCATCCTCCTCCATTAGTCGTTTAATTGTTCACCACCATTCCTGACTGGATGTGATCAGACTGATTGCTTAGCTTTGTCTATTGCATTTTGCTTCTGCTGTTTAGCATGTCTTTACCCCCTCATTTTTAGTTATTCCTGGTGCTCTTCCTTGCATGCTCTTCTGGGAATTAAACCATGTTTGGTTGCCTGGAATAATGGTAATGGTGAGTGAGGAATATGCCAGGCCATGGGGTTACAGATTGTGGTGGAACATAACTTGCACAGCAGTCACTGGCCCACGACACTTCATGGATGATAACTTTTAATTTGCTAGATCTGCTCTGAACCTATCCCATTTAGCATAGTATTAGTGCCACACAACACAATGAAGGCTATCCTTAGTGTGGAGATGGGACTTGGCCTCCACAAGGATTATGTGATCGTCACTCCTACTAATGATGCCATGGACAGATGCATTTGTGGTAGGTAGATTTGTAAAGATGGGATCAAGTAGGTTTTTTTCCCCTCATGTTGGATCTCTCACAACTGCCACAAGCCCAATTTAGCAGTAATAGCCTTCAGGATTTAACCAGATCAGTCAGTAGAGGCACTATCAAGCCACCTTTGGTAATGGACATTGAAGTCCCCTGCTGAGTACATTCCGTGCCCTTGCTATGTGTTTCTTGCAAATGGCGTTTAACATGGAGGATTACTGATTGAAGAAAGGTAGTGCCTGATACAACGAAACTTCATGGGATTGAGACTCAGAGTTGATTTCTCTAAAAGCCACTCCTTTTCTACTGTGTACAACTCTGGTTGGTCTGTCCTACTGGTGGGACAGTCCATAGTCATTGTTGGTAAGGAAGGAATCCGAGACATTGGTTGTAAAGTATTGTTCTGTGGGTATGATTATGTTAGCCTGATGCTTGCCTAGTCTGCAGGACAGCTCTCCCAATTTTGGCACAAATCCACAGCCTTTAGTGAGGAGAAGTTTGAGTAAGCTGGATGTGCCCTTTACATGTACGAACCCGGTGCCTCAATCTACGTCGGGTGTCTATCTAGTTTTACTCTAGATGTATTATATATCCTTACTATAGATTTTTGTAGCAGTTTTGATGCAAGTGAGTGGTCTGCTAGCCCATTTCAGAGGGCAGGCCTGGATAAGGACGGCAGATTTTCTTTCCTAAAGGACACTAGTGAACCATATGAATTTTTGTGACAATCCAATTATTTCATCGTCACCATTACTTATTCTAGTTTTTTTTAAATTCCAGATTTAATTAATCATTGGTTGTAAAGTATTGTTCTGTTGGTATGATTATGTTAGCCTGATGCTTGCCTAGTCTGCAGGACAGCTCTCCCAATTTTGGCACAAGTCCACAGCCTTTAGTGAGGAGAAGTTTGAGTAAGCTGGATGTGCCCTTTGCATGTACGAACCCGGTGCCTCAGTCTACGTCGGGTGTCTATCTAGTTTTACTCTAGATGTATTATATATCCTTACTATAGATTTTTGTAGCAGTGAAATGGGCTAGCAGACCACTCAGTTGCATCAAAACTGCTACAAAAATCTATAGTAAGGATATATAATACAGCTAGAGTAAAACTAGATAGACACCCGACGTAGACTGAGGCACCGGGTTCGTACATGTAAAGGGCACATCCAGCTTACTCAAACTTCTCCTCACTAAAGGCTGTGGATTTGTGCCAAAATTGGGAGAGCTGTCCTGCAGACTAGGCAAGCATCAGGCTAACATAATCATACCCACAGAACAATACTTTACAACCAATGTCTCGGATTCCTTCCTTACCAACAATGACTATGGACTGTCCCACCAGTAGGACAGACCAACCAGAGTTGATTTTCTACTGTGTACAACTCTGGTTGGTCTGTCCTACTGGTGGGACAGTCCATAGTCATTGTTGGTAAGGAAGGAATCCGAGACATTGGTTGTAAAGTATTGTTATGTGGGTATGATTATGTTAGCCTGATGCTTGCCTAGTCTGCAGGACAGCTCTCCCAATTTTGGCACAAGTCCACAGCCTTTAGTGAGGAGAAGTTTGAGTAAGCTGGATGTGCCCTTTGCATGTACGAACCTGGTGCCTCAGTCTACGTCGGGTGTCTATCTAGTTTTACTCTAGATGTATTATATATCCTTACTATAGATTTTTGTAGCAGTTTTGATGCAAGTGAGTGGTCTGCTAGCCCATTTCAGAGGGCAGGCCTGGATAAGGACGGCAGATTTTCTTTCCTAAAGGACACTAGTGAACCATATGAATTTTTGTGACAATCCAATTATTTCATCGTCACCATTACTTATTCTAGTTTTTTTTAAATTCCAGATTTAATTAATCAGTTGTCATGATGGATTTGAACTCATGAGCTGAATTTTACACTTGGAGTCCTCGACCCTATTTAAAAGTCCAGGCAAGATCACCCCGTTTGGGTGGCTGGGCCTGTAGCCATTTAACAGTTGTTTGTCTATGAATTGGTTTGGAGCAGACCTTCCCCCTTCTCCCTGCACCCCCCTCACCCCCACCAGTGAGGAAGACCCACACCTCTGAGACCTGGCAGCCAATCAAATGTACGGCATCTCTCTGATCCCAGCAGTCCCACTAGGAGTGGAGGCCACAGCTGAGACTGCAGCAGTCCCCAATAGACGCATGTTGCGATGGAATCAGACTTCAAAGCTAAGTCCAGGGCCGTGCTGGAGCCAATTTAGCAGGTCCCAGTGAGGGGGTTAGGGAGCTGCCGTGACAGGGCAGCTGGGAAGGAGAAACACTTGGGGGGGGTGGGGGGGGGGTTGGCAGTGAGGGGAGCGGAATACCTTGGGAAGGGGGCACCTGATGCAGGCAGGGGACACGCTAAAAGGAGGCACCACCCCACCCCTTGCTCAGCCACCAGCTTGCCCACTCAGCTTGCCCAGTGAAACAAGTCAGGTTGGACAGTTGGCACTTGCCTCCCCCTACCTCAGGTAAAATCACAGAGAGACAGGAGGTGGGCCTGAAGTGGTCCTACTTGGCTAGACGGATCTGCTGACACCTCTCCCGTCACGAGTAATATTGCAGCGGAGGTGGGGGTGGACAGATAGGTGCTGGGAATGGCGTCCCTGCCTGCCATCCAGAGGGCTGTAAGATTCAACCCCATGCCTCTCAATCATTAGGCCACGGTTCTGGATTATTAGTCCAATAACATAACCAGTCTGCTGCCGGACCTCCACAATTCTTTGCATTTGTTAATGGTTACAGGCAATAGAGTCTTGACATGTGGACTAACCTCTGCTCTGTGAAGCATTTTTGCTATGCAACTGACAATGTTTTCAAGAAAACTTGGATGATGACATGGGATGCCTTAAAAGAGAATGTTTTCCCATTTCTATTTCTCTGCATTTCCCATTTCTAACAGTCTTCACTTCGATACAGAAAAGAAAATTAAATACTTCGATATACTGGGAGGAACGGCCGTTTATTTCTCCATTCCCCTCATGACTGAAGTCTAATGTCTACCCCTAATCTAATACTCCTAATTGCTGCTTCGTGTCCATCTTGTATTAAATGTCTCTTTTGGAACATCTGCTCTTCTCTTTCCTCTTCACCTCCCAGGAACCGCCTGCACCAGCCTTGCTGAAAAGTGATAATCAATATTAAAAATAAACTGCTCCATGGAATAGCCAGTGATAATTTTTGAATGTTAGAACACATAAAACAATGAGCCTACATAAAATTTATACAATATGTCAATATTTTGGTATTAGATCTTTGCTGCAGATATTTTGAATCTGCCTCTTCTGAAATGCAATCATAGCTGCCTGCAAGCATTGGGAGATAATAAATAACTATATTGATTGGTCATGCATTTAGAATACAAGATGCAATATTTCTCCTCTCATCCACCGTATGGATGCTCAAGAGGTGGATGATCTGACATAAAAGACGTCTTACAACATGAGTCTTTCATTGACAACTAAACAGAAATCTCTTGATCACAAGTTACAAAATACTGTATCACTACAATGCACAAATCTTAGCTTCCCATAATATCTACCATATACACAGATATTAAAGGGTAGCAACAATTGCCAGGATAGTGAAAGTCTAACAAGATAACTACCCTGCAATTATTCTGAGAGTAAGGTTTTGTCTCTAGGTCAAAATCAGAATTACCTGGAAAAACTCAGCAGGTCTGACAGCATCGGCGGAGAAGAAAAGAGTTGACGTTTCGAGTCCTCATAACCCTTCAACAGAACTGAGTGAATCCGAGGAAGGGGTGAAATATAAGCTGGTTTAAGGTGTGTGTGTGTGTGTGGGGTGGGGGGGGGGGGGCGGTGGTTTGGGTGGGGGGAGAGAAGTGGAGGGGGTTGGTGTGGTTGTAGGGACAAACAAGCAGTGATAGAAGCAGATCATCAAAAGATGTCACAGACAACAGAACAAAAGAACACATAGGTGTTAAAGTTGGTGATATTATCTAAACGAATGTGCTAATTAAGAATGGATGGTAGGGCACTCAAGGTAAAGCTCTAGTGGGGGTGGGGGGAGCATAAAAGATTTAAAAATATTTAAAAATAATGGAAATAGGTGGGAAAAGAAAAATCTATATAATTTATTGGAAACAAAAGGAAGGGGGAAGAAACAGAAAGGGGGTGGGGATGGAGGAAGGAGCTCAAGACCTAAAGTTGTTGAATTCAATATTCAGTCCGGAAGGCTGTAAAGTGCCAAGTCGGAAGATGAGGTGCTGTTCCTCCAGTTTGCATTGGGCTTCACTGGAACAATGAGCAAGCCAAGGACAGACATGTGGGCAAGAGAGCAGGGTGGAGTGTTAAAATGGCAAGCGACAGGGAGAAATGCTGCTTCACTTGAAAGGAGTGTTTGGGCCCTTGGACGGTGAGGAGAGAGGAAGTGAAGGGGCAGGTGTTACATCTTTTGCGTGGGCATGGGGTGGTGCCATAGGAGGGGGTTGAGGAGTAGGGGGTGATGGAGGAGTGGACCAGGGTGTCCCGGAGGGAACGATCCCTATGGAATGCCGATACGGGGGTGAAGGGAAGATGTGTTTGATGGTGGCATCATGCTGGAGTTGGCGGAAGCAGCATTTCACTTGCATTTCCCCCAACTTAGTCTACTGCATTCGTTGCTCCCAATGTGGTCTCCTCTACATTGGAGAGACCAAACGTAAGCTGTGCGACCGCTTTGCAGAACACCTGCGGTCTGTACGCAAGAATGACCCAAACCTCCCTGTCGCTTGCCATTTTAACACTCCACCCTGCTCTCTTGCCCACATGTCTGTCCTTGGCTTGCTGCATTGTTCCAGTGAAGCCCAACGCAAACTGGAGGAACAACACCTCACCTTCCGACTAGGCACTTTACAGCTTTCTGGACTGAATATTGAATTCAACAACTTTAGGTCTTGAGCTCCCTCCTCCATCCCCACCCACTTTCTGTTTCTTCCCCCTTCCTTTTGTTTTTTCCAATAAATTATATAGATTTTTCTTTTCCCACCTATTTCCATTATTTTTAAATATTTTTAAATCTTTTATGCTCCCCCCACCCCCACTAGAGCTATACCTTGAGTGCCCTACCATCCATTCTTAATTAGCACATTCATTTAGATAATATTACCAACTTTAACATCTATGTGTTCTTTTGTTCTGTTGTCTGTGACATCTTTTGATGATCTGCTTCTATCACTGCTTGTTTGTCACTACAACACCACCCCCCCCCCCGCCCCACACACACACACACACACACACAGCTTAAACCAGGTTATATTTCACCCCTTCCTTGGATTCACCTAGTTCTGTTGAAGGGTCATGAGGACTCGAAACGTCAACTCTTTTCTTCTCCGCCGATGCTGCCAGACCTGCTGAGTTTTCCAGGTAATTCTGTTTTTGTTTTGGATTTCCAGCATCTGCAGGTTTTTTGTTTTTGTCTCTAGGTGATAACTCAAAGGCAAAATGGACTCAGAGGCTTGAATTTTACTGCCAGCGTCGGCTCCCAGCATCGCAACGAGCAGCGGATGCCGAGCACCCCGCCCCCACTTTTTGGCAGCGGAACCAACTCGGCAATTTTGCCAGAGGTGGTCTCCAAATTGACCGCCTGCAGTCCAGTTAAGGTTGGCGAGCAGGCACCTGATGCTGCCTCCCTATTGGAGGGGCCGGCGGCTGTGAAGCCTCAGCAGCGTCACCAGGAGAGGTGCAAGAGACGTCGAGAATCAGGCCATTGTGCATATGGAAAAAACAATTCGGAGGGGAAGCTACTCCGGGGATGGGGGGGGGGGGGGGGATTGTTGGAGCTATTTTCCTAACCCGTGGCCCCCTCTTTGGGCTGATAAGTCTCTAGCTCCAATGACACCCCCGGGCTGCCACGGAGAAACCTCCTCTATTTAGCTGCACAGTCTCCCCACACGGCAAGGGATCGACCTCATGTCAGCAAAATGCCAGCGGTCGCATGAAATGGCCCCTAATTAGGCCTTTAGTTATGCAAATCGGCTTCCCAACTCCCTTGGAGCTGGCAGCCACTCCACATCTGGTTCTGCCGCGAGTAAAATGACCCGGCAGTGGGAGTGTTTTGGGGATCCCCAGATGCTCCTCGCCCAGCTCCCAGGGCATGGTAAAATCCTGACCAAACAGAACTCAAGACTGCTTCTGAGTTTTAAAATGGAATGCACACATCTATACTGTCGTCTTGCATAATTATGCAAATTAAATACTTTCACTTTGCACTATTATTACATGAGACAGATTATTGAAAGGGATACACTAGACTTGCATTTTCAAAATGGCAATTGTGTGTTGTGCAACTCCTTCTGGTAATGAAAGAGCCATTACTTTTTAGGCTCTGACTTGGAAATTTAAAAGCATTGGCTCTGGCGCCTGAGAAACAAAATTGTATGAGTCAGAAAAGAGACAGATACTGAGATCTACTGGTCTAATTACTTTCTAGTTAATAGACAGCAATTCTGAAGTAGCAAGATTGAAAAACAGTTCCCACTTGTGCTGGCACAAACATTGCAGATATTTCTGCCTTCACCTATCACCTGCATGAAAACCTTTCCTGTTACAGTGAATGTGCTTGTTTTCAGCAAGCGCAAAGTTACCAACATAGGTACAGTCAATCAATGTCAAGGCACTGCAGAAGGCCAAAAAAATGACTCTTCTGATTGCTTGTTACTGATATTGGAAACCTAATGTAGTGAGGTGTCCTCCTGAGCAAAGTACCAGTGAGTTGAGAAATGACTTTGAACATTGCTGACTGCTGCTCACAGTTGCTCCAGATGGGCTCTGAGAGTTATCAGCAGCATAGAAAGGAATGAAACGGTCACCTTCACCTTCAATATGTAAGCCTTCTTTTAACTCCTTACATAGGTCATAAAACATCTAGACACAGAAACTTGAGAGGTGAAATATTAACTCCCCAGTGAAAGTCGGTGAGAATCCTGGTCCAGGCTTTGCCTGAATCTTGCTGTCCAGCTGCATGCCCGAAATGTGAGTCCAGACGCAATTTGCCGACTTCTGGCCTGCAAAGAGCGGGCTGCACAGAGCATGCCCACTTGGCACTCAGACACTTTGCCGGGGGCTGGGATTCTGGGGGGTTTCGCAGGTCGGTTGGGGAGCAGGAGCCTTGGGCCATGGATGTAGGAGGGAGTGAAAATTCTCCACTTGTACATAAAGTCGATCTATAATGTACAAGCAGGGTGTGAAATTAGTTAATTCCTGCCACTCAAAAAAGAACGCGTTTTGGCCTTTTCTACACTGAGTTCCTTTCCATTGCTGTCAAAGTCTCTGTCTACCTGCTGGATAATTCAGTCTTTCTACAATATTGCCATGGCAGAACTGCAGAGTACTATATGTCATTTGCAAAACTAATAAAACAACATGAAAATGGCAGCTGGTTTTATCTTGCATCATTATTTAGTGGAAAAAAGTGCTGAGATAAACAATTTGCAAGAAAAATTGAATTATGTTCTTCATTATGGAACTTATTAATATACAAACTGAATGCACACATATACCAAATAGGAGTAATTTTCCAACTTTGGACTCCAGTAGGGAGCCAACCAGCTGTCAATATCCATTCAAACTTAATACATGCACTGCACGCCATTTTCTGACAAATGATTTAAATGGTTAGAAAATCATGTATGGTGCTTGGCTGAAATTTTTAACTGTGCTACTCATGGACAATGTTCCCTGTCATAAGAATGAAAGGAGAAAATTGCCCTTTTCATGCTAACCTGGAAAATTAGCAAAAGCTGACACGGCCACAAAAAAGCTGGCACTCAAAAGCAACTCTTTTGAACACAATTGATCTTTCAGTGAAAGTCTTGCTGTAAGCATCTGCAGTAATGTTCCTGAAGCCTATTCTGAGAGGTCAGTGACACCAATATGGTTAGGGTAGAACCCCTTTAGAAAACTAACCAAAACAAAGAAGTTAAGCAAGAACTTAACAGATAGAGGCCAGATGCCATTTATAAACAATTAGGAAGGCTTTGTGCTGAGAAGCAACTGTAATTATATGAAATGAAATAAACAGTTTCTGTACCATTTTCTTTAGCCTAATGGATCAATGGCCCTCAATTTCCTCAGACTATCTGCCACAGTACCATCAGTCCCATAACTAAAACTGCCTTTTTCCATCTCATTAACATTTCTTCACTCCACTCCTGCCTCAGCTCATCTGCTGAAGTTCTCATGCACGTTGTTTTTACCTCTAGACTTGTCCATCTCAAGACACTCCTGGCTGTCTATCACATTCTACCCATTGTAAACTTAAGTTTATTCAAAACTCACCTGCCCATGTTCCAAGTTTCATCTAGCACCTCATCAGAATTGTGGCAGAAACCCTATCATATAAAAGGCTGAAACCGTGGCCAAGATTTCCCGGTCGGTGAGCGGAGGGGCGGGGCCTGCTCCCGATGCATAAAATGATGCAGGATGACATCGGGCGGAACTCCTGATGTCACCGTGCCCCATTTCAATTTTCAGCTCAGCGGGGATTCAGCAGAATCAGCTGTGTGCCCACCGACCTGTCAATGGCCAATTGAGGCCATTGACAAAGTGGTTAAAGTAATTAATGGGCCTGCCCGTTGGCAGGCAGGCCAGGAGCCCTGGCAGACTTAAGAAAAAGCATGAAACCTCATCCATGTGAGGGTTGAGGTTTCATTGTGGGTTTTAAAATTTTTAATAAAAGTGTCAATGAAAGTGATGATCATGTCCCAACTCATGTGACAGTGTCACATGAGGGGACAGGTCAGGGAAATTTATCCGTTCTGTTTTTAAAAGTTTTTCAGTCAGGAGCCTCAGGGAAATGGGTGCACTCTTTCAGCACATGCGCGAAAGAACACAGCCTCAGCTCAGGGAATCCCCCCCCCCCACCCCAAACTGCACAGGGAGCGCATAGCAGACGTCAGGCTAGGTGGGCCTTAATTGGCCTGCCCACTTAAATTGGGGGCGCACCTCCACACACCACATACCCATTCCTAAACTTCACCCCCCAACAGGGGGAAAATTCTGTCGCATACTTCTGTTCTGTGTTCATTGCTTGCTGCTACATCGTTTTTTGGGGACAAAATTGTGTTTTGTCTCCCAAATTGTCAAAAAGATAGATTTTGCCTTTGTTCTAATGGCATTGCATGTGCCTGCCATACTGTTGCCCATTCAATGATTATCAACAAACATTTGTCTTGAACATGACACAGCCTTAAAACTTAGGAAAGAATAAAGCACATGAAGAAAATAGTATTGTGGTCATTTTCTGAATTGGTACATTGAATTTGAACTGGTTTTAAAGTTATTGCAGTCGATATCCAACATTCCAATATGTCCATAGTAGGTGGGGGTTTCAGCCAAGTGCATGAAGTTGGAAAATTACTTCTCGTCTACATGCTGCCCCATAGACGCAACATCTGAAAATACAACATTAAGTTGCACATGGTTGGTGTAGAATTCCTCCTTGGTCTCGCCTGTTGCCTCAGGTGTAGGACCGTATGCGCTGATGACAGTGACATGCTGATTCCATGTTAGGCTGAACTGGGCAGTCGTGAGGCATTTGCCTATTCCACAGAGGAAGTCCCTGAGGCACCAGACAAGCTCACTTTTGATGCCAAATCCCACACCGTGCGGATGTCGTTCCTTTTCTGCAAGGCCCATCGGGTGGCAACATTGACATTGAGGTGCATGGGTTCCCGAGCTATGATTGCACAGCCGTTCTCAGGTCTATCACTGTCGGGGTTGTCCATGAGGGTCCTGACACCCAGGTCCCAAACTTTATTATGACAAGTGGAAAATGCCTGTGCATGAATTTGATTTTAACGTGAGTTGCTCATTGCATGCTGAGCACCACACATTCTTGACAGAGGGGGCCTTAATCTAATGATAAGGGGGCTCCAAGACAATTGGAGGATAGGCTCTGCTAGTGAAACATTAGCAGGGTTTGTATATAATCATACACTGTGGCGTATGATTACTTATGTTCCCCCACTTTCATCCACCCTGCTTCCCTTTCCCCTGACATTATTCACCCCCATCCTCCCAGGTTCTGGAGGCCACCGCTTCCCAGCTCACCTACACAAATGGCAGCTCTGGCATTCAAACAAGATGACGACCTACCCCCAAAGGAGGAAGGACATTGACCTGCATGATACACACACAAGTTACACATTTAGGCAGTAGAATCCTTTTTAGTTCCTGAAAATGACTGAGTTCACATGAGGTGCTCACAATACAATGTGTGTACAGTCAATGACACCCAGCACCATAGGAACGTCTGTAATCTCTTCACACCCTCATGCTTGCTCTACCTGATTGTCTCTAGCCAGAGGGAATGAGACTAAGTCATTTCTCTGTGTATGTAGAGACCCAGTAACCACCCCTATGCAGCAGCATTCTGAACACTCAGATGTTGCTTATATCTCCGGCAGCAGCCTAGAAGGAGTCAGATACATAAAAGCCAAGAACCAAGATCATTTTGACAGCCTCAGACAATGCTGTCTTTGCCCTTTGAGACTGAAGTTATGGCTGCATTGATTAGCAAATTTTAGTCACAGGCTCTTTTATCAAGCAAAGGCAGCTCATGCACTGGTCCTCATTGAAGCTGAAATAAGAGAATTGCACCCTAAAGACCCTTGGTGGCTACGGTTTCCTTCTGAGAACACTTCTTCCTTTCCTCCTCCTCCTTCGTTTAGCAGCTTGTCCTGTTCTGTGTGACCTCTCCTAATTCTCCCAGTCTTGTTCCATTCCTAGAGCAAACCCTAGCAGGCCACTGATGTCTGAAAGTAACTTCTTTCAACACAAGCTTTAAAATGAACAGAAAGTACTTCAGCAACAGTCAGACCACTCCTTGTAGACCATTCACACTTTAGCCAAGTATAAAAACATTCCAAAACTGCATACAATTGTATCAACAGCAGAAGTATTTGTTCAGAAACTGACCTGCAGGCAGTTCATGATCAGGAGTGTCCTTCATTCTATTTATTGTTGTGTTCATCTATTTGAGGTTGATTGGTGTGTGGGGCTTGAAAATTACAATGCTGATATCAAATCAACATTGCACACTTATTGATGGCAAAACCTGCCTGCTCTGCATACTTCCGACATGACACACAATCCCTTCACCAAGATGGCGTTATGCACACTTCCTGTCAGAGGGGTGCGGCGCATGCCTCTTGGACCTTATTTTAAAGATTTGTATGCCTGCATTGTGGCCAAAAATCTGTTCCTGCACAGGCCAATTTAGCTCCCCCATTGTGTCTCATAAATCCACAAATCATACTTCTACAATGTAATCCATATATTCTTCCTTGAATATGGCTGTGATGTTGCTTCTCTCAGATGTCCTGTTTGTTTGAAATTTAGTTACATGATCTCTGTTGACAGTTTTACGATGGAAAAATCATTGTTTAGGACGAAGCTGAACAGATGGGATAAACAGCAGAAATTCATCCCACCGGTTTATTCCAAAGTGCTAATACGTCACAAGAATGAATAACGGAGATGGGAATACTTGCTCTGACCTGTGAGATTCAAGCAGCAAACTATCACAGATGAATGTATTATTCTATTCATATCATGACAGAGCTGAGGAGTATCAACACTTTGACAGTATTTCACTGTTGATTATATATAGTTTCACAAATCTATAGCTAAATGGACAAAAACTGCCTGCTTCAGCAAGTTTAATAATGCTATTCTGGTGTACAGCCACACAGAGAAAACTTCATATATATTATTCTACACATAGTTTCAATAAATTAATAATATATGATGTGAGTACTGTGTATGCTGTTAATTTAATTTTAGTGCAAGTACTGTAAATGGAGCAAATTTAATAATGCAGTCCCTTATGTAATATATTTCAGATCCTGTCAGTACCTGCAGGAATGGTGCCACAACAGTCATGGGTTCACTTTCTAAGCGCACAGTGAACACAAATAACAAATTCTGTGCCTTGATTTCACGACATATTGGCCAAAATTCAGCACTCATAGAGTGGGTGCATGGTGGGCCCGATCATTCGTGAAATGGGTCGTGATGACATCGGGGGAGTCCTGATGTCATCATGTTGTCTCGCGATATTTCGGTCGGTGGGCGCGCATGGAAGTTGGAAGTGTGTGTGCCAACAATTGAAGGGTCAATTGAGATCATTTAAAGGGCAACTGATTGTGATTTTATGTGGAATATGCGCTTTTACACTAGGCGCATGGGCCACTTGGCTAGGCAGCCTTCACATTTTTCATGGATTCTACATCCAGGGTGGGATAAAACGCCCACAGGCAGATGCAAGGGTGAGCTTGGCTGTGAATGGTTTGGAGCTGGGTTATAGATAGTTTCTGGCATTTTTGTGTTGTTCAGGGGAACTTTCTGATTTCTTATCATTTGCAGAGGCCAATAAGCCTGTTCCATGCAGAAACCTGTGGAAACATCAGCACAAAATGGGGATTGTATACTCTGCTGGAGGGACCTCCTCAGAAGAGGAGTAGAGGACCATAAGGGAGAAGAGGCCAGTTGCCTTCAGGCAGTGTCCCAGAGTGGGACCCATGATTAAGAGGCACAGCCAGAAGGGTTGTGAGGCCAGCAGGAATTGCAAGGCACAAGGGTCCGAAGATGGCGCCATTATCCAACAGGCAGAGTTTACAGGCAGCATTCCTGCTACCTGGACATGTCTGAGGTTCAGTGCCGAAGGAGGCTCCACCTCTCTAGGGAGAGGGTCACCTCCATATGAGAGATGATTGGTCCAGAGATCGCTTCAAACTGCATAGGTGGCCAATCTATACCAGTGGCTCTTAAGGTTAGAGTTATCTTTATGCCTCAGGTTCTTTCCAAGGATCAATGGGAGACCTATGTGGTGTCACCCAATTGGGTGCCTACAGCTGCATCAACCTGGTCACTGATGCTCTGTTCCGAGAGGTCAGTGCCTTCATTTGTCGGACTTCCGGTCTGACGAGACCAGTCAGGCTGAGCAAGCCAGAGGCTTCGCTGCAATAACAGAATTCCCCTGCATCTAGGAAGCCATTGACTGTATGCACGTGTCCATAAAAACGCCAGTGGGGAGCTAGGTGCCTTTATAAATAGAAACGGCTTCCACTCCCTCAATGTGCAGATTGTGTGTGACCAGAGTCAGATATTGAAGCTCTGTGCCAGATATCTGGGAAGCTGTCATGATGCCTACGTCCTCCATCACTCCCAGGTGCTAAGGATTTTCATGGCTCCAGGTCACTTGGATGGTTGGCTCCTGAAGGACCAAACCTATCTGCTGAAAAGCTGGTTCATGCTACCACTGAGACACCCAAAAAGTTGGGGGCAGTTATAATCACAGTCATGTGTCCACATAGGTGGTAATTGAGATGACCATAGGCCTACTCAAGATGAGGTTCCACTGCCTGGACCGCTCAGGGGGATCACTTCAATATCTTCCAGAGTACATTTCCCTTATTGTTGTTGTTTGCTCCTCACTGCACAATCTGGGTCTGTCAAGGGGGAACCCGTTGGAGGGGGAAGACAGCTATCCTGCTCCACAGACTGCAGAGGATGACTCAAGTGCTGGGTCTGAGGAGGAGCCGGAGGAGCTCTAGGGTGATGAGCGGGATCCCAATGTGAGGATCTTTATGGGAGGCAGGGAGGCCTTGATTCAAAAGACTTTTAGCTAGATATCCAAACCAAGGAGTCAAGATGATGGCAAAGGGTACACCACATTCCTGATCTCTCCTGATAAGGCAATCGTGTCACCTGTCAGTCAAGGTCTGACACCTGATATAAACTTTGCAACACTTCTTCTGTGTCACATGCCAGTCCCAGGCCTCTCCTCTATCAAAGGCATGAAGCACACTAAGGTCATTACAAATAATGAGACATTTTATAACGAAGGCAAATATACAAATGAACACGTACACATATGCCAACAAAACGTAAATCACCCCTGACAGCTCCTTGTGTAATGAAAGTGACTTAAACTTCCGTTTGCGAGTGCTATGTCTTGATGCCCTCCCCTCTGCTGGCAGCTGGATTGGAGGCAGCCTGCTGACTCTGATGCCCTGTCGGCCTGGATGACCTTGGTGGCTCTCCTGTGGTCAGCAGAGCCTGTGCAGGCACTGCCTGGGTGAGAAAGTCCAGTGCCATGGCTGAGCATTCGTCAGTCCTCGCAGTCTCCTCAGATGCAACGGTCACTGGCCGAGGGGTGGAGGAGCTGCTGCCATCATCCAGAGCGCCCTGAGAAGAGCCTGCAGATGCGAGCTGCAGCTCATCTGTCAACATGAGGTTGGTTTGGACCTCTCTGCTCACCATCAATGGGTGGGCAGATAGCAGAGTTACTAGGTGCCTCATCGATCTCTCACATTGGCCGTGACCTGCTGAGGTCACTGCCAGTGTGTGGGTTTGCAGGTCTGAACGTAACCCCAGAAACTCCTGGTTGAGTTCCTTGAGCTGCCTCTCCATGAGAGTCACCATCCTCTCTGTGGAGGAGTCTCTGGGTCAACGCAGTACTCACACTATGCATGAACCCTTCCAAGGCAGTCAGCATGGCACGCAGGCCCTCAGGGATCTCTGCCAGGTCTTTCCCCAAATCCTACTGGACATCCAGCATCTGCCGCCTGATGGACGACTCCAGAGGCTCATTATCTGCCTTGAACTCAGCATCATCCTGGTCCCCAATAATCCTTCGACTGCTGGGGCTCTGGGAATCTCTGCCTCCGCCTGCTCCTCAGGCGAGTATGATGTAGCTTCACCACTGTGCACTACCATCTGAGTGGAGATGCTTATGCCCACTGACATGCCTGTTTCTGTGCTGGTACATGGTGCAGAGGGAGGATGTAACACAGGTGCATCTGGCAGTTGTTTATCCTCAGGAATCAAGGGGGATACTCAGGGTCCTTTTGATGTTGTGATGATGAGCCATCCAAGGGAGGAAACAGAACATCAGCATTGACCATCATTAAAAAGTCAGAGTGCACCCAGTGTGATTTCCCATTGAAATGGACATCTGGCTGATTAAATACTTTTGAATGAATAAATAATGGGAATAACTGCATTTCACACATAAGTCTTAAAACCCCAGCCTCACATCTCTCAGACCCTATACCAAACTACACCTTTCCATCGGACTCTTACCTTTATCCAACACCCCTGTCCCTCTGCGACTTGAGGACCTGGCTCCACGTTTCAGGCCAGTTCCAAAGCCTGCTCCTCCGCATGACTGAGGAAAAGTAGGTTTGGTATCCCCCCACCCATCCCTCCTTGGGACACCAAATTATACCTTCTCCTGTAAGGGAAAAGTACTGCCTTTACTCCCCCCAAAATGATGCTACATTGCAGCTTCCCTAACCCCAAACACAAGGACAGTTGCCTGTCACATTGTTGCACATCACCCTGACCTACATGCAAGCCATGGTCTATCAAGGCACATGATATGCCATATTGCGCTCTGCATTTCACACCCCTGAGCACCAACATGTGCTGCCACACATGAAGACCTCTATCTAGGGTTCAAACTGGACTCAGTACTCACATTGGCAAAATGTAAAAGGTCATTGAAACTTTTCCGGCACTGGTTCCAGGTTCTGCATACTACATCATGGCTGCTGACAAGGCCCGCCACCTCCACCCAGGCCTTGTTCATGATGTGAGGTGGCCTCCTCTTGCCATCCCTTGGCAGCAGGGTGTGATGACGGCCACTTCAGTAATCTTCAGTAATACCCTCAGGCACTCGTGATAAACAGGCGGGCAGACTGCTTCCGGGTATTCCTGTCATGCCTGGCATGAGACCTGGGCATCGCTGCCATCTTGCACACTGGAATAGCACTACAAATCTGTAACAGAGATCAAAAAATTCCCAACGCAAACCAGTTCCCTGAGGCGCTAAACGCAGTCTTCCAGCCTGCGGGGAGCAGTATTTAAATCCCCCACCCGCACCCTTCCTGTTCCTGGCACCCGCCCTCTTCCTGCCCCCGCTGGCAGCACCGAGCCTCGCTCAGTGCATGTTTCATGCTGTCTGGCAGTTAATTGGCCAGCCAGAGTGAAATTGCGTTCGGTGGCCGATCACGGGCAGGAGTGGAGTCCACCTCCACTTCCGGGCCTGCCGATCGCCCTCACGTGTTACGCTGAAAATTCAAGCCATTATGTAGGAACTGTCAAGTTGAATGTCCTTGTCCTTCCTGGTTGCCATTTAAAAAAATGGCTGAGCTCAACGTACCCTAATTTAGCAAATGAGTGATGGTATACAGGGGAATTGCTTAAAGAATTTTTGTGCGTGTTTAAAGTTACACCGAGAGTTTCTAGACATCTAAAGTGGATTTTAAAAAAAGGTCAGAAAAAAAGCTGATATGTCCTTAAACACTTAGGGCAGAATTTTGCCCTCGGATGGCAGGCAGGCCCCACCAGCTTGGCGACGGGCGGACAGCCAACCCCTGCCACCGAAACGGGGTCTGCCGCCATTTTGAGTGCCCGACGGGAAGCGCTATGCGCCTCCTGTGCTGGGGGTCGGGGGGTGGAAGGGGGAATCCCCATCTGTTAAAGTGCGCTCATTTGCGGATGGGCACGAAAGAGTGCACTGCTCCCTGAGTCAAAGTCCTGTCTCAGGTAGATTCGTGACACATAAGTAAAGTTTAAAAATAGATAAGTATTGAAATTATGAACATGTCCCCCTCATGTGACAATGTCACACGAGATGGGACATGTTAATAATAAACACATAAAATTTATTAAATGTTTAAAAAATGGACATGAAACTTCATCCCGCCAGTGGATGAAGTTTCATGAATAATCAGAAGCCCGCTGGGGCTCCTGGCCTGCCTGCCAGCCTTAAGCTTGGACAGGCAGGTCTTCAATTATCCTAGTGAGCCTGTCAATGGCCTTAATTGACCATTGACAGATCGGTGGGCGGACAGCTGATTCACTGTCCACCCGCCTTCCTAAAAATTTAAAGGGACTGGGATGACGTCGGGAATTCCTCCCAACATCATCCCATGTCATTTTCCCCTTGGCAAGCAGGGCCCGCCCCAAATCACCCAGGGGAAAATCCTGCCCTTAAGATTAAAGATGAATTAATGGAATATACTGTAGCCGCTTAGTTGATTAAAAAATTGAATGCTTTACTCCAGAACAGATTCACTGGCCTTGATATTAACTAGGAGATGCACTGGGAACAGGCTCTGGTGGAGTAGATGATTTCCAATACTGGCTGGCAAACCCAGAAGTTTGTTCTATGCATCTGCCAACGGCTTTTTAACTCATCAATCTCACCATAGGTTTACCTCTGTGTTTGACTCCAATCACCATCAGCAGGTGTGATCATGACCCACAGAATACAACCTCAGCTCCAGTACATAAAGGCCTAAACTAAGGGACTGATTTGAAGGAGCTGGAGTTGGAAAGAAGAGAAGAGGAAGTTAAAGAATGGAGTCAATAAGCTGTGCCTAGGCTGTTGCAAGGCTTGTGCCCTGGTTCATTGGGGGCTGTGGCGGGCCAGAGGGAAATACTATTCCCCAGCATGAGGAAGAGAAAACATGTGGCGGAAAGAAAGGAGTTACAGTTAGAGGTTGTCCAAAATGAGAGCAGCAGGAGCAGAGGGCCACCGTATTGGGCGCAGTGCAGGGAGTGGTTTAACAACTTAACCAGGTCAGGAAAGATGAAAGATAGTTGCGCATTCACTTACATCCTGTGTACACTTCACCGCAACCACTCTGCCTTCTCCAGACAACTCCATCTCACCCATCCATCCTTCTCTATGCAATTCCTCACAATCCCATCAACGCATCCATCACTCTCAGCTACCCTCATCCTTATATAGTTCCATGTCTCTCCCTCATACTCAACCTCATCAAATCCATCAGGTGTACACATACCATTACCTTTACTCATAGATCTGTTCTTTCCTTCACTGCAGAAGAAGAGAACATAGAACATAAGGCAGGCGAGGGAGCAGGAGGTGGTCTGCCAGCCATCTCATGATAAGCAACTGCAGAGGATGTGCTGCTGGACATGAATGGATTTTGAGTTTCCCTGGTAGTCAGAGATGAGGAGGTCCCAGCTACCTGGTGACACAATCAAATATCAGTGACCCACGTGTTTTATGGCACTCAGTCATGTTGACTTGATTTAAACACCAATGAAATATGATAATCTTCACCATGATAAATTGCACATTCTTATCTTGCCAGTAATAATACATGCCAATGATAGCCAGGGCCTTCACCTGTGAAGCAGAAGTTGCTGGAGGTTGCTGAGGATGTTTCCTCAGAGGAGCTGATTCCTTCTGAGGGTGCATCGTCACAAGGTTCATGTGTGCCATATACCAGCTCAGGAACCTGTACTTCCATAAAACCTTATAGACTGATACTTGAGTCTTCACCTGGTGATTTGCATTCTACAAATGAGCAAGAGCACATAATGGAGTAATAATCAGAAGTGGAGAGGGTGCATTGTTGCGCATAGCCTTCTATAAACTCTGCTCATCTGGACATAGATGCTGTACCCTGGGTGTCACGACTGAAAAGGAAAATCACTGAGAAGTTGTAGACAATGTACGATACACTGATCACAGTTGCAGATAGAATGGAAGAGATCACTTCAAGCAATTATGATGTTACAGCCCATTGAGATGGTGTGTGTTTCCATGGATACAGTGGCCAGTGCCACAGAACATCAAGCACTCCAATCAAATGAGAACATGCACACCTTGACCATGGTTGTGCAGACTTGTGAATACCAACATGTTTACCACCTTAAAGTGTGTGTATCATCTACAAGATGCACAGAGGCAACTTACCAAGGCTTCTTCAACAGCACTTTCCAAACCCGTGACTATTACCACCTTGAAGGACAAGAACAGCAGATACATGGGAACACCACCTCCTGCAAGTTCCCCTCCAAGCCATTCACCATCTTGACTTGGAAATATGTCACCCTTCCTTCACTTACACTGGGCCAAAATCGTGGAACTCTCTCTTTTACAGCACTGTGGGTGTACCTACACCATGGGGGCGCCAGTGGTTCAAGAAGGCAGCTCACCACCACATTCTCAAGGGGCAATTAGGGATGGACATTAAAATTCTGGCCTAGCAAGCGATGTCCACAGCCTATGACAGAATAAAATAGGTTGACAGATGCCTTAGGCTCAGCCTCAGAACATCTCACTGAAGACATACATTTATATAGTGCTTTTCTTGACCACTGGACAACTCAAAGTCAGCCAACAAAATACCTTTTGAAGTGTAATCATTGCTATCGTGTGAGAAACATGGCAACCAAATGGCGCACAGCAAACTTCGACAAACAGCAATGTGATAATGACCAGATAACCTGTTCTTTTGTGATGTTGATTAAGAGACAAATATTGGCCAGAGGACTGAAGATAACTCCCCTTTGAAATAATGCCTTGGGTTCTTTAACATCCACCCAAACAGGCAGATGGAGCTTCAGTTTAATATCACAACTGAAAGACGGCACCTGTGATAATGCAGCACTCCCTCAGTACTGAACTGGAGTATCAGCCTTGATTTTTATGCTTAAGCCCTGGATTGGGACTCAAATCCAGAACCTTGTGCCTCAGAGGCAAGAATGTTACCGATTGAAGCACAGCTGACATATCAACCGAGCCATTGACACTCTGCAACAAAATGCTCTGTAGCATACTGGTAGCCATGAAACGTGGCTGGGTTATAAGAGAGATAATGACAATTGGGGACATGGAAATGGGGATGCCACTCAAAGCGCTTTCACTTCTCACCCATTCCAGTTGCCACCCTCCCCAAACTCCAATCAGTACCTGAAATGTTGTCTCATTGCTCAAAGGCCAAGTCTGCCACTGCACAAGTGCAGTTGGACCAGCCTTTGCTAGGGTCCTCAAGGGCTCCAAAACCCAGAGCTACATTGGCCAAGAGCATCTTAGCGGTCAGAACAGGGTTCTGAGCAGCCAGCCTCTACTGATTGCCCCTTGCATGTGCTTGTGACACGGGTCCACTGGTGTAAAGTGAACCTTGCATTAAGGGCATCCCAAGCAGCAATGTGAGCAGCTGGGAGTCTTTTACCCACGTCACTGTATTTCTCCTGGTCTTCCATTTTCTACTCTTCCCACTCCAAATTGTTCAATGAGGATCTCAGATCTTCACCTTGCTCCTCCTGCAAACCCAAACTGCTGTGCTGCACAGGGTAATGCAGAACACAGCAAATCATGGCTATCCTGTTTGCTGCATACTGAAAGATATCTCCAGATCTGTCGAGTGACCAGAAGTGCATCTTAAGTATGCCCATGGCTTATTCAGTTTCAACTGGTATTCATTGTAATGCTGATGGGCTTCATTGTTCGGGTTTTTGACAGGTGTCACCAGCCAAATTTGAAATGGGTATCCTTTGCCTCCTAGCAACTGTGCTGTGGATCTGAAAATGTCAAGGAGCTTGGACTGTCGCAGGACAGAAGCAACATCACAACTCTCCTGTACACCCAGAGAAATATCTTTTTGTAGTTGCACACTAGTTGCACAATGATGGATTAGAAGCCCTTGCAGTTGATGAATACCCCAGTCAATGAGGAGCTAGCCAAAGATGCAAACGTGACTGCCTGCTCATTCTGACTATTGTCTTCACAGGTGACGTGCACATAAATGCCACTCTGGCAAATAAGCCAACAATCACCTATCTTATGCATTTATGGCTGTCGATTGAGATCTTGAATATGTCTCCAGGCAGAGTCCTGGAAGGATCTGGAGGAAGAATGTTGAGGGCAGGGATGACTTTGACAGCGGTTGATAAAAGATGGACACCAAGTCCAGGAGGGTGCGGGTCTTGTTCTTGGAGGCTGCAGATGTCTGCCACCCCATGACATGACAACCTGAGCCTCTTGAGACACCAGCTGGCTGCTGATTCTGCTGGCCATGTTTCTGCTCACCTGAGGTCCACACTAAGATAGCCAAAACACCATCCATCCTGATGTGATTGGACAAACCTGTAAACTGTAGAAGTTAAACTCTCAGAAAAAATGCAGTAAACAGCCATTCCCACTCACAACTCATAGACATATGGCACTGCATACTCAGCTGAGTATGCAGTGCCATATGTCTATGAGTTTGCTACAGCTCCTTCAACTGCTGCTGGCGAGTTTCAGAAAGCCCAGGGAACCTGTGGACCTGATGTTGAACTCAAAAGTGTTATAAATATTGCTCTGATTGAGCAATTACATGGAATAATTGGCAACCCACTTTGCCCGCGTACAGTCTAACATGCTTGAGTGAAATGTGGAGGTCAGTAAGTTGTAACAGGCTACCCAATGCGCTGACATTTTTCCAGTTTTAATCAACACCGCCCTGCCCCATCAAACCTACACACTGCAGCACATTCAACTTCCCCTCATTGAACCTGATTTTAACTGCCCATGCCTGACAAAGGGAAGTTAATGTGGGGCAGAATATCGAGCTCGGCTGGTGGGTGACCGGTCGAGCATAAAATAACGTGCAATGACATCGGTGAGAGTCCTAATGTCATCGCGTAGTCCCGCGATATTTCTTTCGGTAGGCATGCCTATTAAGGCCTTTAAAAATTAAAAATGGCCATTCAAATTTACACTGCCCATCCAACCTTACGGTTGGCGGGGAGGCGAAATTGCCAAGCGACCTTTGTACTTTTTAAGAAATCCCCTCCACGGGCGGGATGGGGTTTCCTAAAGCCAATAAAAATAAATTAAAAATTTTACAGTTGAATTAAAAACATGTCCCTGCTCATGTGACTGAGTCACATCAGGGGACATGTCTTATGACATTTTTATTTTGTTCATTACTTATTTAAAACAGCGCTTCATCTCCCTGAGGCAGCTCCATGCCCCAGGGAGATTGAAGCTCTCTCACACGCATGCAATAAGTCCACTCGCCCTCCTCCCCCCCCCACCCACAGAGGTAGCGCTCAGTGCTGCCACTCGCATTCCATGCTGGGCGGGCCTTAATTGACCTGCCCACGTAAAATTGCAGCGCAGTGCCGATAGCAGCCAGTGGTCAGCTTTCTGACCGCCCCACCTACCCCCGCTGAACATCCCCGCCAAGGGCAAAATCCTGCCCATGGAACAGCAAACTTACCCACTCATTTCCTGTCCCTATCTGACTGCCTACAACTTTAAGGGGAAGGCGGTAAGAACATTTTGTCCCAACCAGCGAGGTCCTCTTTAAATATGTATATCAGTCTTCGATGAGCTCATCGAGCCTGATCTGCTATTTTAACTGGAAGCCTAAGTGAAGGAACAGTGATAACATCCTCAACCCTACTGACCAAGCTTTACGGGAGCTGGATCATAGTCCAGAAGAGATCCAGATGGGTAAATATCTTTTATTTAGGAAATTTAGGTTTGCTGCTTAGCTAACTGGCAGGGTCCATTCCCCTGGGGCTGGCTGCCTGAATTCTTGCTCCAATCTGCTGCCCAGGCAGTGAAGCTGCCAGGTTCAGGCAAGAGGCTGAACCTGAATCATTAAGTGAAGCCCTGGACTCAATATTTATTGGGGTGGCTGTGGTATGCAGAATGGGGAGAATTTTGTTTGGGCATCAGTTATGGAGTTTTGATCTCACAGAGAGTGTAATTTTTTTCAACATATTCCCTTCCTAGAAATCAGCCTGATTGACAAGCTTATCTCCCTATTGGGTGAGGAGCACTTTGGAGGAGGCTGCAGGAGTAGCTAAGGAACTTCCTGCTGCTCTGATGCTGGGAGTGCAGATGAGGGTGAATTTGGACGTTGGAAGGGTCCAATTCCTGATCCCCGATTTTGGGTTTTTTTTGGATGTGGTGGTTGGTGGGTTCAATGACATTGGAGGGACATCTGATGACAGGGAAGAAGGTAGCTTGGGGCCTGGGAGGAAGCACTCCAACTCTTCCTGGCCCACAACCAGTGCTGTAAAAGCATTTACCATTGCCCAAAGTGTTCCTTGTCTTCCTTTAACTCCTGAGTTTCCTGAGCCCTGGAGGTTTTCCCCCTGTCCAACCTCTGTTAAACCCATATGTGAGCAGACTGATGTTGAGTTTGAGATTTTTATTATTTTTACACCTGACATGACCCTAACCTGCCTGCCTTAAGTCCTATGTTCCTGTGTTATTGGGGTTAAAATTAGCTTCAAAAGCTGTCCTGGCCCTGTGAGTTTGTTGCATGACCAGGCCCCTTCCATTGAACGATCCTACTTCATGATAGCATCGAGGATGTTGTTACTGAATTTAATGCACAGAAAGTTTTCAAAGTATCACCATGACAGTGACAGATGTGAACATACAATGGGGTAATTGCAATGATTCAAATTACACCCCTGAACAAAATTCAGCCTAAGTAAGGAAGTGTGAAGTAGGGAATAGTGGTAAAGAGAGAAGGAACAGGAACTTCCAGCATTTTCATTTCATCTTGAATGAGTGGCATATTACTGAACAGCAGCTGCAAATGTGAGCTGTTAATTTTGCTAATGCTTCAAGGCGCAAAGAGATCCTTTGTAAGTTGGCTCATGGGCTCCTAGGCAGTCAATAACTTGCTGTAGATATTGTTTATGGAGCAGGGAAAAACAACCCAAAAGAAAGCATTTAAAAGACAGCAGAAGCACAGATATGCAAATCTGCCTGTTTCATAATAACCAAGGGAATTGCAAATGATTCAGCAAAGCCATGCTAGTATTCAGGAACAACCAAATAATGCAATTTTATTTTCATATCTTCAGTGCTCTTATTGATGTTTGCAAAACAAAAACTGCTCACATTGCTATTTTTGCCTAGAGACTTTTTCACATGGTTAATTTGTACTACAAAATGACCATAAATCGTTACCAGCAGCAATCTTCCAGGCTACCTCCATTATCTGAGCCCCAGCTATTGTAGCAGAGAAAGAGCAGCCATGATTTTGTTACAAGGCAATTTTTCTGCCTGTGTATCTCGCCAACATTGGCCGTTTAGCTTTTCAGATAGAGAATGATATAAGATCTTGTAGAAGGGCGGGGAAAATGTGCAAGCTGAAGACACCAAAAGGGAATAGTAAAACCTGCATTTATATAAAGGGAAACAGGAGGGTAAGTCCCATGTCAGGACAATGCCAAGTGTATTTGTCAAGATAGACCAAGAAGTTATGGTTAGATGATTCCATGCCTCAAGCCAAATATTTCAGAGTCCCTGTAAAATACTAAACCTTAGTCCAAGGTTGATGTTGAAGCAAATGAAAATATGGGAGAAGGAAAATGTCAAGGAGCAAATTCCTTCAAAAAAATGAATAAAATGAAAGAAATAAAAACAAACATGGATTTTTTTTTTAAATGAGCAAAAGAATGTGGGCTGTGATTGTCAGTTTCCAATAATTGGTATATTTTTCTTTTTAGCCCTGCAAAACTGGATAAATATTTCTAACATGGCTAAATATGGTAGATATGAAGCTTCAACTTGTAATAATATTAAATTCTTGCTAACTGTCAGGACTTCAGATGTCACCAACACTGAATTTGCTAAGTTTCAGATGAAAATTCCTTAGTGGGGATTGGTGAGGATTGGGATGTGCTCCCAACAATCTCTGACTGTGCTGAGCCTCTTTTTTTTCTGGAACTTTTCAACTTCCCTCATAAAGTCTGAAATGGAAATGCAGGTGTTGAGGGCCCAGTTAGAGCCAGGAACTCTATTTGGAGTCCCAGCTGGTCTGGCTTAGGATGAGCAAAGGCAGTCTGGGCTGGCTGGTGGACTAGCTACAGCAAGGGTGGGAGCAATGGCAGTGGTGGGATGACAAATACTGTCATCCTGAAAGACAGATGTGTGCTCCATGGAATTACTGCCATTCCCTCCAAGCAATGCCTTGGCAATCCTACTCCACTGTTTGGAGTCAGATTGCAGGGCTGCTGCGAGACTCTGCAAGCCATTCTGAGCACTGGTATCCACAGCTATGTTGGCAACTGTTTGAGCCTACATGGCAACAAGTATGGATTCCAGCTACAACACCCAGACATCAGATGGCTTCTGCTTGTGCTGCAATGGAAGCTGAGACATTGACCATCAGGCACTGCATGGTGGTTGGGCCTGCAAATGTTCTCATGGTGTTGGCCACCGGTTCCACGCTGGAAAGGATGAGTTCCAAGCTTTGCATAGAGCCCTATGCCAAGTTGGTGCTGGACTCCTTCATGTTCCTTGACAGTGACTGCAAGCTTTCTGGCAGGCCTGATATTTACAGTGGACAGGCTTCAGAAGGAGGGTGAGAAGGTGTATTACAGAAAGGTTCTGTGATCAATGGCTTGGATTAATCCAAAATTTGCAATGCTTTTTTTAACATGTACCTTGGCCAGAAACGAGCCTGATTGGCAGAATTGAATGCCTGTCAGACAAGGAACACTCCAGGAAAGTCCACAATCTAGATGCAGGTACGTTAAGAGATCATAGAGCTGGATAGAGCATATTTGTGAGGGTCGGAAGATCATCGTGAGGGTGCTGGAAGAGTGGGAGTGATCTGCGAGAAATCAGAAGGATGTTTAGAATTGGGGACAAGGATGAAGGGCCAGGGAGCGACTGGAGAGCATCGGAGGTTGCGAAGGATGAGGAGACATCAAAGGCTGGGGTCAAAGATGGGAGCTCAGTCATTACACTGGGGGTAGTTGAATGTTGGGTGCGTTTGGTGTTGGACGGGTGTCCTGGGGTGGCAGGGGGAGATCATGAATGTTAGAGGGATGTTTACACATTAGCTTGTTGGGACACTCCTGTTCCTCCTGGTCTACAGGCAGTGCTGTAAATGCACTTACATGATGGATCGGGTCTTTTTACCTCCTTTTAGCTGTCAGGTTTCCTGAGGCCCAGGAAACTCAGCCAAATAAGGTACCCTTGCCTCATCCTTCTTCTGTTAGGATTAGAAGTGGGCAGGTTTGAGGCTGGTTCCTGTTTCTAATATTTAATATTTTAACTTCCCATCAACGCCCCCCCACCCCCCCTCAAGAAACTTCACCCAATTTTGGAGGGATAAGATTACCCCTTTGTGTGGTGACTGAGTTACTGGAGGTAAGGAGGAACATGCCAAACACTCAGAAAAATACAGCATCTAGTATATTTTCTCCATTCCCATTAGCATCACAAAATTGTATTCTTAGAAAATGTTATGTTTCAATATCACTTGCTTCTTTGTTTCATTGGAAGGTAAAAAATAACAAAGACTAAAAAGATTCTCATTTATTTTCTTCCAGTGAGAGAAGAAAATATAACTTAGAATTTTCTAAATCCTGCTCCATATCAAAATGGTAAAGGTCATTTATTCTATTTTTTTAAAAAATGACAGTATATACTCCTCCTAATGTAACAGTAATCCAGAAGACTCATCCTTCTGGCATGATCGACTGGAACACTGCAGATGACAAATTGACAGGAGATGATCAATCTGTCATCCCATTTGGTAACAGTAGATGAAAGGGCAAATACGGATGATTGGCACTGCAGAAAGTATCTGATTAACACCCAGGAGAAAACAGAAGGCATTAAAGGTCCTTGAATCTTCTGAGGAAGGACTAACGTTTGCTTTGAGTCTAGACAGAGGGCTCGGTTGAAAATTTTATACTAACGTTTTTGCACAATGATTAACATTTTAAACTACCCTCTATCAATCACCAAAGACTAAAAATCATTTCCTGTGAGTCCTGAAGGACAGGTTTGCGTCTCAATACCTAAATTTCATAGCATGCGGGCACTGGTGCTTCCTGCGGAATAAATGACATTTAGTTGAAATGCTGACTACGCATTGTTGCAGGCAGCAACAGCAGGTCGTTTATTGCTATTTTCAACCATGAAGAAAGGAACATTAGGAATCATTCTGCATAACTAAAGCATTCTGCTCCTGAAACATTTTGAAGATAATTCCCACCGTGTGCAAGGTTATTATTACTCTTATCTTGGGACAGTGCCGTGTGGTGAACATTTTTAAATTGTTCTTTTAACTTCTGTCATGTGCCAAATATAGAGAAAAAAAGTAGGCTGAGTTGCTATCTGCACTGCCACTTTCAGGATGTAAGACACCAGTATCTGGAAGAGGGAACATTGAGTTCAACAATTTCAGACCATGAACTCTTTCCTCTATCCTCATCCCTTTTTCTAATCCCCTTTTTTCTACATTCATTTTTATTTTTTATCCACTTATTTTTATTTTTATTTATTTATCCATGGTTTTATCCCCCTTTATATTCCCCCTTCTATCCGATTTTCTATACTTTTTTTCCCCATCACCACCCCCTCTCCCAACCCCATCCCCTACAGGGCCATCTGTTACTTGTTCCGTGTTGTTCTTTCACACAATGCTACCTATGTTCTGCCATTATCACATTCTGCTTTCTTACCTTTATCCCACTATCAGCACCTTTTTTAGCATTAACCACTACCATTGATAAATTCTCATTCGGCAAGTGAATCAAAGGTTATCGGGGGGTAAATGGGAATGTGGAATTCGGAACACAAGCAGATCAGCCATGATCTTATTGAATGGCAGAGCAGGCTCGAAGGGCTGAATGGTCTAGTCCTGTTCCTATTTCTTATGTTCTTATATTCCTCTGTTCTTATGTACATGCAGATCCCAGATGAACTGAAGCTACTTTCAATTAAGCATCACAAAGCAAAAAGTCATTAGCCTGGATTTTGTAACACATATAACAGTGTGGCTATCAGTGCTCACAATTATCAAAGAGCAAATTGAACTGCAGCTTAAGAACATAACATAAGAAATAGAGGCTTGAATAGGCCATTCAGCTCCTCCAGCCTCCTATGCCTAACATTGTGGCTGATCTTATCATGGCCTCAACTCTGCTTTTCTGGCTGGCCCCCATAACCTTGTTGATCAAAAAATGTTCTGATGCTCACAAATGCATAATTGTGAAATTGGGGATTGCTGCCCAAATTGCTCTGCTCCTCCAGAAGCTTCACTATAACAGCATGTCACTAAGATTCATATATATGAAGGGGCAAGAACTTGCAGTACTTACATGATAAATATCCATTAAAAGCTCCAGAAAAAATTGAGATTATTAACTATTTCCTAACAATCTATTTGGCATTGAAAACTTATGTTTCATTCCTTGAGGTTTTAATTATTATTGGAGATTTTAAAAAGTGTAAAAATTCAAGTTCTGTTATTATTTCTTTGACTCTTTTATCTTTCTGGCTCTTAATCCCATATTTGCCCTTTTTATTCAAATTTTCCATACATCAGCACTTGAAGCTGAATCTACATTCCTTAAGGGTTAGAGTGGCCAATATCTAAGTAATTGAAAAAAAAATAATTCATGGGATGTAGGTGTTGCTGGCTAAGCCAGCATTTATTGCCCTTGTTCAGGGAGCATTTTTAAGAGTCAACCACATAGCTGTGGGTCTGAAGTCATGTGTAAGGACAGCAAATTTCCTCCCCTAAAGGACATTAATGAACTGACAATGTTTTCATGGCCATCATTAGACTTTTAATTCAAATTCCACCACCAGTTGTGGTGGGATTCAAACCCAGACCACCAGAGCATTATCCTGGGTCTCTGGTTTACCAGTCCAGTGACAATACCACTATGCCGCTGCCTCCCCCTAAATTTGTTGTGAGCCCTAAGGTTGAACAAGAAATCCTCATTAGTGTATTTTGAGCAATTGGTTAATTCATTGTTGGCCTTCCGAAGGCACTAGAAAGGACCTTTCATTAAACTGTTGTTTAGGCTATAAGATGCCAAACAGCTTATTAAGTAGCAAAAAAGATGTGTGAACTGTAGCACTGATACATTGTAGATATACATTAATTACATGATTAACGATCCTGTAATAGAATACAGAAAATAGCAAATAAACCCTGTCTCAAACAATAGGCTCATTGGAATAGATTTTCAGCTTACCAGACTGGCATAAAACTGGTAGTGTGGATCAGTTACCCATAACAGAAAGCACCTAATTTCTATTTCTATTGATCTGTCCTATTGGCTGATCTGCCATGCCAGTCTCTGGCCTCAAGCTGAAAACAAATTGTATATGGTGTCTCACTGCTGATCACTGGCAGAGTTGACTAGGCTTTTCTCTTTGAACAATGCCTTCAGATTAACTAATCAATTTGAATTGGCCAAGAATATGTTTCAAAAATTGACTTGGATGAAGGAAGTTTAAACAGGTGTCTCTGAAACAGCTGCCAAATAAGTGTTTTCAAACATAACCTACAAAATTGTTTGTACCTCAATTGAATGTTTTGACTTTTTGATTGGATACCTGTTGGACAGTTGTCATGTGCCAAAAGAAACTGAATCATTTTAAGATGATGAACCTAATTTTTAAGCTCTTATGTGAAAGGAAAAAAGTAACCAATTCTACTTTATATTACAGACAAAAAATCCATAGGTACACAACTTGGGCAAAACGTGCTCTATCAATAGCACCAAATGAGAAAAATATAGGACTCTAATAACATAAGCAGAATATGCTTGAGGGGCTAGATGGCCTACTCCTGTTCCTATTTTCTTGTATGCGCAGAGCACTTGATTGCATGGGAAAAGGTAACAAAATAAATAGTAGGCATGCATTTCATTCATAAAGAATGCAATAAATGTATTAACACCACTCTCTTCAATTGTATTCACATCATGTGTATGTCTGATTACGAACAGGGGCAATAGCAAAAAACATATAACAAAATTCTCCTAAGGGTGAGATTTTCTTCCATAAAATGGAGGAGCACTTTGAAAAAAAGCTTTATTTTCTCTTTAAGTGAATCACTCAAGAAATGTTGGATGAAATTTAATGTGAGTAAATGGCAGAGCTAGCAGCAAATTTCATTTGAAACCAGTTCATTCACTGAAAGAATCCAGTAAATATGAAGCTGTTGGAGGCTGTTGTATAAAAGGTTAAACATATTCTGGGATACATCCCAGGAGTTTTGCACTGAATAGCTTATTTTAAACCTCTATCTTATTTATAAAACCTGATATGAAACTTACATGCAAATCAGACAATCCGCTTTCAAAGAAATTCCTAATTTGTAACTTTTATTAAAAGGCTGACAATACAGCCAGTTTTCCTAGTAAAAGAAGATAAAATGGGGACACAATTTACGTCTTTAAGGTGCTGAACATTATGGATAATCTGAATGTAAAATGGTTACTTAATATAAACTGTGATTGGAAGATCAAAGGACATAAACATGAAATTGAAAACCTCATGAACTTTACAGCTTCGAAGATGTTTCTCTTTCTTAACTGAAGAGTAGTAAATATGTGAACTGCCTTTTCCTCAAAGGCAGTTACTTTTAATAATAATACTACAATTAATTGGATCAACATCTACTCAGGCAGTTGAAAGTTAAAGCAGTAAGCAATAGATTGCTCTCAGGAACATTAATCCAGTAGGGATCATAATATTATAAAGTATTAATTTTATCTGTGAATGTAACTGCTCAGAATTTTTTTTATCTTAATTGCCTTTGGAGGTGGAGTGTGTTTAGAGGTTTGTCAGAGTTTGTCCCCTTTAAAGTTTTGATTGGATTATCTTCACCTAATCAAGAACTTAAATCAATTTGAGAGAGTACATGAAAGCATAAGTTACACAGGTCTATAAGAAAGTGTTGTATTCTCCCCCTCAGGGCTTTTTCCATTCATATTTTAATACTTTCTTATACTCTACGCCCTATAATTATACATTGGGATATTAATGCCAGAACATACAGTTCATTCATCTATAATTCCTATCTCTGTTCCTTAGCAAGGGTGTTGTCTTGTTTGCAATGAATAGGCTAATGCTGTCACTAAAATAGTGGAGAGAGCAATTTCATGTGTTAAACCTCATGGTGTAATGTCAGGACCTTAGAATGAACAAGGGTTCCAGATGGCAGTTTATTAGTGATAACACTGCTTTATGCTTCCCAAATGGCCAAATGCATCTATCCACTGTGCAGCAAAGCCATTCAGACCAGGAAGGTCTCGGGTTTTATCCTCAGTCTGCATCTAGTAAGCTATTATCAGCCAGAGTATCTTAAAACATTCGTATTCTTGATTAAGGAGGGGAAAGTTAGCTAAGGTCCCTGTTGTTGGTCATCATTCAACAACTCTTGAGCATATATGAGGACAGGACAGTTAGTCTGTGATGTCTCTTTTCAGATATATAGCTGATTAATACTTGCTGCAAAGGCTAGCACATGAATAAGAGCAAGTTAAGTGAGGTAATGCAGGCAACCATTGTCCATGGAACCACATTTTAACAAGGGCAAGAATTCTATGCCCACCCAGATGGGGCTGGCAGGTAGAGATGTAAAATTGGGTGAGATGGCAGGGGCACCATGTTCATCAGCTGCCTGCTTCCACTGGAATTTTATTAGCTGTAGGGGAGATATCAGGCGGTCCTCCTACCCTTGGGCCAATTGAGGTTGATAAGTGGTTAATTAATGATGTATACCTTGTCAGCCTCGCTGCAGGCTGGGGGTGGAAGAGTGGTACCCCTCCTGTTCAGGCATCTTGTGCCCCACAAAAGGGACCTCCCCAGCAGAAAGGGCCACACATGCTTGTTTACCTACCCCTTGGCCACCCAATTGCCCGCCCCCGGCCTGCCTAGCCTGGCCCCAGTGAAGCTTGTACTCCAACCTCTACACTGTTCCTAGTCAGGGACTGGTTGCAGTACCAGCAGTGCTGGTACTAGAGAGCTGCTGGACATCTAATTGGCCAGTAAATCTTAGAGGCAGGCACCCTCTATTGTGGGGACCTCAAGCAACTAATTGCCAGATGATCATAAAATCTTGTTGTGACTTCAAGATCTGGTGGTTGTGGGCACACACCTGACTTTCCAGCCAATGGGCATGGCCGCTGCCTCCAAATTAAATCCCGGTTAAGGGGTAGAATTTTCCGCTCAGCATGCAGGTGCATGCCCAACACGCTCAAACGTGAAATAGTGTGTGATATTTCGGTTGGTGTCCATGAGCGTGACAGTTGGCAGTGCCCTCGCCTACAATTAGGAGGCCTATTTAGGCCATTAAAGTAGCAACTGACAGTGATTTTTCACCGCCCGTCCAACCTTACGGTTGGTGGGAGGGCTAATCTGCCAGGCGGACTTTGCCTTTTTGATGAAACTTCATCCAAGAGCGGGATGAAGTTTCTACTATTAATTAAAAAAGATAAAAATGCTTGGGCAGAATTTTCATCACCTATATTTTCATGTGAGTAAGCCTGATGTGTGGACATTTTTTTTCTGCAGTTTCAAATCTTTATTTGATGGTTTTAAATTCTTCAGCTCCCTGAGGCAGCCCTCTGCCTTCAGAGAGCTTTCATTGCACGCTCCCCCACGCATACTTCAGCACTCGCCCTCCTCCCACCCATTCCCCAGCAGCGCTGAGCCTTTCAGCACGTGTTTCATGGCCAGCCAGTGTGAAATTATGATCAGGAGTCAATCGTGGTTGGTGGTCTGTTCCCTGGACGCTCCCGGGCCCGCCAATCGCAGCTGCCCACTGATCTGAAAATTCTACCCAGGGAGACAACAGTTTCAGGATGGAAGTGAAAACAATAAATGAAGAAAAAAACACAAATGACACACTCTGCTGTATATGACTTCAGTGTTCTTTCTCAAAAGCTTAGCTTGAGAATGGCCCTACCCCCAACCCCCACCCAGCTGAAGAATTCTTTCTTTTTTTGCTCTGGAAAATTAGCACAAACAGAAGAGGTGTGAAAAATGAGCAAAATATCAACGTGATAGGAAAGGAAAAACAGATAAACTGGGACCAAGATGGGAACAGGGATAGAGGATAATAACACACGGTGCACCTCTATATACAAACTTCTTTGCACCTGATGTGACATGATGAACAAAGAGACTGCTGGTAAACTAAAGCAATGAAATTGGGTTCCACAGCACCATAGGGATGGCGCTATGGAAGGCTGACTTGAAAAAAATGGAGTGTGCTGCATCTACATCATCTTTCACATGGCCCCCCATGTTGGGAGGGGAGGTCGTGCAGCCGCATCATGCGTGCGAAGGTTTTACACTGAGAAGGTCATGATGTCAAGCAGTGGTTCCAACTGATTTGGGTGCATGTCCTGTGAATTCAGACCATGCATGTCCACTAAACACCTGTTATAATGACTCCCAGGTGAGCAGACATTCAGCTGCATGCAGAAACCACGCCCCTACCCCGTGCCTGCCATCCCTACCACTATTGCCTTTTTAAATAGTTAGCCATCCAACTTACAGACTAGATGCACTTGACTTACTTCCACTATTACAAAATTTGGGAATTACTGCAGTGTTTTTGAGGTTTTGTGGTCATTTGCTGGATGTAGAAGGAGTATGGATGCATCCTGTCAGGGAGGGCAGAGAGGTTTTGTGAGCTGTCCACACAAAGACTGCAGCAATTATGGGGGCTGTGGTTAAATGCCTCTGAATCTGCAACACAATAGGGAAATGGAGCAGACCCTGCAGAGAGGGGAAGCTCTGCACAAAGGGGGAAGGTGGAGGAGGGTTGTCCACAGAAGTCCCCACCCACCAAGTATCTTCAGGAAGTGCCTTACCTACTTACATCTCAGCTAGGAGCAATAGCTGAAATGCCCACAATTTAATCTGGAGGTGGTCACAGAACTGTGTTACCTTCTTCAACAGGGCCTGGAGCCTCACACCAGGGCCCTAAACTTCTATGCAACTGGATCCTTCCAGGCAGGAGCAGGTGAAATTTCAAACATATCCATGTTCTCCTGCATACAGAGGTAGATAGTGGCGGTGTGTGTGAGGAAAGGTGACTTCATTATTTTCTTTCTAACCAGAGAGAAGCAGGACGAGTGGACATGTGATTTTGTCAGGTAGCGCAGCATTCCCAGTAGTGCAGGGAGCCATTGACAGCACATATAGGGCGCTAGAGGCCACACACATCAACAGGGACCCAAACACAACTGTAAAGGATTCCACTCAATTAATGTGCAGTTGGTATGCAACCATATCCAGACCAACATGTCAGTGAATGTCCGTTATTCTGGCAGTCAACCATTCCCACAGTCTTCTGGCTACCGTTAAGAACCAGAGACAAAGCATTCACATGACTGATGAGCTTCCCTTTGCCCCAACCACACAAGGACAGTGGGCATATAATGAGAGTCATGCTGCCACCAGAAACATGGTACAGCAGACCATCAGTGTTCTTCAGCCATTTTGCTACTGTCAAGATTGCTCACGGGGTTAGGTGTGTGTCATCCAGGTACATCTGCTGCGTCTTCCCCAACCTCGCTATTATGAAGGCACAACCAGAGGAAAAGAAGAAAGAGGAAGAGCGGAGAAGGAGGAAGAGGATGAGGTGGGGAGAGGTTTTCAGGGACCCCTTTACTCTAGACCAATTGTCCCTGAGTGTCTGTTCCCCTTAGGGTATCTTCCAGTCACCACCATTGCTCCATTATCCCCCACCTTCCCAACCACCTGTGAAGTTCCATATCACAGTGTCCTCTTGACCATCATCCTGCGACAAAAACCATCAACAAAAATCTTTTCATAAACTATTTATCTAAAAGCACATCCAAGTATACGAACAGATATTAACTATTCACCATAGTTCATTCCCTTAATGCCTGTCTTGTGGGTGCCTGTGCCTGACCGAGTGCTTCCATGCAGACCCACCCCAAGGGCTGCAGCTTTGCTGGTGGAAGGATGATGACTTTCATTGAAGGAGGCTGAAGATGGCCCTGCAGGACACCCTTAAGGCAGCAAGTGTAGACATGAAGACCTTTGCCCAAGCTTCCAGTGTAGCACTGAGATGTTGGGACTGCTGCAATGGAAGCTGAGACGGTGGCCACCAGACATCTGATTGCTACAATCGTGGAAATGAGGATGCAGCACGAATGCATGTCCTGTGAATTCAGACCATGCAAATCCGCTGAACATCTGTTATAACTACTCCCAGTTGAACAGACATTAAGCTGCACAAGGAAACCATGCCCCCACCTGCCATCCCCACCAGTAGTGCCTTTTTAAAGGGTTAGCCATCCAACTTACAGACTAGGTGCTTTTCAGGGAGGGCAGAGGCCAAATCACAAAGCCCCACACCCGAAAGTGGGAGCAAACCAATGTTTAGCTGTAAGGTTCACATAATGAGTTGTTGAGGAAATAAGTTAACGTGGTTTGTGCGCAAGGAAATCTATCCCTTTGACAATCAGCAATCTGGAGATGTAGCTTTGGATATGTCGAATTTTGAAAGAGTGATGAATGGGACCAGAACCCTTCCGGTTACAGTGCAGTTGGGGCAGTATTCTCTTGGTTGTGTGTATGGTGCATGCGTTGTATAGAAACCCCTTTGTTTTCAGTGGTGACTCATTAGCCTCCCCTAACCTAGCTCTCTTTCTCAGTATGGAGAGCATTTTTGCTCCTTTGCTCGGACTAAAGAGACAACGTTTCACTTGAATGGCCACCTCCTACCATCCATGCGCAGCCTCTATTCGGAGGCCAACACAGAGCCCTGTTAAGTACAGCTGCAATTCTGCTTCCAAGTGGCTGAGCTGATCCTACATTCATTGCTGCAAGAAAATTATTTCAATTGTGCAAAGTGCCTCACCTCTGGGGCTGAACTTTGCAATCCTCCCACCACCTTCCAGCCCACCCCTGAGCTCTCCCCTGTAATGTGGTGGGGTAAGTTTCCACTTTAGGTCGAGGCCTCCCCCCCACTTCCTTCCCTTGCCTGCTCTCTTAAAGCTATCCCCTTCCCCCACCCCCACCCCCACCCAACCTAGCCGAACACCCCTGGCTCAAGACCCTGCTCCGGGGATCCATGGGTCTTGATCTTCTTTTCCTTCTACAGTCCCAGCAGTGGCCACTGACACCTTCCTGGTGCTGCTGGGGCTGCCGGCCAACCCCAATGATGGGCAGAAGACCTACTTGGCCCCCACTAGTCTGCTTGGAGCATGTTGGCTTCACGCCGGCATGGTTTCCGAGGAGTGGGGTGGAGGGGGAGATGGGGGGGGAGTGGGGAGGCTGTGCCATCTGTCCCCACCCTATATTATTCCGCCTCAGGCCTACAAGATAGACTTCGAAACAATTAGCACACAAGAACCAGGTGAATGAGTTTTTTGTTTGACCTGACAAAGGAACCAACCCTTAAGAGTAATTCTAAGATAATTAGACACATTTCATATCGAAAATACAATTGAAAAGGCAGCTTAACCATACAGTGCTCAAAATAAATTTTTGTTCATTTTGGTTTGAAATGAAAATCTTTGGGACCACTATTTAGCTGCATACATTCTTCCTCCATTCAGTTCTTATTCTTTAAGAATGTGAAATAAAGTTTGGTGAATACAGTAAGCTATAAAGGAAGAGAGTATGACCATCATAGTCACTCGAACCACTTTTAGTGGTAAGTCGATGTAAAAAAAGATTGACAGTCCAGTACACTGTGCTATAGACTGATATATGTAGCTACATTCCTGACTCGAACACTGAGGTCCTGACCTCAAATAGGGCATCTGTGCAAGGTGGTGAACAAAGACCAGACACATTCCTAAGGAGGAGAAATTGAAAGATGAATCATCAAATTTTACATCCTGCACTACTCTTAGTGAAAAGATATCAGGGCTGATTTTTCCTATAGCATTTGTGTACGAAAGAGCCTCTGAGTTGGCCAAGGTGAGATCGGGAACTGCAACGACTGTTTGCAAGACACCATCTTGGTAAAGGAGCAGCTGCCCCAAGGATCATTATGGCTTTGACTGACAGTTAAATTGCCTGTGAGTGAAGCATGGTAATTAATGATTAGCCCCCAAATTGCATGCTAATATCAAACTTTCAAGCAGTTGTGTCTTATTAGCTGAGCATCCACTTAGTGCCTGCATACACCCTTTCATCAAAATAGCACTAATTGAAAGCTAAAGGAGAACAAAAACAACTTAAGATGTTGGGGTGGTGGGGGGCGGGGGAATAAAAGAAAAGATTGCAGATTATATCATGGCCAGCGGGCTACTTTGGTAATCTTATTATTAACTTCACATGTAACATGTGAGATAGTAGGAGGATGCCTAATTCATATGGGGCAGAAAGACAGCCATGTCACTACAAGTGCTTCGGTAGTGCATGCCCCATGAAATGCTATTAGGGAAGGGGGCAGTTGCCCAGTACCCATCTCTGAGAATCCATACTTACCGCACGGCCAGCTATGCAGGGGGTACATCCCACCTTTTTGACAAAGGAAATTACCTTACTTTATGGGTGCAGGCCATGCACTTACCTGGGCTCCCCTCCTGCCTGTAGTGCCACTTTACACTCACCTCCCATGGAGTGACTCCCTTGGTATTACCATACATCTGCTCATTATTCAGCCAGAGAAGCAGCAACTTCCTGCATGGAAAGTTCTTGCCCTAGCTAGTGCTCCCTTCTTGGAGCTTGGAAAGGCTGGGTGGAGATTTGGCTGTTACAAGATCAAACAGAAATCCAGGAATTGGCAGGCACTAAGAATGTTGCAATCTCTGCCTCTTTCTGTTGGGTTTTGTTGAACTTCCATCAGAGGAATGGGATTCTAGAAGAACCCTCAAAGACATTGGGGTCTGAATATATGTAATAGGGATAATTTCCTTATGTAGTGTAAGTCAGGATTAATAAGTGAAGAACCAGTGCGAAATGGGTCTGAATGGTAATGTAGTAATAGCATTCAGAATTCCTGGACCAGCTCATTTCCTTCTTCACTCAAGGATCCCAAGTGCAGCTGGTCATGTGTGGGCAGCAAACCAGTGGTAGGAAAGGGAATTTGGGTGCAATTAAGTTAATGGGGTGGGAATAATTAAGGGAAACATTTTGCAATAAAAGGACAATGATTCTGAAAACCTTTAAGCAACCTGATTGATCAGCAAATGAAAAAGTAACAGTGCTTATCTCAGTGAGTTAACCTACAGCTTGCTTAACTGTATGCTGCATTACCGTCTTTTTTAAACTTCACAATATATAATGCAAGAGAGCCTGGCAAAGGCAGGCAATGGTGGCAGGAGGGCATGACACAGCGATGTAAAAGAAGATGCCTCAATTCTATTCCATCTGACCTGTAAACCCTATTGAATAAAATAGAACACAGGGAAGGCAGAGAACTGAGGGTCCATAGCAGAACACCTGGCCAAAAGGTTCCTTGCACCACGTGGAGGAAGGTGGCACTGACACTGTTTGCCAATTTTCTCCCCCTAGGACTACAGATTAGTATCAGAAAAAGATTGATGATCTTCCTAGAGAAAATAACACACATTGGTCACTTTTTCTTCACTCTCATGAGCACACTTGGCACCAATACACACGTCACCAACTAAAACTACAGCTGTACAATGAATCCTTCACAATGAACCCATGAATGCTCTTCTTGGCACCACATGGTCCCACCCCCACAATCACTAAATCTGATAGCTGTTATGATGTGGCAGGTGATAAGTGCCAGGCAGTCCAAATCCACAAGGAAAACTTGGCCACACTAACACAACAGTTTTGTAATTTGTATTTATTATGAGAAGGTTTGCTCACTGAATTCAGAAGTAGTGAGTCCACTAACAAGTTTAGAGATTTTAAAAATTAAATTATTATTAAACATTTATTAGCAAAAGAAAAGAATTCAAACACAGACAGATTACAGTTACTTGATATTATAAGAAATCCCAAAATTCCTAATTAACCTGACTTCCTACTACACACCCTTTAATGCAATAGTCTAAAATAGATTTCCAGCAAGGTTCCCATATGCACCCACTCAACAGTAGAACTCCAAAGGCCTTTTAACACAACTTTATTTACTGGACACAGCAGACCTCTGCAAAAGCAGCTAGAGGCTTTTCCCCAAGGCTGCTTTACACATTGTACTTTTCAAGATGTTATACGGCGACACCTCACATAACCTTCCATCCTTCTTTATATATGTTCCTTTCTCTATAATGTGTAAAACCCCATTGTTCTACATGCCTTCGGAAGTTTTCTTTTCTCATAATATAAAAATCTTTCTTGTTGCCAATATGAACTTTTGGGAAAAATACACATAATAACCTTACCCTATTTATCTTGTTAGTTGTAAACATCCTACCACCCCTTTGAAAATCAAACAACCCCGTCACTTAGCTAAAAATGCAAATTTCATTCACACTTTATCTGTGGAACCCTCATCCTCACTTCTCCATCTCCATTTCAAAAGTCTGCTTTACACCTAACTCTTTTGAAAATTTCAACCTTGCAGTCTATCTGACTCTAATTCAATTAAATCAGTCACACAGACAGAACCATCCACACTCACACCCATAAACCTGCCTTACAATATCCCACAAAACTATTATGAAAAATATGATAGTTTTGTAACAATAGTCTCCTGGCAGACTATGAGCAAATGCACAAAGACAGATGACAAAATAGATAATAAGGCCAGAAAATGCTGGGGAAAACTTAGCAGATCTGGCAGCATCGGTGGAGAGAGAAAAAGATTTAATGTTTTGAATCCAATGTGACTCTTCTCCAGAACCCAAAATAAACAAAATAGATGGCTACAATGAAGGAGCAGGGAGAAACAGAAATAATACAATGAGTTTTTAACAGCAACTCCATACAGCAGTTTTATATGAACATGTAAAACTCAGCACAAACAGGATGATGATGATAGGAAATGGAACGTACAACATCACCCAATCCCTGCTTCATTTACATGTCCACCCCATAATGGGCAGGTGGATCTATTGTCCGCAGAAAATAACAGTGGAAATTTGGGTACTAATGTGAGTGATATTATGGATCCTTCCTATTTCTGTCTGATTATCACCACAACAATCCGGTGGAACACAGCAGGAAATCTAGACAACATTCTCTAAATATTTACACTCTGCTTTAAATGCAATGTTTTTTCAGAAGAAGTGCAGAACTGAACACCATACAGCCCAAGTGCAACAATAAAACAAATAATCTGAAGGTAGGGGAGTGGTAATGGTGCAGGAACATAGAAGTTATAAGTTCAAATATCAGATTGCATGATCGAATGCATTAAACCTGAAATATTGCGGGTGGGACTAGAAAAAATGGGCAAGAATGCTGCTGGGTTATCAGTTAATAACCTTCAAGGAATGGAAATTGATGCACCCCACCTCCTTACTGGTACAACTCTAGTCCCCATTGTGGGGATGAAATTGGACACGGGCGGAGTTGTAAAGCAAGTGGCATTAGATTGGTCACTTGCTATCTGTTCCACTTTGTATTCATTCCCATTGACTTCAATAGAATTTTGTTATATTATGGTTGGCAATTGAAATTCTTTCTGTCTTGTGTTTCCCCACTTCCCAACCAGGTCCAATTTCACCTCCTGTGTGCTTGATTTTCAATCTCTGAGGTGGCTTAGCAAGCAACTCCGTGTCAAAGTTATAGCCACCAAGGTAACAAGTGATGGGCAATAAACGTAGCTTTGCCGATATTGCCTAAACCTCAGGAACAATATTTTTTTGAAAGCGCACAAGAAAGATAATGCAAATAAATGAAAAATGCAAATACTGTTAAAATCAAAGGTTATGTAAAATCTCTTGGTAAAGGTTAGGCTGGGCAGCCATAAAGGGCATATTATCATATTAAGACTGTCACCGGATGCCCTTTATTGAAGGTAGTGACATTGAGCGTTTGATCTCCTTTGCACTATGCTCAGAAAGCAGAAAGACAGAGCCACCTGTTAAATAATGCAACTTGCGCAATCTTGCAGACAAATGGCAAATTAATCAGGCTAAAATCCCTGTTTTTTAAGACTTCTGCATTTTTAAAGAAGAGAGAGTAATTGTTTAGCGACTTGGCAGATTGATTTTCATTATAGATGGGTCTCCATAGGTCTGTGTCAGGTCACCAAGGAATGATAGCCTTTGCATAGATAAATATAAGAGATGAGGCCAGCGTGATTTTCAAGGCATATGACAGAACTTTGCTGTGACCTTATATATATATATATATATATATCTGTATAGAAACACACATATTTATATATAATATATGTCCTATAATTTATCAAGCTAACAGAATGGGGCAGATGTAAATAAACAAATAATGTACAGATGGAAGCAGTTATTCTTCTGCCAAACACTAATGACCATCATTAAAATACACAAAGGAATACGGGCAATATTGCAGTCTCAGGCATTGAATTAATTTGTTGGATCACAAGCAGAAGTTGCCAGAAATTCAAATATTTCACAAGCAAATCCACCAAGAACAAGAAAAAGGAAAAAATTAAAAAAAACCTTATAAAATGGTTGTGGCTTACAAGGTGCTTGGCTATTTCTAATTATCCTGGCATGTTCCAATTAAGATTTTCTTTAAAGAGTACAAAGTTAAAATCTTGTCAATTGGTTACAGAAGATAAAACATGACATTAGGACTATAGACTGGGTTAGTTAAGAGGTGGATGATAAGTGCATGTGACATTTAGTCTAAACAGTACAGGTGGAATGGAGATTAATGAAGTTGTGAATTTTGAACCAGTTTTTTTTTAATCAAAGAATTATTTTGATGATCTCTCAGTTTGAATGGTGCCTGGGACTAAAAAAAAAGAGTTAAATGTGGGATTGATTACAACCCTCAGATGGCTTTAATGCAGTCTCGCCAGAATAAATTCTTTTTAATTAATAAGCAATCTACAGTAGAATCCTGCCCTAGCCCTATTGAAGTTACCCAGATGAACACTTAGTTGATAGGCTAGAAATTCAATAGTGCCAGCTTTCTGTTTTTTTTTTAAATATTGTGGCAGGATTTTCCCGTTGGCGAGCAGGGGGTGGGGCCTGCTTGCCGACGTGTAAAATGACGGGGGATGACGTCACCGCACCCCACTTAAATCTTCAGGAAGGCGGGGGCGCAGCAAAATCAGCTGTGGGACCGCTGACCTGTCAATGGCCAATTGAGGCCATTGACAGGATCATTTAACCAATTATAGGACCTGCCCATCCAACCTTAAGGTTGGTGGGCAGGCCACGAGCCCCAGCGGGCAATAGAAAAAGCATGAAAGCTCATGACATTGTCACATGAAGGGGACATGTAAGGGATTTTTTTTCTATTATTAACATTTTTCAAAGTTTAGGCAATATCCCTGAGGCTACACTTAACCTCAGGGAGGTGTGCGCTCTTTCATGCACATGCGCGAAAGAGCGCACTCTCGCTTTTAGGGAATCCCCCCGCCTGCACAGGGAGCGCATAGTGCTTCCCACCGCACGTCATGCTGGGCGGACCTTAATTGGCCCGCCCACATAAAATGGCGGCGTGGCCCGCATCGCTGGCAGGGATCAGCTCCCCACCTGCTGGAGATTGGGCCGGGCACGCACGCCTGACAGGCAGAAAATTCTGCCCTGCATCTTTCAATACCATTGTCATAATTCAGGATTCAAGTTAAGTTTAGCTTATGAAGATTTAAAATCCTTCACCACAATCAGAAACTGGGAGGCAGGTGGGTAGCTTGGATGCAGGGGTGATGGGAGAAAAGTGTACTCAAGCTAAGTCAGATCGACCATCTGAGATCATGGTCAGAATCTTAGGGTCGGCGAACGAGGGCGTGTGTCCCGATGTCACCGCACGTCATTCAGATTTTCAGTTCGGTGGGCGCACACCAGAGTCAGCTGTGCGCCCGCCGAGCTGTCAAAGGCCTATTAAGCCATTTAAATAGTAACTAGAATACTTAAAGGAGCTGCCCATCCAACCTTAAGGTTGGCGGGCAGGTGAAGAGCCCAGGCAGCCTTCGCATTTATCATGAAACCTTATCCACGGGCGGGATGAGATTTTATGAAGTGTTTATAAATTGAATGAAAGTTTTAATTAAAGTTCATTGACATGTCCCAGCTCATGTGACAGTGTCTTAAAAATGTTTTTTCTCTTTATTAAAATTAAAAAATATCAAACTAATCCCCCTGAGGCAGCTCTGTACCTCAGGGAGATTTCTGCGCTTTTGCACGCGCATGTTTGAAAGAGCACAGGCCTTGACTCAGCCTATTCTCCCCGCCTGCACAGGGACTGCTCAGCGCTTCCAGGTGCATGTCGCGCAGGGCGGTCCTTAATTGGCCGGCCCACGTAAAATGGCAAAGCGCAGCCGATCGCGGACAACGATAGGCTGTGCGCCTGCCGCGCCCACTCCCGTCCAAACCCCCGACATGGAGGAAGTTCTCCCCCATGGAATCTTATCTTGACCTGCCTTAAACCATCCAGATCCATTACGAGGAATTTTAACCTCCAAAAGGTGTGCGTTTAGGTCAGGTAGGAAGTAAAAATGTAAAAATCCTTAAACCCATGCCAACTTGAAACCATCCACCTTTCAGAGGAGGATAACGGGGTAGATGACCAAGCTGCCTGCAGAAAGCAGGTCAGTTATTTAAATATTTTAATGAGGCCGTATGCCTGACATTTTACCTGTCTCTCAGGCTTAACAGTGGCCAACTGGGCAATCTGAGCCTTGGGAAACTTGATGCCGAAAGGGAGGCAAGGACTACAGCATGGATTATATTAGTGTTTTTGCAATACTGCTTGTGAGCCAGGAGGAGCAGGAGTGCTTCCCCCCCACAACCCCTATTCATTCACAGAATGTGGGCTTCACTGGCTGGGCCAGTATTTATTACCCTAGTTGTCCTTGAGAAGGTGGTGGTGAACCGCTGCAGTCCATGTGGTGTAGGTACACCCACAGTGCTGTTAGGGAGGGAGTTCTAGGATTTTGAGCCAGTGACAGTGAAGGAACAGCAATATATTTCCAAGTCAGGATGGTGAGTGACTCAGAGGGGAACTTCAAGGTGGTGGTGTTCCCATCTTTCTGCTGCCCTTGTCCTTCGAGGTGGTGGCAGTCGTGGATTTGGAAGGTGCTGTCTAAGGAGCTTTGGTGAATTCCTACAGTGCATCTTGTAGATGGTACACACTGCTGCTGCTGTGCATCGGTGGTGGAGTGAGTGAATGTTTGTGGATGTGGTGCCAATCAGGCAGGCTGCTTTGTCCTGGACAGTGTCAAGCTTCTTGAGTGTTGTAGGAGCTGCACTCATCCAGGCAAGTGGGGAGTATTCCATCACATTCCTGATTTGTGCCTTGTAGATGGGGGACAGGCTTTGGGGAATCAGGAGTTGAGTTACTCATCACAGGATTCCTAGCCTCTAACCTGCTCTTGTAGCCACAGTATTTCTATGGCTAGTCTAGTTCAGTTTCTGGTCAATGGTAAACCCCAGGATGTTGATAGTGAGGGATTCAGTGATGGTCATGTCATTTATCATCAAGCAGTGATGGTTGGATTTTCTCTTGTTGGAGATGGTCATTGCCTGACACTTGTGTGGCACAAATGTTATTTACCAGTTGTCAGCCCAAGCCTGGATTTTGTCCATGTCTTGCTGCATTTGGACATGGACTGTTTCAGTGTTTGAGGAGTCGCGAATGGTGCTTAACATTGTGCAATCATCAGCGAACATCCCCATTCTGACCTTATGATGGAAGGAAGGTCATTGATGCAGCAGCTGAAGATGGTTGGACCTAGGTCACTACCCTGAGGAGCGTATCTTCTCCAACAATTGAATTCCTCAGTTACACCCCTTATGATCACCTGTCCTCCCAACAATCACCAATCCTCCCTTCCATTTTCTCTCAGATCCACCTCCATGAGGACTCTCCACTCTCCCTCCAGTCTCATCCAGACAGCTTCTGCTTTCTATCTGACATCCCATCTCTCCCTCTGATCTCTGTGACCTCCTATCTTTGACCACAATATCTCTCCAACTCACTGTCTTTCCCCACAACCCTCCAAACCATGTTGTGCACATCCGCCCTTTCATTCCTACCACAAATAGTGCAAAATTAACTCCTCTTTTAGATATAAAGGTCTCTGATGACGGTGCAGAGATCTACAAACTTGAGGTTGTGGTTCTGCATGATCAACTCAGTTGTGTGAACCTGTGAAATAATTGACCTCGAAGTTGTACTGATGAAGACCATCTGACCTTTTGTGGATGAATAGAAGCCGATGATCAGATTTAACATGGCTAACAATGTAGTCAATGCTTGGTGGTCGGTTAGGGGAGCGAACTTTCTATTGTAGAGATACATGTGCCAATGTTCACAAGTGGAGCTGTGGGCTAGTGCTTCCCACTCTCTAGTAGAGTATTGCCGTTCAGTTTGTGACAACGGGCATGACACATAAGTGATTGGTCATTCACTTCCTTCCATGTACTGTGAAAATACAGCTTTAATTGCACTTCCTGAAGTATCTGCTGTGACATGCATTTCCATATGTGGATTGAAATGCATGAGGACTGCCAGCTTTCTTTGCCTTTAACATGTCAAACACTGTTTACTATGTGATTATTCATTCCCTTGTACATCTTTGCACAGTAGCTTCTGAAGAGGCTCTGCAATCTCTATTTTGGAACAAATTTGTGATAAAGATTGGTAGTACGGAGGAATGATGCCAACTCCTTCATGTTAGGCAGGGTTATAAGGGCTTGAATGGCTTTGACCTTGTTGTCTGCAGGCTTTAATCCAGTTGCTGTCACTCTGTATCCTAGAAAGCTCATCAAGGACATTGCAAATGTGAATTTGTCCTTATTGAGCGTCAAATTGTGTTGGGTGAATTGAGTGAGCACCACTGATAATTGCTGATCATGTTCCATCTGTGCCTCCCAAGGACAACAACTTTGTCGAGTAGGTTGAGCATCCCTCAATGCCTGGCAAGACTGATGGGAAAATCTTCTGGAATGCACTAGTGCTGAACTTAGTCCATATGGAATTCTGCGTACGAAAAAAACATCTGCATAAGCTGAAAGATATATGTATTGCTCCGATACTGGTATCTGGAGGTAGCTTCATCACATGTCAAGCATTGTGAATATTGCAGAGTCATGAAATGATGCCAATAATTCTTGTATCATAGGAATTGGATACTTATTTGGAATAATAGCTTTGTTAACCAGCTTATCGTTGCACATAGTCAAAGTTCACCATTTTTGTGTCACACAATGACTAGTTTTGATATCCATGGCGAGGAGTTAATTTGCTCAATTATACTGTTAGAGGAAAGGAAATAAGTAGGAATTTATGGTAAGGGAGAATTTATTGAAAGGGAATGAATTACTTTAAATTTCCAGGCAGCCAGTGCTACCAAGCACATTAACAGTTAAAGGTTACCAGATGAACCTTGCACAGCCTTAGGGCCTGCAAATAACAGAAAGTCCTTGGGAGCCGGACTGGAGTCAGAAGATGGCAATAATAACTAAGATTAAGTGTGCTCTTCAACAATTAGAGGAAGAACAGGTGGTCCTAGTTTAGGTAGGAGCGAAGGTCTTTGCCTGGGTGAAAAATGCATGTACCTGTTACCAGAGATGTCTGTTTAATATAAACCTATACGTTGACGAGATCGGAATCTGGAAATTGTTCTTGTACATGGTCAATAATGTGCAAATATGTTGAACACTTGTAATTTAGCAGAGTGCTATCTCAAGCTGCATTAAGATGGTTCTCTCCTTGTCCAGAGTGACCCTTTTGTAGCATCGTGAAACTATGAGCACTCCCAAAGCTGGAATAATTGAGTTGTTGTAAGCTTGAAGAATGTATGTTGCAGGAGTGAGAAAAATTGTGAAAAATACCGATGGTGGAGTTTGCTGTTCAATATAGATACTTTTACACCTAAAATGACCTGATGCTCTGATACTCCTCCATGTGTTAAACTGATGAGGTCTTCTTCTTCAACCTGTAGACCTTTGCAAAGTGATTCCCACTCAGCATGAGTTACACTGTTGCACTCGGACTGGACATGGCATTATGAATTGATGAGCACTTTCTCAATTTGGGTACATGTTTGAAGGTATCTGACCATGATGAGGTATGTGTTGATGAGACAGCTGAAGTCTCTTTGACCATAACCCTTGCACTTGATGATGCTGGGCAAGCTGTGTCCATGACACTGAATCTGAGGGCGCATTTCTATATAACTCTTTGAATTTAATATGGCACATTCGATTTGGACTGTCAAATTTGTGGCTTTTTTCAAGGTTAAATCATCATCCTCCATGAGGAGGCATTCCTTAATTCATGGAATTGAAGCCTTTTCAATTGATTGGTCATGAATTAGTCTGCTGGTTAGTGTACCAAATTTACACATAGAAGACAATTGCCACAACACTGCCATGTAGATTTTAATGGGCTCACCATTTACCTGGCATCACTGGTAGGATGTAAATCATTTAATCATTACCATTTTCTTTTTGCAAAAGTATTTTTCAAGACCATTTACCACTATAACAAATGTAGACATGTCTGCTGTGAGCTGCAAGAATATTCACTAGCCTTTTGCTCTGAGACAATGTTTGTGTATTGCCTTCTTGTAGATTGCTGCTACATCCAGATTGTCCATTCCCATAGCGAGCAAGTAGGCCTTGAAACCCTAAATCCATCTATCTTATACCATGGAGGGATCTCCTGATATGCCTTCGAGATATACAGAGATGATACACCAGTATCAATGGGAAGAATTTTTGGGTCGACGTGGGGGGGGTGGGGCCCAGGGGGTGGGGCCCACTAGCCGATGCGTAAAATGATGCGCGGTGACGTTGGGCATGCGTTCCAACGTCACCACGCGTCATTTAGATTGTCAGGTCGACGGGTGTGTAGCCGAGACAGCTGAGTCGCCGAACTGTCAAAGGCCTAGTAAGGCCATTAAGAAAGTAATTAAAGTTGTTAAGAATGCTGCCCATTCAACCTTAATGTTGGCGGGCAGGCAAAGAGCCCAGGTAGCCTTCGAATTTTTCATGAAACATCATCCACGGGTGGGATGAGGTTTCATGAAGGGTTTATCAATTAAATGAAAATGTTTGAAAAAATTAATGGACATGTCCCAGCTCATGTGACAATTTCACATGAGAGCACATGTCCTTAATTTTTTTTTACCTTTCTTCAATGTTTCATTAGTGAAACTAATCTCCCTGAGGCACCTCTGTGCCTCAGGGAGATTTCTGCGCTCTTTCGCGAGCATGCCCGACTCAGGGAATCCCCCCTCCCACCCGCAAAAGGGAGTGCTCAGTGCTTCCGGGCACGCGTCATGCTGTGCGGGCCTTAATTGGTCCACCCTTGTAATATGGATGCGTGGCCCTGATTGGGGGCATCGATCAGGTTCACGCCTGCCCTTGCACAAACCTCTGATGGGGGGAAATTTCTGCCCTATGTTTGCAGGAGCTTTTATTTGCAATACTTTAAAATGTCTGCTCCCATGCTGACAGCAGCCAGTCTCAGTTCAGTCTCTCTCTCAAAGTGACCACTTCCAAGCTTAACGAATTATACACAGTGAGCAATCAATAGACACATCTAACCAAATAGCGAACTATTGAACAGCTAAACACTACAGTCAGCAGCAAATGGCAATCTGACTCTTGGCTACCCTGAATCATTTAAATGATCATCAGGAATAATGTAGTCACCTTTATAATGTAGAAAGCTCTGCCACTTATTTGCGCACAACAAGGCCCCACAAACAGCAAGAAAAGTGACCAGGTCATCTAATTTAAAAGTTGGTTGAAAATAAATGCTCTGCAGGACATAGTGAGATCATATCCCAATTTTAAATAATAAATTGATAAAATAGTTAATAATTAATAGATAAAATTGATTTTTTTTCCTCTGATTGAGTTCACAATATAAGAGACAGATAAAATTTCCATCCCACATATAGAAAGTTAATTTATCCCGTGATTTATACCCTGCTCTGTTTTGGCATGGTTTCAACTTCAGTATGAAAGAGTGATCTTTTCAACACTGTACTCAACTCCCTTCTTCATTTCTGTTTTTCCCAAAATATCCTTTAATCTTGTCCCAAATGACAGCAGATTTTCTTCTTTTTTTTCATCCAGTGGAGTGAAGTTATTGTTGTGTAAAATGAAGCTTGTAAGAGCAACGTTTTCCCAGTTGGATCACATTGCTGATGTTGGTTTCAATTTTGGTTTGGAAAGCGGGATGTGGTAATGGTGAGACATCAGTCGTGATCTCCTTGGAAGCAGCCAATTAAGAAACTGTGTCCCAGAGCACTATCTAAGTAAGGATGGCAGGCAGAGCAGGGAAGCAGGAGGCCAAATGGCAGGGACCACAGCAAGACTGGTTGGCATTCCCACCAGGAGGGGTGGGCAATGCTGAAGTAGGCATAAAACTGTGAGGGCACCTCAAAATGGAGGTGCTCTCTGCATCATTGTAAAATATTAAAATCTTTCATGGTAGCAGCTATCAACGAGTCCTTGCAGCAGGACAAACCTTTCACAGGATGACCTCCAATGGTGGCTGTGGCCATGGTCATCATATCCCAGCAGGGTCCATGCTGGGGAGATGAAGAGGAGGCATCAATAACCTCTGACCTGTTGCTGGGAGGCTGCCTCCAGTTAAATGATAAGTTCCAGCTTCAGTTGGGCACCAGGCTACTGTCGGGAAGGTCCTGGTGGTAGCGGAATCTCTCCTTCAATTTGCCCAATAACAGCCCTAATTGGCTACCTGTCAGGCATGTAGCCTCTAGCAGCACATCCTACCTGTGACAAGATCGCCCAGAGGCAGGTAGCTGAAACGATGCGCTGTTTTCTGATTTTGCTCCTGGTCTCATCTCCTAACCCAACTCTGTGGGACCAGGAAAATCCTGCCCAATTCCTTGTTCAAAAGGGACCGTATTGAAGAAGGTGGAATGTGAATATCACATATAGGAGCCAGGGATATCCAACCATGTGGTCAAGCAGAATACTTGGGAATTATGCGAGCCTTTCAGATGGTCTTCGATAAATCCAAGTCTTTGCCACACGAGAACTCGAAATGGAACTGTCCTATTACCAATACTCTGAAGTAATGAATGCAAATGTGGTACAAGTTATTACAAGTATCATAAATCATAAAATTGTTGTCAATCAAGAAATACACAGTGCTTCAAAGTATTTTTGTTTTATCTACTTCATGATGTTCAGCGATCGATGTTTCCATAAAATATAATTTGTAAATTATTCATGTTATACAAAAGAAAATTTTGAAATCTGTCGGAACAATACATCACTGAAATAGCTACATAAATATGTTGCCATTATTTTGTTAATATTTGTTTGCCATTTTGGACCCCTTACTATTTGCATATATGCTTGGTGTTAAGTGACTGTTGATAAACCAATGTAATAAGTAGCATATTAAACAAAATAGCAGCCGGCTGCTGAAATAAATTAATGCTGCTGTCATTCTACAGCCACATTTTGTTACCTTTCTCTTTTGGAAATAAATAATCAATACAATAAAATGTATTTGAATCAGTCTTCTAAATAGTTAATGCAGACAGAATTGCTCATTTTTTGAAAGTATCTATGATCAGGACATGAACAATACTTTGTTCCTCTCCATTAATCATTACATTGTCATGCCTGACAACCACTTCAAAGAATAGGTAGGACTCCTGGTGCCAAAACTATGTGGGTCTCCAGGGGATTCAAGTTAATGTTCCTCAGCAAAAAGGCAGAAAAAATAAACTGCAAAATATAGATTTTACAGCAGTTTGTGTGCGCATTCATGCATTCAAGCTTCTATTCATGTGGAAAGATATGGTATTCCTTGTTTGAATAATCTGCAATGTTTGGAATCGATTCAATAAAAGACGTTCAATGAAGATGGAGAATTTATTCCACAAGTGAAGAAGGCCTGATAACTCATGAGTGACAGAGGCATTTTTGAGATGTCTAAACTTCTTCCTCGGGAGTGGAATAAATTGTGGATCTTGCAGCTCCCTGCTGAGTAATCTCTTTATAAAACACGTGTTTTATGTAATAAAACATTTAAAATGAAATGAATAAATTATGCAAATTATGGAATGCGTGATTGTGCTATATTTTTGTTACATGGATGAGAATGATAATTTCACCACCCGGTGACCTGATAATTTACTGCAATGAAACTAAAAATGGAATTCCCTGCGGTGAATAATCACTTAATCATCTAAATCTGTGATGATCTAAATATAGTGCCAAAGCCTTCAAGGGTTTATGCATTATTAGGAATTGTCAATTTCAGTTTTCTTTTAAATCAAATTCCTTGAAAGGTTTTTTGGTAAATCTAGGTGAAAATTAAGGGGGATGAAAAATGGATGTTACAATTTCCCCCAGCTGTCATCCAGAAAACTGTATGTTACAAAAACAATTCCTGTTACTTAATGTTTATTTACCCATTAACACCTCAGTTCAAATGGTGAGGATAGGAATTTGATAACGGCATATTCAACACTAGAACGTTAACATTATTGATGTTAATTTCCAGACTACAACGTTCCACTTCCCTCTCAAAAGAATGAGAGGAAGCACCGTCTAATAACTGAAAGTTGTGGCGCACTAACAAAATCTGGGATAGCCATAGTTCATGACATATATACAGCTCATGGTTCATGATAATATTTTAGAGGTAATATTGTTGTGAAGGTAAGGTAACTAAAATGCTGGGCTTCAGAGATTGTCAGAATGTCCAAAAGAAAAGGGAAGTTCAGAAGGTTACTCATTTTTATTTAATAGAGTCAGAACAGAAGAGATGGAGCCATAAGGCAGCAGGTGGGTTTACTTAGATGGAGAACTGAAGTTATCACAACTTATAAAGACATGCAGTGGAGAGGGATGTTTTGTTTTGGGAGCTAGAGCTAAATTAATTTAAAAGCATTCACTGAAAGCTGAAAGGCTCTGTCCTCATGAAGATAGGTGGAATTTAAGAAGGTTCTCTGGTTTCAATTTATCTGTGTGTTTGCTGGGAGAAGACATTGGTTGCAGGTTGGACGTCATGTGTTTTGCATCTCACAAAAAGCCCAGGGAGCTATTAGCAGGCCCCAGGGATGTCCTGGGGAGCTGAGAAGGTGGTGGAAGATCACTGGTTCCATGCCAGGTAGTTGGGGCTCAGAGAATCCCTGGGAGCCATTTATAGCTTATTGTAGCTGGGAGACTGGAGTTCAGAGAAAGAGATAGAGGCAGGAGTGAAGTATTGTGAATCCTATGGAACACAGTCTCAGGAGAGGAGATTCAACCATTAAGAGGTGAGCAACTGTTGAGGCAAGCCAAGTCAGAGCAGCTTTTGAGGGAAGTCAGAAGCTAGACCTTCAAAAATAAAGAGTTGAAATCCATCGTGAAGGCAACGGAGTTTTAATGAGATACTGTGATTCACAGTGGCCACTGACATCTGGATGGGTTGCTGAGAAACCTGTGGGATCTGTCTTGGTCGCATCTGGCATTTAATGTGCAGAGTGGTGTGGTTGACCACAGTTTGCCTGTTAATTCATATTTACCTCATGGGGAGAATTTTCTCCCTGTCAGGCGGGCTGGGCAGGAGCAGGTGCGGGCTGCATGCAACTGATCACCATCTGCAATCGGCTGTACGCTGCCATTTTACGTGGGCGGGTCAATTAAGGCCCGACCAGCGTGACGTGCACCCCGAAGTGCTGAGCGCTCCCTGTGCAGGTGGGGGCAGGAGGGAGAGTCGAGGCATGCGCTCAGGGAGATTATGTTCTTTATGAAAGCTTTTTAAGAATAGAAAAAAAATATTCAAATATGCCCCCTCATGTGACAGTGTCACATGAGCTGGGACATGTCAATGAATTTCAACAAAATATTTTATTTAATTAATAAACACTTCATGAAACCTCATGATAAATGCAAACGCTGCCTGGGCTCTTCGCCTGCTCGCCAACCTTAAGGTTGGTTGGGCAGCCCTGGGAATCAGTTTAATTAGTTAATTAATGGCCTTAATCGGCCCTTAACAGTTCGGCGGGCACACAGCCAACTCTGCTGCACGCCTGCCAAACTGAGGGTCAGAATGACGCATGGTGACATCGGGATGCATGCCCGACGTCACCGCGTGTCATTTTACGCGTCGGCAAGCAAGGCCCGCCCCTGCACGACGACCAGAAGATTCAGGCCCATGTTAATTCTAAATGTTAGAGTATAAGATAGATATTGTAAATTCTTTTTCTTTCCTGGCATTTTATAGTAAAGTTTATTTTGTTTGTTAGAAACCATGAAATCTTGTGGCTTTATTCTCACAGTGGTTAACTGGGATTTCAAACTTTGCCTACTTTAACCAAAAGGTTACTGGTTTCTAACAGTATCATAACAAGTTTAGAACACGGGGTTATTGGGAATGCAGTTAATGGGCACAAAAAAAATCAAATGTCAATTAAGAAATTCCTTCTATTTTATTTTTAAGCATTTTTTAAGCAGTTAACTGGCCATTTAATTGGTCTAAATGCAGTTAAAACAGCTGTGAAGTAGGCAATATTTGTGCCAAATTGCCCTGGGTCAAATACAAAAAATAATTGTTTAATTAACCAGGTACTGAGTGCTCCAGTAGCCACTGCAATTTGAAGGGTAAACAATGTATTGATGGTGGAGGACAGCCTCAAATATACAAAACAAGCAGCAAGAGTTATGTCACAAAAATGTTACTGTGATGCCAACAATGTGGTCTCGGCAATTTTGAAGGCAATAGTGGAATGTCCAGAAGAAGTTATATAATTTTAAAAAGAGTCCGAAGGTAAAGAGGTACAAAAGGCATAAATAACACTGTAAATAATACTGTAAATTACTGCAGAAGAGAACAGAGATGAACAGGAAGGAAAGTAGAATTGTTAATTGTTCAAACACTGAACTGACCAAGAGCCATGGTAGTAGCAACAAGGTTAGGGAGGGACATTAGGCGCTATCTTGTAGATGTGTCACCTTTTCAGTAAGGCCCACCACATCTTGTGTCACTGAGGCACTTAACAGGCCAGCAGCGGGCCTCCCACCATGATCAAAAGCACAGGGGCAAAAGCCTCACCTGCCAAGAGCTGCTGACCAATCATAGGGCACCAGTTCTCTGTAGTCAACAGTGCCTCTGGGGAAAAGGTGGCTGCTGCTGATACTGCACTCACCCGAGGCCTGGGGTGGATGTAATGTCAGGCACAGTTGAATGGCGGCAGAAAAGGGGTCTTGAGGGAGGGGGAAGGAAGGGGGTCGGCAACAAAGGCAGGGTGTTGGCTCCCGGTGCCCCTCCCCCTTCTCTCCTCTTCCAGATGCCAGGTCCCTCAATCAGGAACTGAGTGTCTATAGACAAGGGACACCCCTCTGGAAGCCCAAAAGCAAACACACCAGGGTTAGCTTGTTGAGCTGTCCGCTTGGCGAGTCCCTCACCCACCTCTGGGTTAATGCCAGTGATGAACGGGTGAGGCCTTTAATGATCCACTTAAAAGCCACAATTGGCAGCAGGGTGAGAAGAATATCCATGGGCCTTCCTGCTTCGGACTTAATTGGGTGGAGGCAGGAAGGTGGTGGTCCCTACCTGCCACCCTCACGCATGGTAAAATGCCCCCTCCTGCCACCAAGCCTGCCATGGAAAAGGCAAAAACTTCTGCCCATTATGTGTGCCATGAAAGGAGTGGGAATCTATCACATTGAGGAAGTTTTCATGGGCCAAATCGCACAGTCTAAATTTCCACTGTTCATGCCGGCATGCAACACGGCCTAGACAATATTTGTTCTTGGAATGCTAAGTGACAAGTAACATTTGTGCCACAAATGTGCCAGGCAATGTGCCAGAGAGATTCTAACCACCTACCTTTAACATTTAATAGCATTATGATCACCAAATCTCCAACCAGCATCACCCTGAAGGCTATCATTGAACAGATGATTAATTGGACCAGTCATATAAATAATGTGATTACAAGAGAAGGTCAGAGGCTGGGTATTCTGCAGCACCTTCTGCTCCCCAAAGCTTTTCTACCATACACAAGGCACAAAATGATGACTAACACTCCAGTGCAGCCCTGAGGGAATGCTGTACTGCTGGAGGTGTGTTCTTTCTGGTGAGACATTAAACTGAGGCTGCGTCTGCCCTCTCAGATGGATTTAAAAGATCCCAGGGCACTACAGTAAATACTCATTTTAAGTTGTGGTTGCATTCCTGGAAATTACAACTTTAAGTGAAATGACTTTATGTGAATCATGGTTTCCCATAGATATAAATGTTAAAGCGAGAGTTAGGTTCTGTTGAACATTTTACACCCAGAAGAAAACAAGTTGAAATACTGTACTATATGTGTGCAGCACCGTGCATTCCCAACTGAAATAACTTGCAAAATAAAATAAATCAGTAGATATAAAAAAATCCTATATAAATTCAAATTAGATAACACCCACCAGCCTTAAGATGTTTTAAAACATCCAATTTCACTGTTAGCCTGATGGCCTTTGTTGCTTTCTTTGCAGAGCAGCAGGCACACTACCAGCACTAGCTGGGCATTTCTGGCTCATGTTTAAAAATAATTTAAAAGTCTCACCCACATCAAGCGCTTCAGAAATTCCAAAGTTAAATCAAATTTAAATCCAACCTTTTGTTTGAAAAAAAAACAATTTGGCTATGGATAGTTTTTTTTTAAAGAGAATCGGTGTCAGCCTGGATTTTCTATGCCTGCTGGTGCCAGTGCCAGGCATGTCCAGTGGCATGAGCGGACAAATGGCACAATGGGTTTCACCAAGGCATGAAACCTGTTTACGATTGTCTGTTCAGCCTGTCGATGGCAAGCTGCCTTTCCTGCCACTGCACATCGGGAATCTCATTGTAATACATCTGCGTATCATTATTAGGCCTTCCCACTGGAATCTTCCCCATCAGCCCCTGCCCCCGCCCCAAATGAATTGTCCACCCACACCAATGATGTGTTTCACAACAGCACATAAAAGATGCGCAACAAAAACAGAATTACCTGGAAAAACTCAGCAGGTCTGGCGGCATCGGTGGAGAAGAAAAGAGTTGACGTTTTGAGTCCTCATGACCCTTCAACAGATTCTGTCGAAGGGCCATCAGGACTCGAAACGTCAACTCTTTTCTTCTCCGCCGATGCTGCCAGACCTGCTGAGCTTTTCCAGGTAATTCTGTTTTTGTTTTGGATTTCCAGCATCCGCAGTTTTTTGTTTTTATCATAAAAGATGCGCAATTGGCGGCCCACGCTTTGAGGGGAACTCAGAGTTGAGTACCCGGTAACATTGCGCAACGCTCACCATGGTTACCTGTTGGACTTCAAGGTGGTGGTGGGGGGGGGTTGTGGTTATGGTGTGGGGGCAAGGGTAGCGTGCGGTTGAGGAAACGTGTGGGGGTGTGGGGCAATGGGAGCCCTGCAGTTGAGGTGGCTTTGGTGGGGGTGGCGGGGAGGTGCTAGGGCTGCCCTGCAGTTGAATGTAGTGCAAATGCATATGGGGTGCCGGGTAGGCAAGGGAAGTGATCACACATTAGGGTAGGCTAATATAACGTCATCAGTCCTTTGCAGCTGAGACAATTCAGATGCGGTCATTGGTATGATTGGAGTTGGGCTTCTGGCTTATCTGCCCACTCAAGCAATGCAGAGGCATCAAAGCGTCATGAGGTGCTGCAGAGCTTTTCACCCCTCAAGCACAGACTGCAAAGTAATGAGCATTTTAGGGGATTGCAGAACAGTTGGATGACTGGGCATGTTGTACAATCTTCTTGCTAAATCTGGCCATGGAGCAGTCACTGGTGGAGGTGCTCACAGCCCCTTGCAATGTCAGCATCCTGGTTTGGAAAAGCATCCCCATGGTTCAAGCTAACAGTGCAGCCTTGCAGTGTGGGTTAGGAGAATGCCTGCACCTGAGCTGAGAGCACAGAATACAGTCCAGTGGGCAAAGCTGTTGCTAATTGGTCGCGTGGATTGGGCCGGAGGTGGGTGGAGTTTCGGGTAGCCTTGCTGTGCACTAATCTCTAGCCATCCAAGTGGTGGCCAGCACTCTCTGGGAAGCATTTAGGGGCCTTCACACTTAACCAGGACAAGTTAGCACACCCATGCAAACCATGTGTCTCTCTCTTTCATCCTGCAGGAGGAGTATACCATGGAGCCTGGTGAACTAGCTATATATCTTGTGGCATACGGACAGCAAAGATGACAGAAGAGAGAGCGACTAAGGCTCCTGGCTGCACAGAGGAAGGAGCAGCAACTTCAGGAAGAAGGGACGGTTGGGGCTCCCGAACAGGCTGCTGAAGAGCCAAAGCGAGCCGTCGCTGGTTGGCACTTAGCGACACCCAAGGTCTATAGACACTGCCTTCCATTCCTGCAGATGACCAAGAACCATTGTTGCCAAAGACTGCACATGGCTGGGGAACTGGTCGGTTAGATCTGCCACCTGCTGCAGGATTTGGTGCCAGGGGACATGGAGGTCATCCACTGCCAGTGGCTGTGAAAATGACTATGGCACTCAATTTCTATGGCAGTGGCTCCTTTCAGGGCTCCACAGGTGACCTCTGTGGGATATCACAAACCTCCACCCATAAATGCATCCATGAGATCACAGATGCCATCCTTGCACGTGCACACAACTTTTTGCATTTCGCCTGGGATCAGGACAGCCAGGATGCAAGAGTGATTGGATTTGCCCAGATCTCAGGTTTCCCACAGGTGCAGGGTGCCATCGACTCTACTCATTTGGTGCTCAGATCTCAGTTGCAACAAGCGGTTAACTACATCAACCATAAGGTCTTCCATTCGCTGAATGTGTAGCTGGTGTGCGACCACCGCAAATGCATCCTGCAGGTCTGCGCATGGTTTCCAGGGAGTGTGCACGACTCCTACATTCTCAGTCAGTCACAGATCCCTGACATATTCCAGGGTCCACAGAGGGTGCAGGGATGGCTCCTCAGGAACAAGGGCTACCCGCAGGGGACGTGGCTGATGACACCCGTGTGGCGGCCTCAGGCTGCAACAGATCAAAGGCTCATGAGGCTCATGCTGCAACATGCAACGTGGCGGAACAGACCATCGGGATGCTGAAAATGAGATTCCGGTGCCCGGCCGGCCTGGTGGATGATAAGGGTGAGGAGGTCCTCGAAGGTGGCAATGACGGGGATGAGGCCATCGCATTGGCTAGAAGAGACAGGCATGTTTGGGAGGCCCTCGTGGCTGCTAGATTTGTGCAGGATGATGACAGCATGCAGTGAGGTGACCCCATAGTTCCTCATGTTACATCTGTAAACGTTTGTCTCCAGTCTGGCTTATGGCAGTGTGAATACCATCTGTCAGAATGGTCCTATCATGGAAATGCAGCAGGGGACCTAATAGTCACGCGATTGCAGGAGGATGATGACGTGCGGTGAAGACACTCCATAGATCTTCACATAGTTTCTGAGAATGTTTGAGTCCTGTCTGGCCAAGGGCAGCTTGCTTGCACTCTGTGATCAGGGTCATATCATAGAGATGCAGCCATGAAGCTTTAGAAGCATCTGATCCTTTGACCGTTTTCAGCACCTGAGCCCTTCATGAGCTGGAGCACAGCATCAGTGGTCACAGATGCTGAAGCGTTTGGGGCCAGCCCCTCCTTAAATGTGCTGAGAGCATTCAGAGAGAATGCGAGAACACTGTGGTGCCCGCCCACTGCAATGACAAGCACCATCGAGGTGCAGGCATCAGTAATGTATCCAGGGAGTGTGAGGCTGGACCATCACTGTAATCTGAAGGTTGCACAGAGCACAGCGAAGAGGCCCCAGACTGAGATACCTGCGTTTATCTTGTGCAGAAAGATTTCCCATCTGGGTGACACAAACTCTGCTCATCAGAGCAAAGCGCCATAGGCAGGGAGACTTTCTTGGGAGTTTATTGACAATAATGAACAATAGGTACAAATGATTAACACCCGTGCCCAGGCTGTGCAACTAATTCTTCTTAACTTTCCTAACACTGCTGATAAGTCTTGGAGCTCCCTGGACACCCACAGTGTTGGTAGAGGCAGCCTGCTGACTGCTATGCCCTGTCTGTGATGACCTTGTGGGGGGTGGGGGGCATTCTCTGGAGGGCTGAGACTTGGAAAGCTCCACCTGCTTTTGGGGTCCTGCAGTGTGGCAGTGACACCGTCCTCGGTCTGTGGAGCTGCAGAGCTGAGGTAACAGGAAGTGGGGAGTTGGATGGAATGGACACTCCTGGAGTCACTTGCATGAATGGCCCTAGGGGGGACACCTGCTGATTCTCCTGCCAAAGGACCCCAGGCTGACTCCTTGAGGAGAAGGGGAAGCTGGACTGAAATCGAGCTGCCCCGCATCCCTCTCGTGTATACACTGTTGGAGGCCAACTATGACATCAACGATGAAGTTGAGCCCACGCAGCAGTGCAGGAGCGACATCCTGGACCAAGGTCCCCATGGCGGCTGCCATCCTACCAGCGTTGACCTCCGTGCGTTGGCATGCCAGTGCTATCACCTCAGCCTGAAGGCAGATGGACTCCTCCATTGTGCCTTGAAATCTGAGGACTGCAGCGGACATCCCTTCCTGATGATCCCGAGCTTGCCTTTGCAGCTCCAGCAACTGTGACATGACCGAGTCCAGAGGCTCATCATGTGACTCAGACTCAGCAAATTTCTGGCCTCCAGCAACCCTCTGAGTGCCAGACACCTGGGAAGTGCCTGCCACTGCCTGCTGCAGATCAGAAAGTGCAATGTGCTCAGCAGATTGTGATCTCGGGGCTACACTAAAGTTAGGTCCCACCGATGTATGTGTCTGCGCTGGTGGAGGGTGTGGGTGAGCTTTGTAACGGGCCTTCAAGGAGGGTGCCTCCAGATTCCTCTTCAGAGGTTTCTTTGGAGCTTGATTGAAGGCCTTGGGCCATAGGCTCCATTGGCTGTTTGGCAGATGTGCCTGTGAAATCAAAGAGAGATAATTAGTGCATGACACTGGCCTGTGAAACAGGACACATCACTCACAGCATGGTTGTCTGATGAATGTTGAATGCTGGACCATCACTGAACACTGCCGACCTCACTGTCAGCACAGGACAGTTCAGATCCTCGCCAGCCAGCTGGATGGCTCTGTTTTCAAAGTCTGTGAGGACGTTGATTTTGAGAATTCCTCTACCGGTATGCGATCTCTCCCTCTTGGTTGTGTGCCAGCTTGTCATGCATGAATAGAGATGGAGAGAGTGTAAGCAGGACACCTACCAGGCCAGATGATAAGTATGCCTGGCCTGTATGGGTGATGAGTGGTCTCATGGACAGGATGAGGACAATGAAGTTGTGCATGAGAGAGTGAATGGTGATGTCCCTTGGGCTGACAGTGAGTGAGATCCCTATGGATGTGTGATGAGTTTTTTGGTGTGTGAGTTGAAAGCGTGAGAAGAGTGACTTATCCTGTGGTGGCACTGGGTGGCTGCCCTCTTTTAAGGGGCTTTGGTGCTGACCACAGCTGCCAACACCTCCAAGCCTGGTTGCTCATGCCGCTGCTCATCCTGCAGTCAGACAGGAGGTAGAGGACATTCCGGCAGGCATCCACAGTATCCAAAAGACGTTCCAGTGACGTGTCACTAAACCTGAGGGCTGCAGTCTTTTTGCCTTTTGTAGACATCTTCCCTGCAGCAGTCATGGGCCGGAAGCACTGAGATTTGTGTGCGCGGCTGCACTTGAAATATGGCCCACGGTGTGCTGAAGCGGTGAGGTGATAGCATGGCGGGCAAATGAGATCCTGCTCACCATGGAAACAACATGTTTCCCGGGAACGCATAAGTAATGCGGTGGGTTTTGGATGATACAGTGTGAAAACCTACCATTGCTGCCGACGGGTAAAATGTCATTTTACCTGCCCGCTACCACACTTAGTGCAAATCTGGAATGATTCCGCCCATTGCCTTGAATATAACATAAACAGCCCACGTAACAATGATGCTATTAGGGTCACAGGACCCGATGTTACGTGAAGAGAGACGATGCACGATGACAAGAGGCAACGATGATGCAGATGCCAATGAAGACAGACGGCAATGAAGACTGATGGTGATGAAGACTGACAGTGATGATGCGTGAACTCTTGCACGCAATGAAAACAGATCATGATGACAAGAGGAAGATGATGACATGAAATGTCTCTAAAGCAGAAAGTGCAACTTACATCAGGGAAACCAGACCTAAAACAGCAAAACAAAAAAACACCAAAAAAAACGGACTATAAAACAAAACAACTTAAAGCGGGATAACTTAGAATGAGGGTTTAATGTATTTCGAGAAGAACAAGGAAGTTATCCCTGGTGCTTAGGCCCCTATTTATCCCTCAATCAGTATTACAAGAACAAGTTATCTGGTCATTATCATGTTGCTGTCCATGGCCGCCTCCTGTGCACAAACTGACAGCTGTGTCACCTACATTGTGATAATACATCTAAGGTATTTCATTGTAAAGCGCTTTGAGACAATCGGTGGTCATGAAATGCAAACCTTCCTTTCTCTTACGGCCATGATTTCTTACACAATTGCCCTAATCTTATTGACAAAATAACAGCGTGTTAACAATGTTCAGACTAAGCAGCAATACACCATGAGTTGTGAAGCACCATAGTTTGCTGGTCAATTTACACTACTTCACTGTGTGCCTTGGACCAATGGTAACTCATCCTCAAACAGCCCAGTATTTTTAAGAACTTGCTGGATTTGAACATTAAACTGAAATTAATCTCACTAAAGAAATTTAGGGCTCATATGTAACAGTGTAAATAACTTTTCATGCAAAAGCAATTTTTAAAGCAATGCCAATCAAGCTATCTGGCCCAGAATGGGAATTATTTAAGCTGTTGAGTCTCAGTCTTGCATGTAATAAGTTCCCCCTGGAGATTTAAAGCATTTCAATTAAATTAAAAAAAATGTTTATTTTTCTTTCTGCCTTTCTTCTCCCTGTTTTAATCCAATCTTTCTTCCTCTTTATTTTCCTTTCCATACCTGAATTGACTCTACTTCACCCGAATTCCTTCTCCACCCTTCTATCAATCTTAAATAGCTTTTATTAAGGAGATTGACTATTGGTGTGGTCATTCATTAAGTCCAAGGTACCCCATAGCCTCAACATGCTGTCATTGGCTTGCACTTCCAAAATGTCACAGGCCAAAAAAATATATTTGAGCCCAAGTATGCAGGAAAAGTCTTACTAAAGGCACATGTTATGAAATGCCTCACTTGAGCCAAGTTTAGGCCATTAAGTTCTTCTTTCAGCTGGTGGTTTGGGAAGAAGGTGATGAATTTGTCCACTGAAAGGCTCAAAAGAACAGAAAGTGAGTCATCCAGACTATTCTTACACAGCTCCTTAACAGCTGGTTACAGAACAACGTTAACAGAGGTCTGCCTACAGTGCAGCTGTTCAACCTCTCACTAAAGAAATGGGGCGGGAGAAATATAAAATGATGGGCAGATTTTCAAATTAAATGTACGCAGTTAGCAATTCAATTGCTTCCTTCACATTGTGGTGGTAATGGCATGAACACGTCTTCTTCAACTGTGCTCAGAGAGTAAGTTCGATTGTTGTTACACTGATCCCTCTTGGCAAATGTCCAGAAGTACTTACCAATTTTGAATCTCTCCATCTGAATGTTGCTATAACAGGGGAAGTTCAAAATGCTCAATGCAATCCCCTTGCCCTGCTTTATGGAGAACCAAATGGATTTCCAGGTCATGCTGCTGAAGATCAGATTTCCTAGAAAAGCAATAGTGCATAAAGAATCAGAAAGGAGAGAAATCAATTTTGGGGCTCGTCTGCATTTGCCTAAGTACTAGCGAAACAGAAAGTGTAAGCAATAATCAAGAAGCCTCAGCATATTAATGTGATTTGGAGCCGCAGCTTACAAATACACATTACTTATATGAACAAGTGTAACCATTAATATTGCAACAAACTCTGCAGTCAATCATTCATTTCATCCACAGTGTACATCACAGCTTATTTTCAGCAATTTCAAGTTTTTGCTAGTTTGGCATGATAACTGTAGCAAGTTAATAAGTAGAAGTTTTATTGACTGTACCTGCAGTAATTTCCCCAGGTTAAACAATCCATTAAGAAACATTTCGTACAATTATTAATGATGAGTTGAGTTTTTATGCTTGTGTAATAGAATACAGGGATGAATGAAGGGAGTGACCAGGATAGGTTTTGCAAATATATTTGCTTCCAATACTTGTAGCCTTAATGTTTTTCCTGTATTCTCTATAGGGTTTATTTACTTGTTCAAGCAGGAAGATAGGCTAATGGAACCTTAAAAATTGCATTGAGCATATTGAACTTTCACCATCAAGAATTTGAGGATCGGCAGTGTATACCTGCTCTCTGAAAATCCAAACATAGTGTGGCAAATATGTGGCTTTTTCTTGTTTCACTTTGAACTCCTGTTCAGCTGATGACTGCTGATCATGGAATCAAAGGTTTTTCTGCATTAACTTGAACTGTTAATACCAATGGCATGAAGACAGCATGCACCACAACCAGTAGAGCTGAGGCTGTCCCTAAACTGGGCCTCTGATCTCATTTCAGTGTGAACTGCTGGTGTCTGTCACATCTCCTGAGACAGCTGGCGCAATTCAAAAGGACAAATTTTGGGTTGCTCAACTTATTGCCAATGACTGTCAAATAAGGAAGTCCCATAGGGAGGGGAGAACAATGGGAATGAGCGGGCTGGATTCTGTGGTGCTGTACAGACTGACAGCTGAACTTCAGGGTGGTGTGAAGACAGCTTGGGGAAGCATACACCTCCTTAAATACTAACATTTTTTAAAAAATGTATTTGCTTTTCATAGCCGTCGCTGTGTCTATAAACACAGTTTCTTATGGATCAGCTAGTCAATTTGCAAAGGTGTCCTATAACAGGCATTAAGTCCCTTATTTTCATATAGCCTAAGGTCTGTTTTAGGTAGTCATCAGGGACACCTCAAACATTGCCCAACATAATTGGCATGCCCTGAACACAGCTGACACCAGGCTGGCAGTTTTCATGGTAATCATACCTACATGAAGCCTATTGAGCATAACTTAAATGGACATTTAGAGATCCTAACCAACAAGGTGAGTTTAAGGACAATACTTAGGGAGTCGGGACTGTTCATGCTGGCTGCACACCAGTTCCAAAGATTGTTCCAGGGCCTCCTAACTAATCGCACCTCCCCTCCACCCTCCACATGATTGCCCTCTCTGATATGAACACAAGAAATAGGAGCTCAGTGAGGCAGTCATTGGTTCTTTGAGCCTGCTCTGCCATTCAATAACATCATGATCTTCTACCTCAACTCCACCTTCCCCCATATCCCTTAATTTTCTTAGTAACCAAACATCTGTTGACTTCTGTCTTGAATATATCCAGCAACTGAACATTCACAGCTCTCTGTGGTAGAGAGTTCTCAATCATCTTGCCCGCTTGTCTCTCCCAATTGCCTATCTGCCTCTTAGTCAGCCCCTTTCCCTGTTCCTGATCACACTCCCCCCACCAGATGAACTATGTACCCATTGCCTCGTGATACCCCTCCTGATTGTCACGTTCCTCGGCCCTCTCACCTGATGTCCTCTCTCCCAATTGCTGCCCTTCCCACAATCAACCTGAGGCTAATCCTCAGGGGGCAGCCAGGATAAATTTGTTCTCAAGGAGTTTGTGAGCCGCCTCTGGGTGTCCGCAGCTCACCAGCAATATACCGATGAGATCCAATTTTGGATGAACTTTTGACTTCTGACTTCACAGACAAAAAGCATTCCATCCTGATGTATTTGCTCACAGAGAAGTAATGAATAAAGCAATGGCAAATCAATCCATCAATGAGGTGTCCTGGATTTTCTAAGGAGCACCACATGCCTCCTCAAAATCCAGACAGAGAATTTTCTCCTTTGGAAAGAAGAAAAATAAGTAAGTGTGCAGACAAAAATATAAATAAATATTTGATAATACTCCACAAAATACAAAATAAATTGAAAAAATGTACCAGATGGAATTAAAGTAAACATACTCCCAATTATTTATTTCAGTTATCCTAAATGACTGAGGCAAAGGTAAACTATCCCTCCTCATCCTTATTGACATCAATGCAGCTTTAACATGGTTAACCACAACATCCTTTTCCAATGCCTCTCCGTTGTCATCCAACTGGATGGGACTGCATTCGCCAGGTCACATCCTTATCTAACCATAGCCAGGCTATCAGCAGCAATGATTTCTCTTCCCATTCCCACATCATTGTCTCTGGTGTCTCCCAAGGATCTATTCTTGGCCCCATCCTATTTCTCTTCTACATGCTGCCCCTTAGCGACATCATCCATAAACACAGCATCATATTTCACATGTACGCTGGGGACACCAGCCCTACCTCATTATCATCTCTCTCAGCTCTTCCAATATCAGTAAATTATCAAACTGCTGATCCCATATCCAGCACTGGGTGAACAGATGTTTCTTGCAATTAAGTATTAGAAGAAACAAAGCCATTTTCTTTGGTTCCCCACTACAAATTAGCAAACTAGCAAATATTCCCTAGCTACTGGCTCTATCCCTTTCTCTGATAACTGCCTGATTCTGAATGAGACTTTTTGCAAACTCAGTGTTAAATATGATCCCAAGAGGAGCTCCTGATCAAATATCTATGCTACCACTAAGACTGCCTATTCCCATCTCTATAACATACCCAAATTCATCCCTGTCTCAGCTTATCTGCTGCCAAAGCCCTCATATGTGCCTTCATCACCTCAAGGCTTGACTATTTCATCGCACTCCTGGCTGACCTCCCACATTCTACCCTTCATAAACTTGACATCATCCAAAACTCTGCTGCCCATGTCTTACCCCTGTGTTCGCTCATCTAAATTGGCTTCCTGTTAAGCTATACCTTAAATTTTAAAATTCACTTCCTTGTTTTCAAATCCCCCACCCCTCCCAACTCTGTAATCTCCTCCAGCTCCACAACCCTCTGAGTTATCAGAACTGCTTTAACCCTGGCCTCACTTTCAATCTTAATTGCTCCTTCAGCTGCTAGGCCCTAAGCTCTGGAGCCCCCTCTCTAAACTTCTCTCCCTCTCTATCTTTCTTAACTCCTTTGAAATGCTCATGGAAAGTTTACCTTTGACCAAGCTTTTGCCCATTTACTCTAATATTTTATATGTGGCTAGGTGTCAAACTTTTTTTTGTAACACTCCTATGAAGCATTTTGGGATGTTTTATTATGGCAAAGGTGCTATATAAATACTAGTTGTTGTTAATTATTCTTAGAAAGATTTAATTGACTGCAGTGTAATTAAAGGTAGTGAGCATTTACTTCATTAGTTGGCTTTTAATCACTTACATTTAAGTTGATTAAAATTTCAGTTATATAATGAAAAGTTCTAAATTATCTACACTTTAATTGATTACGGTTTTAATTAACTGCCGATACCTATATCCAAGTACACTTCTCAATCTGTCATGTTGCAGAATTTAAAAAACTCCAACTGTTACCAAAGTTAATTCTCTTCTTCTCTGATTGGCATAATTAAAGATATTACCTGTCACTTGCTGCAAAGTTTAGTTACTGGGCTCCATTTTATTTCAGAATTAATGCTGGGATGGGGTGGGGGCATGTACTGTGGATGGAAAAGTAGGAGGAAAAGAACTGTTCGTCCATTGCTGGGATGTGGTCTATGGGGAGGGACAATCAGCAAAAATTGCATTGTGATCAAAGGCTGTACAGGACCTGTGTGCTTATGTATGTAGTTAAATCCCAATCACTAAAATTGTCTAACTCCCAAATGGTTATGAATCTCACTTTGTCTGAATTAACGGTATTGAAGTAATATAGCTAGACAAAAAACATTAAATTGTTGGTGGAAACAACTAGCAAGCATTGGCCTTTGCATCTTCTAATATATTTTCATTTTCAAACAGCTCTCACAATTTTTAAATAGTATCAACAGTGCTGCTAATTAAACATTTTTTTCCTGACATTTATCTGCTGTATTTTTTTTCCTCAAAGTAAAAGCTATTTGCGGTATTTCTGCATGAGATGAAGATTCAGTGTGGGAAAATTGTCAGTTGCATAGCTGTCATAAACTTGGTGTCAAATTGTGAATGTGGGGGTAATTGTAACCCTGCCTGCCTAGTGGAAACCAGGCACTTAGCATCCATCATGGACGCACCCACCGCCCATCCCAACATCTTGCTCTCTTCCCACAGGCTACGAATTTAACCTGGAAAAGAGTTCCTGCCAGTAGGCATCTGAGACTTTTGTTCTATATGCAAATTGGGCACCAAAGGAGCATTGGACCTGACAGCTATTTTAACCATAAACTTGAATGACAAAGTGTTTGTGGCCTTTCCGCCTCAGAGTGGGAAGAAGATTTGAGGCCAGAAGAGGCCTAAAGAGTTTTTAAAACTTTCTTTGACTTTCCTCATGGATCTAGAAGGAGCAGGAGAGCTCTTCTCAGTCTTACAAGGAATGTTTAGGCCTTTCCTGCCCCAGCCATCTTCCCCAGCCAATTATGAGGGCCTCCTAAACCCCCTCAGGTGGTTACCTGAATGCCTGGGACCGTTACTTTGACAGCCGCCTGCCACTCAACATTGCTTTCCCAGTAGCTGGCCAGCTGGTGTTTCCTGCTGGTTTTGGGCTGGAAACTAGCTGAGACCATACAAATAAGGTCAGGACTATAACTGCCCAAGAATCGCACTGCTATCGGGGAGGGGGTATTTTAACCCACCATGGCTCCCTCCCACCTGGTCCCTGTCACAATTTAAAAACAGGGCTTGAAAGCCTGAAGTCAATGCAGTCACAACAGAGCAGTTGTTCCTTAAGAACATTGCCCTTACAACTTAAGGCAACAGATTGTTATTTGCTGCTATATTTGCATTAATGATATATGAGATTTGGAAGTACACTACCAGTTAATCTAAATAAGAGGAAACTGCAGTTTGGGAGTAGTTGCTCAGGCAGTAATTTGTTCCTACAGATTCTAACAGAAAACACACATGGTCTGAAATTCTGGTCGAGCTCTAAGGCAGGGATCAGGTGGATAGTCTGTCAATGGCAGGAGTTGGGATGCAACCTGCTCCCAATGTGAGATTCTACCCTGTTTCTCAGCAACTGTCTTGTACTGAAAGGGAAGATGGTGATTCTTTTGCCCACATTTTTATGCCAAGGATGTGCTTGGCAAGAGTTTCCAGGTAACCATAGACATTCCTTTTAACAGGTCCTTGATAATGTCATAGCAAAACACTTACCAGCTGGCACTCCCGTCTTCAGCACTGCCCTGGGAGACTGCCAGGTCAGGATGCAGCAAGCATTTTCTCCCTTACAACATGGCAATGCAGGAAGGACCTGTGCCCACTGGGAAAGCTAACAGAAGAGGTGAAAGAATAAAAGAATGGTGAAGTGCTTGGAGGATGAACTTGAAGTCATTTTGCAAGAAGTGGATGGGAGGATATACAGTCAATGGCAGATATGGTCCTATAAGGCCAGCAGAGCAGTAAGCCATGCTGCAAGGAAGATGGTTGCTACTGATTCTTTCCAGGGAAGCAGAGCAGTGAAAAATAAATTCATTGATCTCAACAGATCTTACAAGGTAATATTCATCCAGTGGTTTTCTTTCCTTTATTACGCAACCTAGGGACTCATTCATTTTTCACCCTCTTAAAACAGCTCTCACACTCTGAACTTTTCACAATGCACTCTGGCTAAGGGTACTTACAAACTTCCTATCCCGCGCAATGGTGATACACCTCCCCTAAATATAAAAATTCTCTTGAATAACCTGCAAAACACTCTAACAGCTTCACCCCCTCAACCCCTCCCACCCCTCACCCACTGGGCACAACATTGGCCTCTTTCTTCACATGTCCAATCGCACTTACTTGCACACAATCCTCCGCTGTCAACTTTCCTCTTATTAATCATTGTTATTGCCGGAGAAATTGGCACACAACATAAGGTAGAAGCAGATCACTGCCAGGGGCATCATACTCCCCTCATCCCCTGAAGCAATGGCTCTCATGGGGATGCATATTACTGCACTTGCCTGGAGGCAGAGATTGGCACCATCATGCCAAAGCCTAGTAGTAATTCAGCACCTGTTGCCTCCTCTAGGTAACTGCATACAACCTTTCACCCCCTTTTTGCCCTTCAACCTGAAGGAGTCAAACTCAGGCTCTCCTGCAGACCCACCACAGCCATAGAGATTACAGGGAGAGAAGGACAAAGGGTCTGGGCCCAGCCTGTGGCCTAGTGCTCTAACTGTTGGAACAGGGTGACAAGCTCAATAAACAGATTTTAGCAACATATTGGGGACGGTGAGATCTGGCGGTATAGGAGAACCCTCCAGAGATGCGGTCAGCAGTGGATCCCACTTAGGAACCAGCTTCCATGAGTTGAGAGCCACCTCAGACATGACACCCTTTTACAGAGGAGCTTGAGGAGCCAATCACCTGCCATGTCACAGGATCTGAGGAAGCACTTAGATGAGGGACTAGAATAGGAAAATGATGGGCACAGTTACATCCAGTTATGATAATCTTTCAAGAAAGGCAGCACTGATTTTGGGCTGGCTTTTCACTCAGTTGATGCCTCATGTCAACTATGTGTTCTAATAAGGTGGCTAAAAGAAGATATCACTGCAGTTTGTTATTTTAGATGTCTTACAGGATCAGTGGTATGTGAGAGCACATCTGGTGTGCATCACAGACGAAATGTACACCATGGAACTCCCTCCTATTCACATACATCATCAGCTGCTCGATTGGCACCTTCAGTGCCATAATGCCTCACTGAGAGCTCTCTGCCTAGTGTTACCCTGAAGGAACTGGAGTCCTAAAAGTTGAGGACTGCTGCCACTTTACTTGCCATGGACTGAGCAATTATGGCAGCGGAGCAAATCTAAAAATCCTTCTGATGAGGTTAACAAAGTTGCCCAATAGAAGAGACTCAGCCACTGGCTGCACAGCTCCTCAGAGCAGCCCTTATAGAACCAATGTGACCTGTACACATAGGTGTGTGTGTTGTACCTGGTGGCCTTCTGTCCGTAGTTATGCTTCCGATTCTCAACCTCTTTGACACTATAACCTTTGAACATTTGGTGTTACTATCTAAGATCGTAAGGGACTTTAGCCCCATTTTTCACATCTCTCTTTTAGATGATTCATCGTTCTTCTTCCCTGACTTGTACCCTGATGTTCCTGTTCTTATTTTGCACCTGAGAGAGACAGTACTGGTGTCTACAGTTTCAATTCAATCCCAGAAGGGAAAAAACAGTTCAGACCAGTACGCTTAGTTCCCACTTTTTACTGGTGATCAATTTTAAGGTATACAAGACCAGTTCAGACAAGTATTCTTACTTCCCAGTTTTTACTATTTTTCCCTTCTGGGATAATATTTTGCTAGAATTTTAGCTAGATTCATGTCTACTTTTAAACAAAATGTTATGTCTCAATAGTCACCCAGTAACATCCTGAGAATTACTTTGCCAGCTGTTGTACTTCCATGTTCCTGGCGTTACTAATGTAGAAAAGTCACTTACATAAGTTATTAAGATAATGTCCAAAGGTTTGTATTACTATTGGAAGAGCACACCCATTGAAAATGCAGATTTGTAAATGCATCAGCAGGCACTTCCTGATTCTCTCTCTTCCATGATGTGAATTCTTTGGTAGGGAAATAGTGACAGCTCAGACTGAATGACCTTTAAAAAGGATATAAAATTAGACAGGCATTTGCAAAGCGGTGTCCCAATCATCTGCTTTCTCTGCCGTGCTGTGCTGTCCATATAACATTATTAATTTCCTATGTAGCCTTTATATTATCAGCTCATAGCTATTCAGAAGCTTCAATTATCCCTTTCGGTGGCACAAGTTTTATTGCAATTACTTTCGATTACTAAACTAATCTTCATGTGAAATATAACTCCAAAATTTCACAAAATAATTAACAATGGGCAGAATTTAATGTTGTGCTGAAGACCCCCACACCTCCACCACCAGCACCAACCCCCACCACCACCACCAGGCCCCCCACCCCCGCCGCTCCTCACCCCAATGTATTTGTTGGTGACAAGCTCGTCCCCACCCTGGCAGGTCACCCTGCGGCCATTTAACACGTGGCGGTTGTTAATTAACTCAGGGTGAAACTCTTGTCCCCATCTAAGGAGGAAGTCTCCCCTCTGAGAGATGCTGGTCAATCAAATGACTGGTAGCTGTCTGGTCGAGCAGCACCACTGGAAGAGGTGGCCACTGCTGGGATTGCTGAGACCCAGTCCCCAATGGAAATCGTCGCTGGAGCCAGATGGGGTGAAAAGTTAGGGGGCAGGGGCTTTCAGCAGGTCAGGCTCTCAAACCCTGGTGAGGGGCTGGGAGGTTAGGGTGGACAGGCCAGGGGGACGTGAAACCAGTCGGGGAGAGGGTGGAGGGGAAGAAGAACTTGGGGGGTGTCCTTCCGATGGGTCCAAGTGGCCTGAAGAGGGAGTACCTTTCCTTTGCCCACCAGCAGCATAATCAGTGAAAATTGCCAAGGTTCCCACTCAGTGTCGTCCTTTGGCTGGCATGGAAAAAATTTCAGTGGGAGTAGGTAGAGGTCCTTAAGTTGCCACTAGTTGGCCACTTAAGGATTTCAATTGTCCCACGGGTGTGCAGGCTGCCTGACGCCTCCCTGATGTGTTAAAATTGTGGTGGGTGGGGCAGGCAGGTAGAAGCTGGGAATAGCACCCATGTGAATTATGCCCAATTTTACGCCCCGCCAAACCTACCTATTAACCTGTCCCTGGGAAGTGTAAAATTCTGCCCAACATTTTGTGATATTTGACAGAATGAGATAGAGCAGGGATTCCCAAACGATGGGTCACAACCCGGATGAGGTTGTGGGACGAGATTTTGGAGTCATGGAGTCATGAGCTCCAAGGCTGTAATGGTGGTTATGGAGCAGAGACTCTGCTAGGAAAGCCCTGGGACCGGCTCTGGGACCCATGGTATGGGTGCATGATTTTTTTCCATCTCGCAGTTCACTGGGAGGGGAAGGCAGTGAATGAGCTTTGCACAGGCAGCCTCAATGTTTGCCATGAACAAGTCCAAGCAACAACTCCCCAAATTTTCACTTTGGGTGTCATATCAAGTCTGAAACATTAAAATGGGATCACACCAGGAAAATGTTTGGGAAGCACTGAGGCAGATCTTGACATTGTGCAGTATTGTGAAATGGGTGATAACAGGGCAGTAGCCAATTTTACATCTCATCCCATTGACTTCCAATAGAAATATAAGTGAAGAGAAATGGAGAATGGGCTTATTTTTGCCCATTTTACATTGTTCCCCAAATTCAAGATCTACCCAAGTCATTCCAGATTTTGTCTAATATTGTACTTTCCAACAAAATTATTCAAAGTGTTACTAATCTAAAAAGCAGGGAACCATATAATCTAAGCAAAATAGTCAACAGGAATCATCAGTTCTATTAATGCAATTGTAATTAAAAAATCTAAATCAATTTACAGAAAATAGAATTGCTTGTGACACATAACTGCTGTCACGTCAGTTAGTTGTTCTTTCATAGCACATTACAAAGATTTGCAACCATTCAGTGGCGTGTATATACCCCACAAGTTTATCCAAAGCCAAATACTAAGACCTGGATTTTTGTTTCCAAGGCTGTTAGCACGAGTAGTGATATTTCCGAGTTTGCTGCACTTGCCTTGGAGAAACTCCCCCAAATGGTGCGAATTTTATTCCAGGGTGGGGGGAATAGATACGGGTTGGAGTTGGCCCAATGCCCTCAGTCACTTAAAAGGTTGGCCTCAGTCCCTTGGGACTTCCCATTTGTTTTGTTAAATTTTAGGCCCTCTAAATCTCACCCCTCACACTAAATCACCTTTAACTTATTCCCGTGCCACTTCCATGCCACCTTGCCAATTTGATGCCACCCCATACCTTGAACCTATTCCCTAGTTGTTTAATGACATTTTAGATATAGTCCTCACCAAAAGGTACAAAAAACATCTTTGCCAGTTATACCTGTGGGTCAATAACATATTTAAAAAATTAATTAATAGAAACGATTACCTTGAATAATTGCTCATTTTGAACAGCAGTCCAACACATTTCCTCCTAACATCTTATAAGCTCAATTGCAATTGGAGAAATAAGGCGTTATTCTCCACAATTACCTCTCGCCACACTCTTATAGTCCCTTATGCCACCCTGTCAACTCATGTTAACATATGCCTTCTAACCACCCCATGGTTCCTTATACCCTCCATGTCAACTCATAACAATTCATGCCAACCCCCCAAACCTCCTTAGCCCTCACATCCTCCAACCCAACTCACTCAGCATCCACCATGGACAAACCTCAGGAGCCAGGTTGAGATGAAATTTAAAGAAAAGTTCTAAAAATCTCACACAGCCTTCACTATATTGATAAAAACCTCCATTCTTTAAAGACCATTCAAAGCTTTCAAATCTCAAGTGGTTAATCTCTTACAAATGCACAGCAGGAACTCACCAAGGCACCTTAGACAGCACCTTCCAAACCACTGACCACTATCATCTAGAAGGGTAAGGGCAGCATATACATGGGAACACCACCGCCTGATGCTCCCCTCCAAATCACTCACCACCCTAACCTGGAAATATATCACCATTCCTTCACTGCTGCTAGGTCAAAATCCTGGAACTCCCTCCCTAGCAGCACAATGGGTGTGCCTATACCACAAGGACTGCAGCGGTTCAAGAAGGCAGCTCACCGCCAACTTCTCAAGGGCGATTTAGGATGGGCAATGAATGCTGGCCTAGCCAGCAATGACCACATCCTATGAGCAAATAAAAAAAAAAATAATCATACCATATCAAAGACAGCTAAACTACTAATAGGGTCTTTAAGCTGTCAATCAACTGTGAATTCAGATTCCCTGTTAAGGTGATTGTACTTTTTAGAAGTCAGCCAAGCATTCATAAACAGTGCTTGGGGAAATGTCAACAAACAATTTTTGAAACTGCTCACAGATGCTACACCATGTATCTAGGTGACTGTCTTTTTAACTCTCAATGACAGCTGCAACAAGATTTTTTTTAAGTTTAAAGAGTGGAGGGGGTGGGGTTTAAAAATCTTCATGACAGTTAAACATACCTCATCCACGCTTCGAGAGCCTGTACATCTACTGCATAAATTCATGCCTCCTGCACTGCAGATTAAGTTCCTTGCAGCAGCTAAAATGAGATCTTTTTAAACTCAGCACTGAGTTCAAATGGCCCTGTTGAGTGTGGGCTTCCCTTATGTGTGAATCATGCCCCGCTCCCTTTCCCCTATCATCAAAAATTGGATCTGTTGGAAATGGGGCGGGAATTCCATATCTTCATTCTGCCTGACATTTTGGAAGCTCCGCAGAGTCGCCATGATTCTGCGAAATCCGGGCCTAAGCCTCTTTAACTGATACAGTGAAAATCAAGTACAAATTCCAAACTCACTCGAGGGACTCTGACAGTATTTGAGTGCTCTGAATGCTAGATCAGGATGTGACTCCACATTCAAGCTACATTTACATTATAACTGTAGCATTGACACAAAGCAAAACCATTCAGCACCAACACTACAGCTTGATATGCATAGTTACCCGCTGCTGAAACCCTCATCCATGCCTTTGTTATCGCTGGACTCAACTATTTCAATGCTCTTTTGTCTGGCCTCCCATTTTCCACCCTCAACGAGTTTATGCTCCTCCCAAACCCTGCTGCTCATGGCCAGGATTTTCCAGCCTGAATTGGCAGGACCTCCGCAGGAGATGCGGCCAGCCAGCTAAAAGTCCATTGACCGGAAAATCCCCGCACAGGCAGGGCCGGAGTATCATGGCACATGCTTTAATGCATTTTTAAGTCATGTTCAACCACTACCCCAGTGCTTGCTGAACTACATTATTTCACTAAATAAAGCGCTAACGCCCAACCTGTGTTTGTATGTTCCTATGAATCTCAATATCTCTTAGTTCAGATCATGTTCTTTCAGTTTTGTGTCTATAATTAGGGTGTCTATCTGTGCTTAGGTTTCCTGTTATCTAAATGGCTGTTAAATAATCAGGTTTTACAATTTTTTACAGGTTATACCTATTGCCTGAGACAAATTTTGCTGTCACTTTTTTTATATAACAATGGGGTCAAGTTTCCTCTCTGATTTATTTCTCAATAGGCAAATATGGTAGATCAGAAGCTTAGTTTCAATAATATTTATTATCTCCGGGATTGGTTTTGTTTGCCTGAGGGTATTATAGAAGAATTTTCTGAGTATTTATTTCCTTACCGGCACCTGCGATCGGCTCTGCACCGCAACGTAACGTGGGCGGGCCAATTAAGTCCAGCCCTGCGTGGATTGTGAGTGGTAGCGCTCACTACCTGTGCGGGTGGGGGGGAGGAGGTAGAGTCGGGTCTGGCGCGCAGTTTGCGCACGCACGCAAAAGAGCATTTCAGCCTCCCTGAGGCATGAAGCTGCCTCGGAGATTGAAGTGCTTTTTAAAAAAAAAGTGATGGCACTGAAAATTTACGGAAACATGTCTCCTTATGTGATTGTGTCACATGAGATGGGGCATGTTTTTAATGTCAAAAGAAAGATTTTATTTAATTTGTGTTAGTTTTAGGAAACCTCATCCCGCTCATGGATGAGGTTTCCTAAAAGATGTAAAGGCTGCTTGGCTTTTTTGCCTGCCCGCCAGCCATTGGTTTGGACAGCCAGCTTAAATTTGAAGTTAATTAGTTCATTTATGGCCTTAATAGGCCTTTCAATTATTGGCAGGTGCACAGCCGACTCTGGTGCGCGCGTGCCAAACGAAATATCGTGACACAGTGCAATGATGTCGGGACGCACGCCCGAAGTCATTGTGCATCATATTACGTTCGGGCGCGTCGGGTGTGCCAGAAGGCAAAATTCTGGCCTCAGATTTTTGCCACTTATTTTTGGTCCCTCTCAGGAAATTGCATGGCAGCAGGGTGGGAAGGAGGTGGGGGAGTGGGAAGAAGTGCTTAGCCCTCATGATCCAGCCATTATGGTGTGGCGTGAGTACGCGAGACGCTCGCATGCACTATTTTACTCCCAAGCGGGTGGGGCGCGCACCCACCTACGGGACAAAAAATTCTGCCCTTAAAACTTACATCAAAAATTGTAAAATTTTATTAATATTATACAATGTGGCCTTGACACCTAGACTGCCATTTTCTGCTTTTGCAGTAAGTCAGCAGAAAAATTGCTGACAGTCTGAATTATGCAACCTATGACTTGACTAACGCAGTTCTTGTGTATGATACCCAAGATTAAAATCTATTTATATAGCTATGATTTGATTTTCCATATGAGAGAAAAAATGTTTATCAATACATAAATTAATTGTAAACATTGATTCAATCAGGAGGCTAGCTAATTGTTCCCTCCAAAGTATACATTTATAGCTCCTAACTGTTCCTATCTAGTTTGAAAGTCAAGGAGACACTACAGTATGTTAAAGTCTCCTGCATCCAAAAAATAAGGAATTGAACAATGTTACTTGAGCTGATAAATGCAATAAGCTGTTTACAGATTTTTTTAAAAATCCTTTGGGGTCAATAGTGAAAGAATATTAGCAGAAGCCTTCAACAGTGACAAAAAGGGATTTATTATACAATCATGGTTGCTGAAGCAGAATTGCCTAGAGTCTTTTGAGAAGCAAACTCAATGGAATTCAATAAACAGAATACATGTATTGGTTGCCTTCCAGGGCAATATTTATAGTGTACTGCACACACGATTTTACATTGATAAATAGGGATTTATATTCTTGCAGTTGTAGTTGAAAGTAATGACATTTTAAAAAACATACTTTCCAGGAAAAAATATGGTATATTTATTTTATCTCACAGAGTAATTCAAGAAGATAAAATACTTATGTAGCAATATTAAAAGCAATTTCTTTGACAAGTGTAATGGCAATAGACTTGGCCTGAAGGAACCAGGAGTAGTTTTCGAACTACTGATGTCAATTGCTTATTATTAGTTTAGAAATTGTTGTTAATGATATTAACATATAAATACAGTACACCTTCAGGTGACATTGCTCTGTCCTCTATTTTATTATGAGTACTAGTCCATTTTATTTTCAAAGCATTAATGTCACACTAAAATGGCAAATAGAGGAACAGCATGCTAGGTGCTTGTACACTAGTATTGTAAACAGTCACTTCTAAATGATTGTCTTACAGTGATGAGTTTAAGAACACTTGATTAGAGTGATGGGAAGTAAGCTGTTGTTAAGCGTTCATGATTGATCATGCCAATATTTCTATTCTGCAGAAATAAAAAAATAAAAGGTGGTGGCATGGGTGGCTGAAGGACTGGAAATACCCATCGATATTTCTCAAGATGTGGTTCATTGAAGCAGAACAACGCTGAGCCAAACCAATCACGTGTAAAATGATGTAATTTTACCATTGCAGATATGGATGGTTCGCCTTCTGGAAAATGCTAATACTGTGCATCTGCTATATAAGTACCAACTTCCCGACGTTACTTCCATCCAGCCCAGATTTACTGGGTTTAGATATTCTAAATCCTGATAAATATTAATTCAACTCCATATCTTGAACACCTAGGCACTATATTTGGTTTAAATTTGTCTGAACTTGACATAACCTTCATTGCCTCAAATGTTAAGGACTGCATGATGTGACACAAACCTAATAAAACATAAGCAGAAAATTCTGCACATCAGAGTTTAACAAATGGAATATCTCACTCTTGGCATCTTTCAGTTTCAGTTTGTAAAAATATTCTGTTAAAATGCTCCCACTTAATAAATTAGTCCCAAGTAACTTTAGAAAAATTAAGGATAGCCTCACAATTTCACAGTCACTGCTGTCATACTTCTATCTTATATATAATTGAAACCTTTTGGGTTTGAAATTGGTATGCTTTGAGCTTGTTTTTCATGTGTAAAATGGGCTCAATCTATATCAATTTCTGGGCAAGAGGCCCTGTGCCGATTTGCACAGGCAGCGTGGCCACCTCTGTATTGGCCTGTGCTGCTATAGTTATCCCAACAGCCATCTGAAGGAGGTCGCTGGAGGTCACTGAAGAAAAGGAAGGAGTCTTTTTAACTTTTATTTTTATGAAGCCAAGTGAAGCAGGAATGCATCTCCCAACTCCATTGTTCTGGGGCAGGCTGTTGTCAGCCTGCGCTGGTGACCCCCTCCCCCAGTCTCTCTCCCAATCCTGCAAGTTTTTTTCCACCTCCCAACCCAGGACTTGCCAGTGAATCTTTACCAGTCAGCCAAAAGTTCAATAATACCCATCGGACGATCTGCTCGGGAGATGTGATGAGTAGCACTATCAATACAAGGAGACTAGATGCCCAATTTCTGATGAACATTGAACCTCTCAGCCCAGACTTGTGACGGGAGCACAATGTCAGTTTTGTGTCCGAAAACAGGCCATAATATTTCCTACTCCATTGAATGCTATGACATAAGATACTCTATATTTCTGTCAAGTATAGGCATAATTAGCTTTTCTCCCAACTAATGGAGCACTAGGGTGATAGGTCATCAAGTGAAAGCAGAAAAATAAGCATTGGTAGATTATCACATTTGCTGCTAATTGCATTCCAAATATCTAAATACTGCAACATCTGGTGGAATCAGGTTAGTAAAACCAAGCCTGCAGAAGGTGATATACCCCATGGGATTTTTGCTTGTCATAATATTTCAAATAATGAATGTCCCCAACTGCCTGTAGAGTATTGCATAACATAATGATCGCTACTTAGCATTCAAAACAATGGGAAGTCATCTTATAGTTGGACACTTAACTCCAAACAAAGGTCAGTCCTAATACTACAGTTCCCTGTCACATAGTCATTTGATTGACTGAATCTTGTCAGCAAGGCTATCACAGAAATACATTTCTATGTGAAAGTGAGATGTTCCATCTTGAGTGGAGGGAAGAGAATGCAAAGCTAACAGCACCTGTGCAACCAGCTAGAAATGTATCTCCTGCTAATGCTTATGGACTGGGATTGATGGCAGCCATAGGTAAGTTTATGGAGCATGTCTGCTTGGTGGTTCATTGGAGGTTGTATCATCCTGCAAGAGGAAATCGTTATGAGAATGAAATTCATAGTCAGATTAAACATCATGGAAGGATCCAATTTCAAGACTGTTATGATCTCCATTTTCAACTGGACATAATGGAGCAAGAAGAATTTATATTTATATAAAGCCGTTAATGTAATAAAATGTCCCAAGGTGCTTCACAGCAGTGTTATAAAGCAAACTTAGACACCAAACACATATGGCAATATTAAGGCAGATGGCCAAAAGCTTGATCGAAGAAGTAGATTTTAAGGAGCACCATTAAAGGAAGAGAGTGTAGGAGAGGTTTAGGGAGGGAATTTCAGAATTTAGGGCCTAGGTAGCTGAAGGCAAGGTGACCAGTGGTAGAGCCATTAAAATCAGGGATGCTCAAGATGACAGAGTTAGATGAGCGCAGGTATCTCTGGGGCTGGAGGAGATTGCAAAGGTAGAGAGGGACTGGGCCTTGAAGGGACTTGAAAAAAAGGATGAGAGTTTTCAAATAAAGGTGTTGATTAACCAGGAGGCAATGTTGGTCAGCAAGCATAGGGGTGGAAGGTAAATTCGACTCAATGTGTATAAGAACATGGGCAGCAGAGTTTTGACTGACCTCAAGCTTATGGAAGGTAGAATGTGGGAGATCAGCCATGGGTGCACTGCATCAGTAAGGGGAGCATGGGGAAACAGGCAACTGTGCTAGAGTGAGATGGAGACTGAGTGAGTAGCGTCTTAGGTTAACGTGGGAATTCAGTGCATGGGGACAGAGATGTGGTATACATAGGAATCATTCTAAGTTAATTAAGTGAGTAATTAAATTAAGATAACTAAATGACATTAGTAATGATGGCTGGACAGGTGTTATGTTGCAGCTGTGTAATGTGGAACCTTTTGGATGCCAAGGCGATCCATGACAAACATGTCTGCTAAAGTGTAAGCAGCTAGAGGGATTCTGGATCAGGATTATTGATCTGGAAGCCGAACTGCAGACACTGCACAACATAAGGGAGGGGAAGAAATACCTAGACACTTTGTTCTAGGCTCTTAGAATAGCATTGCCTGATTTGGTCAGCAGTGAGGGACGGGAGAATGTGACCATGAGTGAGGCAGATAATGCCACCGAGCAGGCAGGGGTAGAGGAGCCTCAACGTTGCAATTTTCAAAGAGGTTTGAGGTGATCACACCCTCTGTGGATGAAAGTGAGGTCTGCAAGGTGGATGAGTAGGCTGTCCATGGCACCATAGGGGGAGAAAACAGGAATGTAGAGGTAGTAGTGGATGATATAGTGAGCGGGTTGACATTGTTCTTTGCAGCAAAGAGCGAGAGTCCAGAGGGCTGTGTTACCTACCCGTTTCAGGACATCTGCTCAGGGCTGGAGAGGAACTTGCAGTGGGAAGAAGGGGATCCAGTCATCGTGGCCCATGTATTATTCAATAACATAGGCAGGACAAGGAAGGATGTTCTCCATAGTCAGTATGAGGATCTAGGCACTGTATTAAGAATCAGACCCTCAAAGGTAACAATCTCTCGATTATGCCACATGCACATTGACACATGGAAAATAAGGTTAGAGAGATGAATGCACGGCTCAAAGACTGGTGTGGGAGAAGTGAGATCCGGTTTGTAAGACACTGGCACCAGTACTGGGGAAAGTGGGGGCTGTATCATTGGGTCATATACACCTGAACCGTGCTGAGATGTGTGTTCTAGCGAATCGTATAACTAGGTAAGTAGAGAGGGCTTTAAACTAAACAAGGGGGCAAGGGATCAAGCTTGTGTAGCTTGGCAAATCAAGAGGTAGATTCAAGGCAGGAGAGACCATGGGCAGAATTTCCAGCTGATGTGCGAGTGGCGGAGCTCGCACGTCAGCGCTTAAAATTTCGCGCGCTGACATCGCACAAGCGTCCCAACATCAGCACGCAGCATCACGATATTTAGATTGGTGGGCCCGCTATGCAGTGTGATGCGCACCCGCCATTAATTAAAAGCCTTGTTAAGACCATTAACTTGCCAATCGACAAGGATATTGAGGGGCCTGTGCGAACTTCGGCTTGGCGCATGAGCCCAACGGACAGGCGGGTAGGTGATTTTTTATCAAAACTCATGCAATGGCGGGATATGTGGGCTCAGAGGGGCTGTTCATGCTTTCATGAAGTATTTAATGCATAAAGTGTTTTAAACCTGCCTGTGTGATTGGTAGCAGTTGAGATCGATTTCCAAGAGCTTTCTGGGTATTTTGAAGCTTCAGCTCACCAGTCTGCAGACAGTAATCTTTATCGGGCCTGCAGCTTTACAGAGGCCTCCATTTAGCCTGGGTATGGGCTCTGACATCTCCACTGGAGACAGCTCCTCTGAGGAAGAAGGGAGGGATAGAATAAGGAGGATGCCAGGACTGGACAATCGGCCTCCAAGGGAGGCACCTTTGGGAGGCCAGGTGCAGGCACAAGGAGCGCAGGGCTAAGAGATTGTCCAAGGTGGAAGGGGCCGCAGAAGATGCCACTATCCTGCTGCCAGGGTATACAGGCGACGAAACAGCTACCTCAATATGACTGAGGTGCAGTGCCGAAGGAGGCTCCGACTCTCAAGGGAGACGGTCAATTATATCTGTCAGATGATTGGGTCTGAGATCTCCCCTAACTGTGTGGGTGGACACCCCATTCCAGCAGCTTTGAAGCTCACAGTTGCCCTCCACTTCTATGCCTCTGTCTCCTTCCAGGGCTCGGTGGGTGATCTTTGCTGTGTCTCCCAATCAGCTGTCCACACTTGTGTCAATCAGGTTGCAGGCGCTCTGTTCAGGCGTGCATTGACCTTCATCCACTACCGCTGGGACAATGCCAGTCAGACAAAGCGAGCCAGAGGCTTCGCGGCCATTGCTGGCTTCGCCCGTGTCCAGGGTGCAATAGACTGTACACATGTGGCCATCACGGCACCAACAGGTGAGGCCGGTGCCTTGGTCAACAGGAAGGGCTTCCACTCCATGAACGTGCAGATAGTGTGTGATCACAGAATGCAGATTCTACAAGTCTGTGCAAGGTACCCAGGCAGCTCCCACGACGCCTACATCCTCAGACACTCCCAGGTGCCGGCGCTCTTCAGTGCTCTGGCTCGGCTGGATGGTTGGCTGTTGGGTGACAAGGGCTATACCCTGTGAAGGTTGCTCATGACGCCCCTCCGCCATCCAAGAACAGAAGCTGAGCAGCGGTACAATAGGAGCCACGCTTCCACAAGGGCTGTGGTGGACAGAGCCATCGGTCTTCTCAAGATGTGCTTCCGTTGCCTGGACTGCTCAGGGGGTGCACTCCAGGTCGTGTCTCTCTGATAGTGGTAGCATGCTGCGCTCTGCACAAACTTGCGCTGGCAAAGGGGGATGCAGTTGACGATGAAGAGCTTGACGCCCTGGATGAGGCTGCACATGATGAACCCAGCAGTGTCTCAGAGGATGAGGAGGAACAGGGCGACGATGAGGGGCAGCACACCGACACACTACTACACCAAGGAGGCAGGGACACCTGGGACAACTTCCAGCGAACATTCAGCTAGCTCCACACACATGGATCAGTAGGACCAGCATTGCCTGGCACTTCCACACGTGGCACTTAGGTGCTACATCTTCCACCTCATCAGCTGCAACTAAGGGCTTAGTACAGAAACATCAATGTCCATTCAAACACTCATGAGATGTCTGTGAAACATACAAATGCAGCACAAAGGAAACACCCTCAGCCATGGTCAGAAAAGTGGACTTTATTCCGTCCAACATTAAAGAGAAATGTCTCTATTACAAACATAACTATTTGTTCCCTAGTCTAAGGCCAACACACAATCACCAGTGATATAACCATGGACTGCCTAATGTGCCTTATGCTTCGTTTTCGGCTGCTACGTCGAGGTGCCGCCCCATCATTCGGAATGGCTTGTGAGACAGGCTGCTGACTCTGCTGCCCTGTTGGCGTCAATGACCTTGGCGGGCATCGTCTGGCCCGTGGAGCCTCTGTAGGCCCCGCCTGGGAGACAGTGGCCAGTTCCAGAACTGGCACCTCCCCAGTTGTCACAACCTCAACGGATGCAATGGTCACTGGCAGAGGGGCGGAGGAGCTGCTGCCCTCATCCGGAGCGCCCTGAGAGGAGCCCGCAGAGATGACAGGCAGCTGCTGCGCTGAAGTGAGATCGCTTCGGACCTCCCTGCTCACCGCAGATGCATGGGCGCCGAGCGGCAACACTTGGTGCCCAGAACATCTCCCACATTGGGAATGACCACCCGGGGCCATTACTGCTGTGAGGGCTTGCAGGTCAGAGCGTAACCCAATCAGAATATTCTCCATCTGATCGAAACCCCTCTCCATGAGAGTCGCCAATCTCTCAGTGGAGGAAGCCTGAAGCTCTGTCCTGAGCTTCATGCCTTCACTTACACTCTGCCTGGACTCCTCCACCACAGAGACCATCTGAAGCACACCCTCATGCAACCCTGCCAGATGCTCCCACGCATCCTGCCGCTTGTCCTGCAGCTGCTGCATGGCTCACATCTCCAGAGGCACATCATCACTGCCAGACTCAGCATGTGCCTGGTCCCCTGCAGTCCTCCAGCTGCTAGCGCCATCGGCACTCTCTGTCTGTGCCATCTCCTCCAGCAATTGTGAAGTGCCCTCTCCACTGTGACTCGGGACACTAGCCGACGTTACATACCCCACCGAAGTGTTTGCGTCTGCGCTGGTGCCTGGCTGGCTGAAATGATGCACCACAAGTTGCACGTCTTGGCCCTCAGGTGTGGAGGGGGTTCTCTGGACTTGATGGTGGCGGCCATGTGGTGCTGATGCTGAAATTAATAACAAGGACAGTGCATCAGTTAGTGCTCAGTCAGTAACACCTTTCATCCCTTTCGGCCCCAGCCTCATAAGTCGCTCACCCTTCAAGACCGACCCTAAGGAGACGAACATTGGTGGGGTGGAAAATATTCAAGAGGAGGCCCAAACATTAGACGTGCATATAGACAGGCTGGTCAGATGGCCTAAGGAATACCACATAGAATGTTATGTGGCACTGGAGTGGAGAGAGGGCAGAGGTTCCTGACCTGGGTGAGTACTAGCCTGGAGAGTTGGAGTTACGAGGGAACATTGCAAACACTTGCCACATTTGCCGTGGAGCACAGGAGATTGACAGGTCACATTATTGACCTTCATACCGTTATGAAGGGCATAGACTAGGTGGACAGAAGGCAACATTTCCCCTTGGCGCAGGGATGAGTAACATGGTGGCATTTATTTAAGTTGAATGCCATGAGGTTGACAGGTGAGGTGCTAAGGACCTTTTGGACAGAGTAATGTGGGACGCACTGGCTAAAAGGGTGGTGGAGGCACAAACCCTCCTAAGATGCAAAACGCCTTTGGCTGTGTAGCAGTGATGCCATGGCGTGTTAGGCAATGGGGATAGTGGTCACAAATAGGATAAGGTGACTTTGGGAGGTGCTGGAGATGCGTATTTTCAAGGGGATGAGGGACCTTTGTGTATGACCCACTCGTCTGACTGTATCAGTCTGTGAGTGAGCAGTGTTTCTGCATTGACGATCGCAGCAATCATCAGTGGTTTGGATGGTGGGGAACCAGAGTGGATGGGACTGTGGATCTCAAGTACCTGGCTGCTGCACTCCAGCCCTCACTGCCACCTGCTGCCCTGGCCGCCTGTCTCCTCCCCAGCTCCATGGCCTGCTCCCCGTAGGTGGTGAGGCGCTGCAGCCCGGTGTGCCCACCACCAGTCCTCTGGCACTCCCTGAGATTGTGTTCAGTATTTGCCTGCAGAACAGAGAAGAGGATTTATTGGGGCTGATCGCTCATGTACTCTGCATGCGCATGCGCACTCCAACCACAGTGGCCCATCTGAGGCCTCCAGCATCTCCTGTCCACACTACTGGTGATCAGTCCCCAGAAGATAGTACGGCTGGTCCCAACCCCCTCCGCCAACGGACACCTTGGACACATTCATCATCCATCACTTTGAATAACACACGGGTCTTAGCGCCCATGGCAAGGAGGCGCAACTAGGCTGCCTGGCCACTCTTTATATAGACTGCCGGTTCCCCACTGGAACCGGCGGTCTGAACACGCCTCCCTAGGTAACAATTTTCCCATTCTACATGTGAGTTGCTAACCCACTGGGCGGGCCTTAATTGGCCCGCCCGCACAAAATGGCGGCGCGGCCCATTTCGGGGGCGGCAATCAGCTGCACGCCCGCCGCTGAGCCAGTCAGGCCTGCCTGCCCATCAAGGGCAAAATTCTGCCCCATAATGAGGGTCAAGAATAGCAGGAAGGGACAGAGAGATAAAATTTAAGAATACACCTATAGTGAAGACCAGATAACAAGAAGACAAAACTAAAAGCTCTGTATCTGAATGTACGGAGCATTCATCATGAAGTAACTGAATTGATAGCGTACGTTGAAGTAAATAAATATGATCTGATAGCCATTATGGAGACCTAGCTGCAGGATGACAAGTGTTGGTCCTGAATATTGAGGGTTATATGACATTCAAGAAGAATAGAAAGCTGGCTAAAGGTGGAAGGGTAGCACTGTTGATCAAAGATGACACTGGTGTAATAGTTAGAGATGACCTTGGTTCAGGAGATCAGGAAGTAGAATCAGTCTGGGTTGAGATGAGGAATAGTAGGGGAAAGAAGTCACTACAGGCCTGTCTACAGGCCCCCTAACAATAACCACAATGTAGGATAAAGTATGTAAGAAGAAATATTAGGTGCTTGTGATAAAAGCACAGCAATAATCATGGGTGATATTAATCCACGTGTAAACTGGAAAAATCAGATTGGCAGTAGTAGCCTAGATGAAGAGTTCATAGAATGCTTTCCAGATAGTTTTTTTGAGCAGCACATTCTGGAAACCAGCAAGCAGCAATGGTATTGTGTAATGTGACAGGATTAATTAATGACCTCAGAGTGAAGGCACCCTGAGGTAGCAGTGACGACAATATGATTGACTTTAACATTCAGCTTGAAAGAGAGAAGAGTGGGCTGAAGACTGGTATTTTAAACTTAAATGAGGGCAACTATGTGGGCATGAAAGCTGAGCTAGCTGAAGTGAACTGGGTCACGAGGCTAGGGGAAAGATCAATAGAGAAGCAGTGGCAGACATTTAAGGAGATATGTCAGAATACTCAGAATAAGTATTTTCCCAGTATAAAGAAAAAAACTCTAAGGGGAGGACCCACCATCCATGGTTAACTAAAGCATCAAACTTAAGGAAAAAGCATATAATCATGCTAAGATGAGTGGCAGGTCAGATGATTGATCAGAATATAAAGAATGGCAGAGTATGATTGAAAGGTTAATCAGGAGAAAGAAATTAGAGTATGATAGGAAGCTAGCTAGAAATGTAAAAACAGATAGCAAGAATTTCTACAGCTATTTAAAAAGGAAAAGAACAAGTAAAGTGAGCGTTGGTCCTCCAGAGAGTGAGAATGGGGAGTTAATAGTGGATGATAAGGAAATGGCAGATAAAATGAACATATATTTTGCTTTTGTCTTCACTGTAGAGAATACAAAAACATTCCGTTTAAGTAATACTCTGCTTTTTTATTCTTCCTGCCAAAGTGAACTTCACATTTACCTACATTATACGCCATCGGCCAGATTTTTGCCCACTCACTCAACCTTTCTATATCTATCTGCAACTTCCTTATGTCTTCTTCACAACATACTTTCCACCTTATCTTTGTGTCATCTGCAAATTTAGCTATCATGCCTTCACTACCCCCGCCTAAGTCATTGATATAAATTGTAAAAGTTGAGGTCCTAGCTCAGACCCCTGTGGGACTCCACTCAACACATTCTGCCAATCAGAAAAAGACCCATTCCAATAATAGCTGTAAATCAGGATGTGGAAGGGAGAGGGGAAATTGATGCATTTACAATCACGAGGGAAATGATACTGAGCAAACTGATGGGGCTGTGAGCTGACAAGTCTTTGGCTGCTGACGGACTTCATCCTGGGGTCTTAAAAGAGGTAACTAATGAGGCAGTTATTTGATAATGGTGTTATTTTTCCAAAATTCGCTGGATTATGGAAAGGTTCCATCAGACTGGAAAGTAGCAAACATAACTGCTCTAGTCAAGGAGGGAGGGAAGCAGAAAACAGGAAACTACAGGCCACTTAGCTTGATGTCTGTTGTGGGGAAGGTGTTAGAATTGATCATTAAGGAGGTTATTGCTGGGCACTTAGAGAAACTCAAGGTAATTGGGAAGAGCCAGCATGGTTTTGTGAAAGGGAGATAATGTTTAACTAATTTATTGGAGTTCTTTGAAGGAGTAACATGCGCAGTGAATAAAGGGGATAAGTAGACGTGCTGTTTTTGGATTTCCAGAAATCATTTGTTAAGGTGCCACATCAAAGGTTATAGTGGAAGATAAAAGCTCAGGGTGTAGAGGGTAACATATTAGCATAGATAGAAGATTGGCATAAAACAGAGAGTATGGTGAGAGAACCCTCCAGGGCTCGAACAATCACAACCCCTTGAAAAATAAGACAAAGAATTAAAATTCTCCCTCTTAACTTCCTCTGCCTTGCACAGTGGGGAAAGGTGAAAGCACTGGCCTGAGAAAATGAAGCACTTTCAACTCCTATGAAGAACTTTGCAGCTGTATCATTCACTGCTGCTGTGATGACAAGAGTATTCAATACCTGCGGCATGAATGAACCTGGCAGACAAAAAGAAGAATATCCTGAAGACACTGCTGGATATCTCCTTTCTACTCTTAGGATGGGGATTTCACTTTCTGTAGGTAGCGGCACCATGTCCACACTTCAGCATGAGGCTGCTTTGCTACAGACAATGGAATCTCAGGGTCAGCAGGAGAAAATAGGATTCTATCACCATCAATAATGGAAGAAGCTCCAGGACCAGGATCTATAGGAAGTTCCTGCACAGTACTCTGGTCTGCAAACTTGCTTGAAAGTTCAACATCAACGTTGGAAGTTGTTACTACAAGAGTCTCCGTAGTAATAAGAAAGACAGCCATTGTCATACTTCTTCAGATTGTTGCTCTGTAGCCAACATTTCCATCTGATGGTGTGGCAATTTTCTTAGGAGCATTTATACACTCCTCTACTGAAATAGGTCCACTTACTTTTGTTGCTCCATTTCTAATATGTGAATCCTTCGCTGTGGCCTGGTAGAACTGTGCGACTGCCAATGGCTGGGTTTTCAGTTCAGCATTTCCTTTTAAGTTGTTAGTCTTTTCCAACCCTTGCTTAATTTCAATGTGTTCAAGCTCTGTTTGATGTTTGATGTTTGACTTCAGGTTTTTCTGAGGTACTTTTCAGATGTAGAAGCTCTGTAGTTTGGGCCTCTGCTGAAAGAAAGCTTGAGTGTGTCCATGGCTTGCTGATGAGATCCAAGTGCAAGCTCCAGCTTACATTTGTACAAATTAATAAGCTTTGAACTTTCACTACTGATTTGATGCAACTTTTGCTGGCTGCTTGCAATTGTTGAAGACTGGCTCACTGCGTAAGGTGTCAACTTCAATTTCTGCTGCAGCTTTGAGTTTTCCTTGTCTTCAGAACATCTTTGCAAATTCATTCCTGAATATTGCTCTGCTTTCATCGAGCGTTACCTCATCGATCATTTGTAGAAGATGAAGTCCTGCACACTGCCCTGCTGAGCAGAGAAGTTAGTTGGTTCTGTGAGATATAAAGAATTTTATTAATTTCTTTATGCCTAAAGGTTGTAGTAATCTGACACTTCACTTTGAGGTCTGTGCCTCCTGGCCCCTGTAGCTTTATTTTTGATGGCTGAATCTCAACTTCATTAAGCCAGTCCAATTTGTCTGACAAGATTGTGACACCAACCCGTGTCCAGTTTAAATTCTGTTCTGTATCCTTTGACATCCAGCTCTCCAGACCAGGTCTGCTTATTGAGATCTTTCATTTTTCCCAGGGGGAGAATTTTCCCCATGTTGGGTGGGCCAAATGGGACCGGGCGTGGGAAGGTGTGGACCCAATCGCCACCGGCAATCGGGTCCACGCCGCCATTTCATGCGGGCTGGCCAATTAAGGTCCGCCCGAAGTAATGCGCGACTCCCGAGGACAGCGGGAGTGGGCGGGCGGTGGGAGTGCAATGACCGCTGGGTCCAATGGCGAGTCAGTGGCCTGTTTAAATGAAGCCCTGGCAGCCATGGAAAGGCAGCTCACAATGGCAAATAGAATGGCTCATCAGAGAGCTTCTGGTGAGCAGACCAGTCCGGAGGGTAGGGCAGCGGTCAATGTGCCCCTTGGTTTTCGGATGAGTGCCTGGCTGCCCTCCTGGAGAACATGGCAGCATGGCACGCGGCCCTGCTTCTGAGGGATGGGAGGGGGAGGCCCCCCCCACCCCGACCAAATGTGCCTGGGAGGAGGTGGCTGAGACAGTCAGCTCCCACGCCGTGGTACGACGCACGTGGGTTCAGAGCCGCAAGAGAATCAACGACCTCCTGCGCTCGGGAAGGGTGAGTACGATATTGGCTGAGGTTGCTTAAAGCAGCCATCAGCCTTTCCCCACAAGGCGCCGGCCCCCCCCCCCGCACCCCCCCCCCCCCCCCACCTTCTCCACCCACTAACAGCTCTGAGTGCAGCTACAGCTTCAAATCCTTCACGGCATATATCCCTCGCTAGGTGGGCCAGCAGATATTGCCGATGCCTAGTTCATCTTGACAAGGTAGTGCTGAGATGCGTTCTGCACCCACAGCATGTGTGACACTGACACCAAAAGTATAGATTCAGGGGCATACTGACCCTGACCCTGACCCTGACCCTGACCCTGACCCTGACCCTGACCCTGACCCTGACCTTACTCAAGGTCCGCACCTAGGCATAGTGCTGGAACTGGGAAGCATGTCAAAGTCAGGGTGCTGGGAGGGGAGCTTCCAGGTGGTGGGGCACCAATCCATCTGCTGGTCTTTGTGCTCTGTGTGCTTGTGCATCCTTGCTTAGCAAGGTTACACCTTGTGGTGCCACATGTGAAGGAGGCAGCATTTTGGCAAGGAGGACTCAGCCCTGGCTTCCTTCTGTCAGTGTGAGGCAGTTGCGGGGTGACAGACCACTGGAGCCCTACAATGTCCCACTCTGGTTGGGGTGGCAGGGATGTGATGGGAATCCAGGTACAAGGTGGACTAATCAATGCTCTTCTCTCCTTTTTAGGAGAAGACGGCACACAACTCCACCAAGCGTATGCAGACTTGCGGAGGCCAGGTCCATTTGGCCATTATGACACGGTTTGAGCAGCAGGCCATGGATCTGGAGAAGCGCCATGCGCCCGGGTCCACCAGTGGCGGTCAGGCTGTGGTGCCACGGGGAGGTACGTTTGCTGAGCACTGAGGTCACCATGTGTGTCCCAGCAGCCATGGCACTGCTGAATGCTCAGTGAATGAAATTTACAACATGGGTTGACCATTGATTATGGAAGGATAAGCGCATAATGATCTGGGAGACAGGCATGCACATTGACATTGTCTCCACTTTAACTAATCAAATGTCCTTTTTCTTCCTTTCAGCATCACTGGAGCAGGGCAAGGAGGAGGAGGCAGAGGGGCCACTGGAGGGCCCTGAACATTTTGACTCACCAGAATCACACCATCTCTGCCAGGAAGGCACCAGCGCAGATATTAGGACCTCAGTGGGAATTAGAGCATCAGAAGTACTCCTGCTCACACAGGCAAGTATCAATAACTTACACAATTAAATACCTGACCCACTCACCTCTCTTATCCCATCCATGAATGAGGTTTATACAAATGTCTCCTACCCGCTTGCCCGTTGAGCCCATGCGATGTCATGAAAATCGCAAGGGCCCTGAAAAATAGCAGAAAATTGCTGCCTCAAGGGCCTTAACTGGGCGATTAATTAATGGTGGGCACGCATCGGAGAATATCGCATGCCCGCCCACGTAAATATCACGATGGCGTGCAGTGTCATCGAGACGCTCGCCCGACATCACCACGCATCATTTTATGCGACGGCATGCAGCGCCCGATCTCGCAAACCAACGAGAAAATTCTGGCCCAGGTAATCTTGAGTTTCAATGTCTTTCTTTCTAATTTCCTGTGTCATGAAACTATCATATTTTTCATAATATTATTACGGTTTATTGTAAAATAGATTTAAAAGTGTGAATACGTAAAGTTCTCCCTGTGTGATTTAATTGAATTGGAGTCAGATAGACTGTAAGGTTGAAATTATCAAAAGGAAGTTAGATGTAAAAAGCATTTGCAATGCTAATAAGTAAACATGGATGAGGGCAGCATGTAGGGTGTGAAGGAAATTTGCATTTTTTAATAAGTGAAAGGGTTGTTTAGATTTCAAAGGGGTGATAGGCTGTTTACAACTAACAAGATAAGCAAGACCAAACCGTATGTTTATTTTTCCCAAAGGTACTGACAACATTGGCAAAGTGAAAGATTTTTATATTATGAGAGAAGTAAATTTCCAAAGACATGCAGAACAATGGAATTTACAGATTAAAGAGAGAGAAACATATATAAAGAAGGATGGAAGGCTATGTTGGGGGTTCATGTAAGATCTAAAAGGAATGTGTAAAACAGCCTTGGGAAAAAAAGCCTCCAGCCACTTATGCAGAAGTCTGCAGTGTTCCATAACCAAAGTTGGAGAAAAGCCTTTAGAATTCCACTGTCGTGTGTGTGTTTTGGTAAACTTGCTAGAATGCCTATCTAAATTTAAAAGCTATTTTGGACTGTTGCCTTAAAGAGGGTGTGTAGTTGTGAATCAGGTTAATTGGGAATTGTGGGATTTGTTATAGTATTACGTAACTGTAATCTTATGTATGTGCTTGAAATATTTTCTTTTGCTAATAAATGTTTTAATTTAATTTTTAAAACCTCTAAATGTGTTGGTGAGCTCATTACTTCTGAAATCAATGCAGAGCTCTTCTCGTAATGAATACAAATTGCAAAATTTTTGTGAAAGCATGGCCACATTTCCCTTCTGGATTTGGTCTGCCTGGCACACATCACCTGCCATGTCATAACAAAATTGGGGGCTCTCTGTGGGATTTTTGAAATTCCTTGGTTGGCTTGGAGTTGGTGAATCTTAAGGCTACGGGCACGAGGAAGGCATTGAACTCACTGGTTCGTGTTGAGGGATTGTAAGGTGGTGAGACTGCAAAAAATGGCTTTATCCATAGCTAAGACATTTCTGGGGATGGATGATACAACTGTGCTTGGTTTACAAAAACTATCTGAAGGTAAGTTAACAGAATTGGTGAATACGTTGCAGTTGAGGTTAATCATAGGGGCAAAGAAAACGGACATAATTGAAATGATAGCACATCATTTGAAATTGGAAGGATACCTGAAACTAGTTAGTCATAGATGGAGGTAATGAGACTTCAGTCACAAATGAAGAAACTTGAACATGAACAAGCAATGGAAATGAAAAATAAAACTGAAATTAGAGCTAGAGATAAAGGAAAGTGAAAGGGCATTTCAAAAGAAGCAAGCAGAAAGGCAGGAGAGAGAAAGAAAACAGGAAAGTAAATTTACCCTGGAGAAATTGGCAATGCAAGAAAGGAAGAAGAAGATGGAGGATGAATATCAGCTTAAAAAGCTGGAAGTTAAAAAAGAGATCTCGGAGGCTAATGGAGGTTCTGAGGATGAAATGATAACCTTCAATCTATAGTCCAGTGGGGAGATTTTTAAATGTATGTAGGCTCTTCCAAAGTTTGAAGAAAGGGAGGTAGAGGTGTCCTTTATTTAATTTGAGAAGATAGCTAAGCAGATGAAATGGCCACAAGGAATCTGGACATTGCTTTTACAGTCTAGGCTGGTAGGTAGAGCTCATTGGGTTTTTATATCACTTTCACAAGAAGTATCTATGGATTATGATGCCATAAAAAAAAAGGTTATTTTGAGTGCATATGAGTTGTTTCCTGAGATGTACAGGCAGAAATTTAGGAATATAAGGAAACAGCTTGGTCAGACTTATATTGAGTTTGAGAGAGTAAAACGATATAATTTTGAGCGATGGATACAGGCATTAAAGGTAGAGACAACATATGCAGCTCTTAGAGAAGTAATTCTTTTAGAACAATTTAAAGATTCAATTCCTTCGGTAGTGAGAACTCATGTGGAAGAACAGGGGGTTAAAAAGGTAAGGCAAGCAGCAGAGATAGCTGATGATTATGAATGAATCCATAGATTTAAACCTTTCTTCATCACCCTTTTAAATAAGAGAAGGATAGAAAGAGGGAAGGAAGGTAGGTAGTCAGGGAAGAGAAGGAGCAGTTAGAAATTTTCGGGAAGTTTTTCTTCTGACCAGAAAGGGAGGTGTTGAGGGTGATACTCAAAAACTGTGGTGTTTTAATTGTAATCAAGTTGGACACACAAAGCCAGTGGGTGAGATTTTCCACACCCACCCACCGTCAGTATCGTCCAGTCCCACCGCAAGTCAATGGACTTCTGACTGGGGCGCTGCCTCACCTGCAGCGGGTCCTGCCCACGAGGGGGCCGGAAAATCCTGGCCAATGTATTGGAGGTTACAGGGAAAATCTGTTGCAGTAGTTGGAACATAGAAAATTTCCGGAATTAAGAATAATATTGGTTCTGAAATGCAGGCACAAGAAAAACCAATGCTTTGTGTACAGGTGAAGCAGAAAGAATCAGTGATATGTAAAGTAGTGGGAATATGTTCACAAATTACCCATGGGAGGGCTGAAGGGCAGGTTACGGAAATGTTTAAAGATTCTGTATAAAGGGAAAGTCTTTCCATGTGTACAGGGTGGGGCAGGCAAAATATTAAAATTTTAAGAGACATAGGGGCTAGTCAATCCTTAATATTATGGGATAGTGATATTTGTTGCTCAGTGGGAATATTGCAGGAAAAAGTAATAATAAATGGAATTCATGGCAGTGCTAAACCTATTCCATTGTGGAAGGTAAATTTAAAGAGTAACTGGAAAACAAATGAGTTATTGCTGGAGTAGCAATTGGAAAAATTGCTCATTTAGGAGTTCAGTATATTTTCGGTAATGATATGGCTGGTTCACAGATGTTGGTGATGCTTACTGTAGTTGAGCAGCCCGTGGCAGTACATTCAACAGAGGTGTTTCAGAAAGAACATCCTCGATTGTTTCTAGATTTTGCAGTAATGAGATCACAAACCCACAGGTTAAAACAGAAAGAGGAGGAATTTAAAAGGCAGGGAAAAGATGTTGATATTCAATTAGATGGTATTATCTTTGATAAGATTCCTCAGGGGGAGAGAATGGAAGAGAATTAAGCTGAAGTATTTAGCTTAAAGAAATTGGTAGAGTTACAGCAGAAGGATCCACGAATAAAGCAGTCATATCGGACAGCTTATTCGGAAGCAGAAGCAGAATGCATTCCGGGATATTATTACCTTAAAGGTAATGTGTTAATGAGGAAGTGGAGACCATCTCATGTTTCAGCAGGTGAGAAATGGATCGTAGTGCAACAGATAGTTATACCATCTGGATACAGAAATACGATATTGAGAGCAACTCATGAAATTCCAATAGTGGGACATTTAGAAATTAGGAAGACTCAGGCAAAAATACAAAATAATTTCTATTGGCCTGGATTCCATAAAGATGTAGTCAAATACTGTAGGACATGTCACACATATTAGATGACTGGAAAACATCAAGCAGCGATTAAACAGGCACCTTTAATTCCAATTCAAGCATTTGAGGAACCTTTCACCAGGTCTCTGACTGATTATGTAGGGCCCCTTCCTAAGACGAAAAGTGGAAATCAATACTTGGTGACAATACTGGATGTATCTACAAGGTTCCAGGAAGTGATACCTTTGAGAAATATTACAGCAAAGAAAATTGTGGAAGAGTTGACTACATTTTTTACAAGATATGGATTACCTAAAGAAATATAATTGGATCATGGTTCAAATGTCATGTCATTGCCGTCTAAGGAAGTAATGAACAGCTTGTGGATAAAACAGTTAAAGTCATCAGCTTATCATCCTGAATCCTGAAAAGATGGCATCAAACTTTAAAAACTACGATGAGGGCTTATAGTCAAGACTATCCACAGGATTGGAATCTGGGAATTCCATTCTTGCTATTTGCTCTTCAGGATGCTCCCAATGAATCAACAGGGGTTAGTCCTTTTAAATTAGTCTATGGTCATGAGGTAAGGCGACCACTGAAGTTGATTCAGAAAAAAATAGTGGATCAGAATTCGGAAACCACTCTCCTAGATTATGTGACAAACTTCAGAGAAAGATTGAACAGAGCATGTGAGTTAGATAAGGAACATTTAAAGATATCACAGCAGATGATGAAAGTGAAAGCAGATAAGAGAGCCACAGCTCATAGTTCTGTTGCTAGGGGAAAAGTGTTAGTTTTGTTACCAGTATTGAGCGAATCATTAAAGGCATGGTTTAGTGGACCTTACAGAATTGGGGAAAAAAACTGAGTGAAGTAAATTATTTAGTAAATTCTCCAGATAGAAGAAAGAAGCAGAGGGTGTGTCATGTAAATATATTTAAAAAGCACTTTGACAAGGAAGATGACCAAAATGAGGTATTAGTGGCGGTAGATAAAGGGAAAGACATAGAAGTGAAAGATTCTGAAATTGACTTTCTTCTAATCAAATTGGATAATGAGTGTTTAGTTGAAAATTTAAATATAATCTTGAATTACCTTCCAGATAAGTGTCAAAGTGATTTGGAGAAGCTGTTGCAGTCACACAAAGCTATTTGTGGGAATAAGCTGGGGAGGACAAATTTAGCCACAGATGATGTAAATGTGGATGATTCAGTTTCGATAAGGCAACTTCTTTATAGAATAAATCCAGCAAATTGTTACAAGTGCAGAAAAAAATTGAATTCATGCTTCAAAGTGACATCGAGTCTAGCTGCAGTAACTGGCGTTTGCCTATTATGATGGCACTGAAACTGCATGGAACACAAAGGCTGTGTGTGGATTATTGAAAAGTGAATGCAGTGACAAAAGCAGATTCATATCCTATTCCATGATTGGAAGATTGCATTAAGAAAGTGGGGCAATCAAAGTTTATCACAAAGATTGACTTGCTGACAGGATATTGGCAAGTACCATTATCGGATAGAGCAAAGGAGTTATTGGCTTTTGTGATGCCATATGGACTATATCAATTCAAAATTATGCCATTTGGTATGAACAAGGCACCAGCAACATTTCAAAGACTGACATGTCTTGATACTTTTTGTTCAAATGTGGGAGGAGCATTTACAACATCTGAAAGAATTGCTTGGCCACGTGCAAGAAGCTAATTTGGTGGTGAACTTGGCTAAGAGTGAGTTGGCAAAAATGCAAGTTACATATCTAGGTCATACCTTTGGACATCGTTTGGTATCTCCAAGAGATTTGAAAGTAAAAGCCATCTTGAATTTCCCCGTGCCTTTAACAAAACGAGAAGTCTTGAGATTTCTGGGCATGAGTGGATTTTACCAGAAGTTTGTATCAAATTTTAGCTGTGTGGTTGCTCAATCGAAAGATCTATTAAAAAAGAACAAAAGGTTTCAATGGACACAGGAATCTCAGAATGCACTTGACAGTTTAAAAACTGTATTGACTTTGACATCAGTTTTGGCAGTACCTAATTATGCCAAGCAATTTAAGTTGGCAGTTGAGGTAAGTGATGTAGGTATTGGTGCTGTATTGTTACAAGAAGATGGAACTGGAATTGAGAAACAGATAGGATATTTTTCGCAAATGCTGAATATACATCAGAGAAGATATTCAACCATTAAAAAGGAGACAAAAACATAGATAAAACCAAAAAGCTGCAGATGCTGGAAATCCAAAACAAAAACAGAATTACCTGGAAAAAGTCAGCAGGTCTGGCAGCATCGGCGGAGAAGGACAAAGTTCTAAACCAGCTTATATTTCACCCCTCTCCTATTTTTACTTAGTTCTGTTGAAGGATCATGAGGACTCGAAACGTCAAATTTGTTCTTCGCCGATGCTGCCAGACCTGCTGAGTTTTTCCAGGTATTTCTGTTTTTGTTTTGCATTAAAAAGGAGACTCTGGATTTCGTGTTAGTGTTGCAGCATTTTGAGGTTCATGTTGCAAGCAATTGGTCAGAAACAGTTGATTATACAGATCACAATCCTTTATAAGTTCTAGACAAATATCGAGACCAAAGTGCAAGGCCACCCAGATGGAATTTATTTCTGCAACTGTTTAATTTACAGATCATACATGTGGCTGTATGAGAAAATCTAACTGCAGGTGCATTGTTGAGAATTTAAAGCTCAATAGAAATTTGACATTTAAAACCTGGACACTGGAATGAAATGACCTCTGTTGGTACAAAGGATTTGTATATATTGTTATGTTAATGCATGCACCTGGTAATGTAATAGTTTGGGTATATAGATATGTATAGTAAGTGATGTAAGATGGGTTGAGAAAATGAAGCTGACTTTTAAAATTATGACGGTTCATTTTCTCATAAGGATGGAGGTATCATGAAACTATCATATTTTTCAAACTGTAATTGTGGTTTATTGTAAAATACGTTTAAAAGTGTGAGTATGTATGGTTCTCTCTGTGTGATTTAATTGAATTGGAGTCAGATAGACTGTGAGGTTGAAATTATCAAAAGACGTTAGATGTAAAAGGCATTTGGAATTGTAATAAGTAAACATGGGTGTGGGCAGAATGGAAGGCGGAAAGGAAATTTGCGTTTTTTGATAAGTGAATGGGTTGTTAGGTTTCAAAGGGATGATGGGATGTTTACAATTAACAAGATAAGCAAGGTCAAGCAGTATGTTCATTTTTCCAAAGATTTTTATATTATGGGAAAAGTAAATTTCCAAAGACATATAGAACAATGAAATTTACAGATTAAAGAGAGAGAAACATATATAAAGGATGGAAGGCTATGCTAAACAGCCTTGGGGAAAAAAAGCCTCCAGCCATTTTTTGTAGAAGTCTGCTGTGTCCAGTAATCAAAGTTGGCGAAAAGCCTTTGGAGCTCCACTATCATGTGGGCACTGTGATAAACTGACTAGATTGCCTATCAACATTTAAAATTTGTTTTGGACTGTTGCCTTAAAGAGGGTGTGTAGTTGTGAGTCAGGTTAATTTGGAGATTTGTTATAGTATTAAGTAACTGTAACTTTATGTATGTGCTTAAAATAATTTATTTCATTAATAAATGTTTTAATTTAATTTTTACAATCCCTAAAGATGTTAGTGGGCTCATTACTTCTGAATTAAGTGCACAAATCCTCTCATAACAAATACAAATTGCAAAACCATTGTGATAGCGTGCCCAGGTTTCCTTGTGGATTTGGTCCACCTGGCACACATCACCTGCCATGTCATAATGCCTGTACTTTAGAATAGTTGGACACTTGTTTCAGTTTTCTTCCTTTAAATTGTGCTATAGATTTGCAGAATTGTTTAATGTGTCCAGCCTCATCAAGAGAAAGCATTTTGGCTCCCCCTGCTGGGCATTCTTCACAGCGATGCTGCTTTTAGGCTGCATCTGGAATATTTTTAAATAGTTGGAAGTGTTCTTCCCGCCCCCTTGCTGGCTTTGGCAGGCTTTTTCATGGGTGTTTTTGTAGGTGAGTCTCCAAACATTGGGCCTACATATTGGATCAGCCCCTCCCAAGCCTGAACATCTCCCTGAAGTGCATATCAATTCTGATTTTGCAGCTCCGAATGTCTTGCAAACTGTTCAGCCTTCCCTACCATTAATTCTTCCTTGGTTTGCAAGAATTCTGATAGCACCTTGTTGAGCATGCTGACTATGATACATTCATGGATTAACTCACATTTTAAAGCTCCATAGCCAGTCCATGCAAGTTTCTAATAAATGAATAGATGGATTCACCAGGTTGATTCTCACCTGTTTGATTACCACTTTCTTATTAGGCCTGAACTAATTATGGATAGTCAAAACCTCCTCGTAGACATCATTCTCATAAGATGCAGAGGTCTCCTCAACCTCTTGTCTCACTGGAATAGCTTCAATTATAGTCCCAATCACATACAAAAGGGCACTGACCCTTTTATTAGGCTTCTCTTATAAGCCTGATGCTGTTTGTTAACTTTCAAGCTGGGGCCTCTAGAGCTCCCATCACTGTCCTTGCTGTTGACCCTCGATGTTTTGGATGGAATAGTGACTGTTCAATGGATACACATATCATGAATGGCCCGCTCACTGTCCCCTACCAAGGTATGTTATATTTTTGTTCTTTTTCTTTATGAAGTTGAGCTGTGCCTAGGTCTTCACCTGTGGGTTTCCAACCTCTGGCTTTAGATTTCTTAAACTACGGCCTCCAGCACTGCCAACTCTGGTTTGGCCTGTTGCCCTTTTCTTGTGTTGCCTTCTAGTTGAAAGAGGTTTCTCTTACCTTTTGAGTGACTTGGACATAGTCTGTATCAAGTTTTTCTTAAAACTATTTATTTACAACTATTTACATCCAAGACCTCATGGTAAATATATTATTCTCTGGACACAAAACGTTCCATGCCTTGCTCCTTTGGAATCTCTTGATCATCTAGCCCTGATGTAACACTTATGTCACCACTATCATCATTGTCTAATTAACATAACCATTAGCCCTTTACTCTACAAGAGGAACTGCCCCTAACATCAGGGCAGTATTTTACCAAGTTACCGAGGAACATTTGATAAAATGAAGTCAATGAGAAACAGGAGGTTAACTCTCTGTGGTCTAAAGTCAAACCTGACACGAACGTTGGTCATTAGTGGCCAAACATAGCAGCCCTAGGATATCACTCCACAAGCTCTTCAGGGAAGCATCCTTTGCAGAACTATCTTCTACTGTTTCATCTGTGACCCTCCTTCCTTCATAAGGTTGGAAGTGGGGTCCTGCTCCAATGGCAATTGCATAGACAATAAAGTAATTCATATCTACCGACATTGTTTCAAGGCCTGAACAATGTCCAGGCAAGACTTTATAAGGGGCAAGTAACACCATCCTTTTGGGTTACCATTGGCCATAATCTGAACTAGACTAGCTGCTTTACCTACTTTAGTGCTAAGGCTATGGAACATGACAGAGGCTGGCTACACTGCAGTAGGTGACTCAGTTTTTTGTCTCCCCAAATTTACTCTACCACCTACAATGCATAGAATATTTTTCACTTGCCTGAATGGATGATCAGCACCCCATCCATCAGCATTCAATGGCTGTGGTGTGTACAACTGAGAGATTACACTTCAGCAACTCATTACTGTTACTTCGGAGAAGCTTCAAAATTTCAGGTAGTGAGTCACTCATCATAAAATACCCAGTTTCTGCTGTGCCCTTGTCACCATGTTTTTGATGCAACTGTTCCAATTAAGCATCAGGTCACTGCTGACCATTCATGGCCATGCTGTTGAAAGTCAGGGGGCATGGTTTAAATTTGGGCTGGAGGAGCTCATAGCTTGGCATTTATGTAGTTGGACTGTTACTTATCACTTGTCAGGTATCTATCAGTCCCTAGTTGGCACCTGACGCTACACACTTGACAAGAGAAATATGCCAAAGCATGCAGGCTCTCAAACTCAGTACAGGACAAGTTAGTCCAAGCTAATGATTTATCACATTAGGCCTTTGTTGCAGACAGGTTGTATTACAGGCCTGCTACCACCAGTGTTCAGTCCCTACCGGAGCTGAAGATTAGTCCCCAGTGGAAGGCAAATCAGGCAGGATGTATAATAATCGGACAATCTGCAAGCACTAGTTTGCTGTCTGCCTGAAAATCAAAATTACCCCAAGAAATTTTAGACGTTGTTTGGCAAGAAGGCTGGTTAGTTCAATGAAGTTTACTGATCCAAGCTCTAAGATAACATTTGATGGCTATCAATGAAACAGCCTTATATAAATCCAGGCTGGATAAGTAATGATTCAAGTGTTATTTCCCTCTCTGACAGACTTGAGATGTCAAATTACAAAACAAAAAGACACTTATTATACAAAATTAGTTAATGTAAATATAGGGCTCGCGGATAAGACTGCTAAAGGGTTCTAGCACTGTATGAGGTCAACGGTTGTGTTCGGGAAAAGGCAACAGATGAAGATTATACAATCTGTAATGTGATACCTACTGCTCATAATGCTGTTTTATAGTGTAATGAAACGAACTGCTCAATTCCTCAATTGTAAATCACACTATAAAGCACCTTCAAAGCACTTGGATCCAGTACAACGATCATGTGCTAGTCTATTAACTTCATTCAAATTAGATGTCCTTCCGTACTCCAACTGGATCTTTCCGAGTTTGTTCCAAATTTTGAGCACCAATGTAAAAAGAATAACTTGTTGCTCCCGGTTGTAGCACCACCCTTCCTCACTGCCCCTACTTTTAATTGGTCCTTAATGGCCAATTACATAAAGGGTTTCAGCACCAACCCCACCTCCCACCACCCTCAATCACAACCCCACCCTCTCCACTCCACCCACCACCCCACTAAACACCACCGCCAATCCCACACCCCAGAAATGAACTAAGTACTGGCAGGGCTACTGGTGCCCAGCTTTTCGACTGAAACTCTCACCCATTTCTCATTCCACCCTTCTCAAGGGCATACCCGGCACAACATGTTCTATTTTCTGGAATGCCACAACAATGTATAATTTAAATCTTGTATTATTAGGAGTGGTGCTCTTAGTGACCCAGGACTGAATTATTCACCCCTATATTCTAGAGGGATTTCCCTGCTGAATTGAGAATACCAAAAAGAAATGTAAACAATCATCTGCAGCCTGTAAACATTGATGACATTTTTCTATTTGCTATTACTTTCCAGTGATTTCCATTTTCTCTTTTAATCATCATGTAGGCTAGTTAGAGATTATAAAGCTTCTGCACAATTAGTGGCTGCAGGTGTCACAGGCTTCGAAGCCAGTCCTAATTGTAATAAATAACAACACGGTAGCTCAACTTCAAAGTGAAAGATCATGTATTGGTTTTTGAGCATGAAGTCTAGTGTAGGTTATTAGAAAAAAAGTTAAAGCTTTAATATAATACAAAAAATATGAAACAACTTCTTCACTATTCTTCTTTGGTTCAAATCTCTTGTGCATTGAATTAAATTATTTTGAGGTTGCGTATGTGTCCTACTTAGGCTGGATAAACAATGTACCTCAATTTGTATTCACAAACAGTAATTCCATGCTTAGCATCAAAGCTTCCACTGTATTTTATGCTCATAATTGCCTTTCTGCACAAGTGCCCAGGGGAAGGGGAATGTATGGTGCCTATGAAGATGGTGGCAGTCAATAAAAAAGTAATTAAAAGCTGAGGTTTGTAAATGTTCACCGCTGGGAAGACTTTTTACAACATTAGGAATGATTTTACATTTCTTTTTGCCTTTGACAGGACATGTGAGTTATACAGTATGTGGGGAATTCCATGAATATAGCGATGTAAATGACCTCTCTAACTGTAACTCTGTTATCCTGCAAAGTGGTGTAAATCAACAGACATATAATCAATAACAATTTTTTGGTCCGGTTAAGAAGATTATGCAGTGTGAGCGAGGCATTCTCCATTTTCAAAAGAAAATGCAGCTGCATGTCAGAATAATAGCTCACAATTGCACAAAAAACTATTACAATCTGAAGTTTCTCTTGCATTCAACTCTATGCATTATTTAAGGTGACATTATGTAAATACAGTAGCTGCACAGGAAAACTTAAGTAGTGCAAATTTGTTAGACATAATTCAGGTGGTCCACATAGCACAGGGCATCAGAACACTGTTTTGTAGCATTATTTTTTCACCTCTGGGACCCAAGCAGGATTAAATTCAGAGTTGTAATCTTACATGCTGCTGAGGGGGGAAAAAAAAGTAGATATGTTTCCGAATGAATCAACACTTAGCAGTGGTTACTGTCAGATTTTTCCATGCATATTAGAAATTAAAATCACTAAAGAATTAACACAAAATAGAATGATTGACATTCATGTCAATATGGTTTGGTGAAACTTAAAGTTTGCAGAATATAAGACCAAATTTAACACCTAGGTAAAAATATATATTCTTACATTAGTTTTTGTGCACATACTGCATGATAGCATCTGCCAGAAGTGAGAATTAATTGATACTGTATCATAATAGCCTCAATTAAAGCAGCAGCATTTGGTTGCTTGCTTAATGAAAGGATTTTCACCTCTTCTTGGCTAGTTAACTTTGATATATTATTAACTAATCAAACACATAGACATACATTTTACTTCATTCACTGATACTATCAAATTGTTACCGCTGGTACAAGTAGTGGAACCTGTTCTTGACTCAAGCCAACATGTTTGTTAGGAGTGAACATAGGAAAATAGGCCCATGATACTTACTCAAGCCACAACAATAGTTTCTGCATACCTGGCTATGCAGTTATGTAATTGAATATTTGCATTTAGATTATATAATTTAAACTATTGGGAAAACTTAAAGATTAAAGCACAACATGTTCACAACTTTGTAGTACTTTTTCATTATAATGTTTACTGCATACAGCCAGCACTAACCACCCTGTTCATTGGATGCACGCAGCAGCAGGCCCAATGTCAATGCCTGCTTGGACTATGTAAAGCTAAACTATATTGCTTAAATCTAGCCTACACCTCTTATAGGCCACTGGAGGTGAAAATATCATTTGGAATAGTACTCTGCAACAAACAACAACGACTGACCGTGGGAGAGAGGATTTGGTTGAGGAGGTGGAAAGATGGAGAGATATGCTATGTCCACAGAGGGCAGGAGGCCCTACAGGCATGATGAGAAGGCAGAGGGAACAGACAACTACAGAGATGAATGTCAGGAGTTTAGCCCTGAAGACCTGGATGCATACTGAAAGAAGATTAATTGCCTCACACAAGTGGCCAAGATCAGTAAAAGCATCTTCAAGTGCTACAGCATACCAAGTTAGGAACATAGGAACAGAAGCAGGCCATTTAGCTCTGTGAGCCTGTTCTGTCATTCAGTAAGATCATGGCTGATGTGTGACCTAAATCCAGATACTCATCTCTGACCCATATTCTTTAATATATTTCCGTAACAAAAAATGATCAATCTCAGATTTAAGATAAACAATTGCCGAGCATCAAAACTCCACCATCAGACCTGTACAAATGTGTTTTCTAATTTCCCATCTGAAAGATGTGGTTCGAACGTTAGCTTATGTGCCCTAGTCCCAGACTCCCAAGCCAGTTGTTACAGTTATGAGGCATATAAGATTGTTATGTTTTGAGACTGTGTCTTTAAATTAAAGGTAAAATGAAGGGGGTCACATAACCAGTTGTGAAGTCTGCCTAAAAAAAAGCCTGGGTGGGTATATTGTTAGCGATCAAAGGAAGGATTAGATTGTTTTACTGGGAAGTCGGTGCAAGGTATTTATGCTTGAAGACAATGGTAGCAGCGTGTGTGTTAACAACGGAGACTGAGCCTCGATAGTCCCAGAGAAGTGTTGAGAATGTAAACAACTGTGCTTTAAACTGCCCATTTGGCTCCAAGATGAAAGAGGGTTGGGATCTCAAGGATAACTAGCTAGCATTTCTACCTGGATACAAGGCCTGTGCGATTCACATTGTCATAGGAAAGGATGTAGAAAAAGCTACTGCAAAGATCAGGCTATAGGTTTTCCTAGAATATCACTGGATATTACAATGTTTGAATTTGCCTGAATCCAGGAGCGATGGAGGGGCTAGAGGCTGAAATACACTAGGGTACACCATGCAGGAAGGCAGGTGGAAGCTCATACTCAGATTGAAAAGACCAGTTTTGTGGGGAGTTAAAACAAGCCTGGAAGAGTTGCCTAGCTTGGGCTTGAGGAACAGTCTCCGGGAAAATAAAAAACACATTTTAAAAGTAGTGCTAGGATTACAAGTTATCAGGTTGAGAAAAGAAAGGGGCAGGAGCTAGGTCTGGGAGAAGGAATAATGTAAAATATACCTGTGAAGTGGGTTTTTTGGTTGTGTTCAAAGTACCAAGGGGACAATTTGTTTTGTAGTTTAAAGAATAAGTTGTTTATAAAAATATTGTTGAGTCATTAGCGTTTTGGTCCTTTTTTTTATTCAATCATGGGATGTGGCCATTGCTGGCTAGGCCAGTATTTATTGCCCATCTCCAATTGCCCATGAGAAGGTGGTGGTGAGCTGGCATCCTGAACCGCTGCAGTCCATGTGATGTAGGTACACCCAGAGTGCTGTTAGGGAGGGAGTTCCAAGATTTTGGCCCAGCAACAGTGAAGGAACGGCAATATATTTCCAAGTCAAGATGTTGAGTGGTTTGGAGGAGAACCTCCAGGTGGTGGTGTTCTCATCTACTTGTTGCCCTTTTCCTTCTAAATGGTACTGGTGGTCGGTTTTGAAGATGCTGTTTAAGGAGCCTTGGTGAGTTTCTGCAGTGCATCTTGTAGATGGGACACCATGCTGTCACTGTGTGTCGGTGGTGGAGGGAGTGAATGTTTGTGGATGTGGTGCCAATCAAACGGGTTGCTTTTTCCTGGATGGTGTCAGGTTTTTTAAGTTTTGTGGGAGCTGCACTCATCAAGGTAGTGGGGAATATTCCATCATATTCCTGACTTGTACCCTGTAGATGGTGGGCAGCATTGGGGAGTCAGGAAGTGAGGTACTTGCCACAGGATTCCTAGCCTCTGACCTGCTCTTGTAGCCATGGTATTTATATGGCTAGTCCTGTTCAGGTTCTGGTCAATGGCAACCCCTAGGATGTTGATGTTGGGAATCAGTACTGGTAAAGCCATTGAATATCAACGGGCAATACTTAGATGCCCTCTTGTTGGAGATGGTCATTGCCTGGCACTTGTGTGGCGCGACTGTTACTTGTCACTTGTCAGCCCAAGCCTAAATATTGCCCAGGCCTTGCTGCATTTGGACATGTACTGCTTAAGTATCTGAGGAGCCACCAATGGTGCTAAACATTGTGTAATCATCAGCATTTCTGACCTTATAATGGAAGGAAAATCATTGATGAAGCAGCTGAAGATGGTTGGACCAAGGACATTACCCTAAGGAACTCATACAGTAATGTCCTGTAACTGAGATGATTAACATCCAACAACTACAATTATCTTCCTTTGTGCTTGGTATGACTCCAGCAACAAAGAGTTTTCTCCCAGATTCCCATTGACTCCCGTATTGCTAGGGCTCCTTGATGCCACATTCGATCAAATGCTGCCTTGATGTCAAGGGTGGTCATTCTCATCTCACCTCTGGAGGTCAGCTCTTTTGTCCATGTTTGAACCAAGGCTGTAATGAGGTCAGAAGCTGAGTGGCCCAGGCGGAAGTGAAATTGAGCATCAGTGAGCAGGTTGTTGCTAAACAAGTGCTGCCTGATAGCACCATTGATGATCCCTTCCATCACTTTACTGATTATTGAGAATAGACTAATGGGGTGGTAATTGGCTGGGTTGAATTTGTTCTGTTTTTTGTGTACAGGACATAGCTGGACAATTTCCTACATTGCCAAGTAGATGCCAGTGTTCTAGCTGTACTGGAACAGCTTGGCTAGGGGTGCTGCAAGTTCTGGAGCACAAGTCATCAGCACTATTGCTGGAATATTGTCAGATCCCATAGCCTTTGCAGTATCCAGTGCCTACAACCATTTCTTGATATCATGTGGAATGAATCAAATTGCTTGAAGACTGGCACCCGTGATGCTGGGCACCTCAGGAGGAGGCTGAGATAGATCATCCACTGGGCACTTCGGCTGAAGATCCTTGCAAATGTTTCAGCCTTATCTTTTGCATTGATGTGCTAGGTTCCTCCATCATTGAAGATAGGGATATTTGTGGAGCCTCCTCCTCCAGTGAGTTGTTTAATTGTCCACCAACATTCACGACTGGATGGGGCAGGACTGCAGAACTAAGATCTGATCCATTGGTTGTGGCATCACTTAGCCCTGTCTATCACTTGTTGCGTATGCTGTTTGCTATGCAAGTAGTCCTGTATTCACCAGTTGACACCTCATTTTTAGGTGTGCCTGGTGCTGCTCCTAGCATGCCCTCCTGCACTTTAAATTGAACCAGGGCTGATCCCCTGGCTTGGCGGGAATGGTAGAGTGGGGGGATATGCCAGGCCATGAGGTTACAGAATATGGTTGAGTACAATTCTGCTGCTGTTGATGGCCCACAGTGCCTCCTGTTTGCCCAGCTTTAAGTTGCTAGAGATCTATAATCTATCCCATTTAGCATGGTGGTAGTGCACACAACATAATGGAGGGTATTCTCAATGTGGAGATGGGACTTTGCCTCCTCAAGGATTGTGCGGTGGTCACTCCTACTGATACTGTCATGGACAGATGCATCTGCGGCAGGCAGGTTGGTGGGGATGAGGTCAAATATATTTTTTCCTCTTGTTAGTTCCCTCACTACCTATCACAGACCCAGTCAAGCAGCTTTTCCCTTTAGGTCTTATCAGCTCAGTTTGTAATAGTGCTATTGTGCCACTCTTGGTGATGGACAGTGAAGCTGCCCATCCAGAGTGCATTCTGCACCCTTGCCACACTTAGTGCTTCCTCTATGTGCTGTTCAACATGGAGAAGTACTGATTCACCAGCTGATGGGGGTGGTTAAAGTAAAAGTCTCAAATCATGAAATCTTGTTGCGTTATTCTTTCAACTATCAGCTGGTATTCCAAATTTCTTTTTTTTTTAAAGTTACCAACATCTACATGGGTTGAAACACAGTGGAAATAGTTTCTCTCTATGCACCCTATCAGTTCTTCTTAATACCTTTAAAAATATTGATCAGATCACCTCTTGACATTTTAATTTCCAGGGAATACAATATAATTTGAGTAATCTCTCCTCATAATTTAATCCTTGGAGTCCAGGTATCATCCTAGTTCATCTACAGTGCACTTCCTCAAGGCCAATATATCCTTCCTAAGGTGTGGTGCCCAGAAATACTCACAGTACTGCAAGTGTGGTCTAACCATAACTTTGTAATGCCATCACAAAATTTTGACCCACTTGCATTCTAGTCCTCTAGATATAAAGGCCAGCATTCCTTTTGCCTTTTTGGTAATGTTCTGTACGAATCCATGACATTTTAATGACCTATGCACCTGGACTTCCAAGTCTCTTTGGATCTCCACTGTTCCTTGCTTTTCACCATTTTCACTTATAAAATGGACTCTTCCCAAAGTGGATGAGCTCCCATTTGCCTACACTGAAATCCATTTGCAACAGTTTTTTTCCCATTCATTTAATCTATTAATATCTCTGTGATTTTATGCTTCCATCTACAATATTTGCAGTGGCTTTTGTGTCATCCGCAAACTTGGATTTATGATTTTCTATCTCACTATCTAGCTGTTGATAAATAACATTAATAGTTGGCACCCCAACACAGATCCTTGCTGGATGCCACTAGTCATATTTTGCCAATTAGAGTACTTGACCACTAGCCCCAATACCTATCTCCTGCCACTCGCCAATTACCAAACCAGGTCAATAATTTGCCTTCAATTCTATGAGGTTCAACTTTAGCTAACCGTCTCATTTGGGAGATTTTATCAAAAGTCTGCTGGAAGTCCCATAGCCTGGCTATAGCACCTGAATGACTTACCACACGCTGATCCCAAAAATATTAGACTCCAATGTATGTGCAGTGCCAGTATCTGAGCTGCTGGTTGTGAGTGTCGAGTGATGGGGCCTCTTCATGAATTCTATGTTGTTACTCTCTTTCCTCCTCTTGGGGCTCCTGTGGCTTGGCAGGTGGCAGTTCTTGCATTTCTGAAAGCAGGAACTCAGATGGGGAAGGTCAGAGAAGTTGTGGGGTGGGAAGCAAGAGTCCACGGTCACACCATCATCAGCTTACTCATTATCCCAAATGGAAGAATAAGGGTTGCTGGCAGTTGAGAATGTGCAAAAGGAAGGAAAATGCTGTCACCTTCAATGTTCTCGGTGATGTCAGATGGCAGCTGGCCCCATGGTGCAGAAAACCTCTGTAGGGCTCAGGTATCCATGTCCCCCACCAGCCCTGCTCTTCTCCCTTCTATTGTATGCCATCTTGTCCTGCAAGACAAGGTATTGTGTACAGTTCTGGGTGGCACACTATATGAAGGATGTGAACATATTGGAGAAAGTGCAGAAGAGATTTAGGAGAATGGTTCCAAGAATGAGACACTTCAGTTATGAGGAAAGATTGGAGAAGTTGGGACTGTTTTCCTTGAGAGGAGAAGACTAAGAGGAGACTTGATAGAAGTCTTCAAAATCATGAGGGGTCTGGACAGAGTAGATAGGGAGAAACTGTTCCCGCTCATAAATGAATCGAGAACCAGAGGGCGCAATTTTAAAGTGTTTTGCAAAAGAAGCAAATGTGAGGTGAGAAAAAGTTTTTTCATGGCAAGTAGTTAGGGTTTGGAATGTACTGCCTGGAAGTGTGGTGGAGGTAGGTTCAATTGAGGCATTCAAGAGGGCATTGGATGATTATCTAAATAGACACAATGTGCAGGGTTAGGGGGGAAAAGGCAGCAAGTTAAAATGCTCAGACAGCCAGTGCAGACATGATGAGCCAAATGGCCTCCTTCTACACCGTAACAATCCTGTGATTCTGTGAAGACAGAGGGCCGAATGACAGTAGTTGGCGAGCAATGTGTTTGTGTGATGTCTCTGCCATGGCTGAATTGTGAACAAGGCCCTTGCCATCGATAAACTTATTATGGCTGATTATATCAACATTATGGCCATAATGAAAACCTAGAAACACTTGCCACCTAATGAAGGCTCCCAGCCAGACTACATCATCTACCAACTCCCCATCAAGACTGTCGTGGTGGCAGTGTGGCATTTATCACCAGATCACACGTTGGCCAGATTCCCAATTCCTCTGGAACTTGGTCCTCTTTTCAGCATCTCACGTTGTTCCATCTATCTTCTCTCTGTTTCAAAATCATCATCCTCTACTGTCCTTCCAAGTATGATAAAATTTTTCTTGCTGAAATGTCATCACTGTTTTCCTCCCTCATTCTCTGCATGAAAGAACTTCTCAACATTGGTGATTTCAACCTCCATCTCAACCCATCTTGTTCTCTCTCCTTTTAGTTCACTGCTCTCTTATCCTCCCAAAATCACTTCCCGATTAAACCGCCTAACACATATTCACCGTGTGATGAACACTGTATAAATTTTAAGTTGAGTTTTTATATATGTGCATTTTTATGTCAAGGTAGAGTGGTTCTGGTTTAAGTTAGGTTTATAGAAGCCTCGGGGCTTAGAAGACTGTGTAAGCCTGTGGCTGAAAGGTCAGAAAGGGTTTGTTTATGTACACATACATATATATATACATTTTAAATGAGATTTTAAAACCCCTGAAGTTAAAGAGATGGGTTAAAAAGGGGTTAGAAGTTTAGGGATTTTGAAAAGAAAATACAAAGTAGAAAAAACTGGGCTGTTGCCTAGAGACAGTGGTCAGATGACACAGAGACACAGAGAAAGACAGGGAGCAGTTCAATGTGTATCAGAGAGTAAAGACAAGGACTTTCAAATCCCCAAGATAAGAAATACTACAAGGCAACTGGGAGACTGAGTTTAGGGAACTCATATGTTTGCCCTGCCATTGAAGCAATAGTGAATTTAAAGTGCAGTTACTTCTGGGTGTCTCAGGGAGAGATACAGTTTGGGTGAGAAGCATCAAGTGAATGCTCTGGAATCCACCAGAAGAAAATAGCTTGCATATGTGCCAGTCCCAAGCAAGGAGCCTTTATGTCAAGCTAATGGTAACACTTCACTGGTTTATGTGCCTGTAAAGTATTGCTGGGTCAAGGAATATTGGGAAATTGAATCTTCTTCTTGTGTTTCTGTTGAGACCTTTCCAACCTTTTTGTCTAGTGTAATATATTTCATTTGTCTTGTTTTAATAAATACAATATTTTTTGTGTTAAATGTTCATCGGCAGACTCCTGTGAATTTTTTCAATAACTTTCCTCCATGTTTTCTGAAAAAAGGGATCCATCAGGCCAGGTTTCACTCTGGGATTTGACTTGTCCAGTATTAACATTAGCTGGGATCATAACAACAGCTCTTGTATATTTTAAATTTTAGATCTATGAAGAGATAATGCTAGATTCTATGGCCGGGATTTTCTATGCCTGCCAGCATAGTTTCATGATGTCATGAAACCAGTTTGGGATCATCTGCTCTGCCCACTGAAGGTGGGCTGCGTTTCCCACCATCGGATGTCAGGAATCTCATTGTAATACAACAGCACATCATTTTAAGGCCAGCCCACCGGAATTACTCCCCCCCCCACCACACCCCCCACCCCCGCCACTGGATTGTCTACCCACGTCAGCGGGAAAATACGCCGACTTGTTTCACAACAGCATATATAAGGCATGCACCTGGTGGGCTGCATTTCGCTCAGTGCTTCAAGGTTTGTTTGCCTATCTTGATTTGGTCAGCACTCGCAGTCATCAGCACCAGCTTCACACACAGCACCACATCACTTTTAGGGAGGGCTCATGCATAAGTCTCTACCTACCAGATCAGCCATATATGGATGGCTTTTCAATGCAGGGCAAGATCTTGCTTGGGGAAGAGGGAGAATTGGCCTCAGGCAAGGGGAGAGGCTGCAGGACGAGAGCTGTACAGGGGAAGGAGGGTATATCAGGGCATGTATAGGGTCACATGCTGATCTGTGCAAGTAGCCTCAAAATGGTGAAGGCTGAGGAGGCAGTCTCAAGAGATGAGGCCAGATGGACATGTGAGACTATGTGTGTGAGAATGGGTGGTGATGTCCCTTGAACTGGCAGTGAGTGAGATGCCAGTGAATATGTAATGGGCTTGACTGTGTGAGTTTGGAGTGATGAGATGGTTGCCATACCCTGGCTACATGGATCAGATCATTCATCCTCCATCTGCATTGGATGGCCAACTTCTTCCATGCAGCATTGGCACTGATCATCACTGCCATCGCCTACCATGCTGGATTGGTAATTCCACTGCCTGTGCTGCAGCCAGAGCTGGGGTAGAGGACATCATGGCGGACCCTCACTGCATTCAAATGGCATTCCAGTGACATGTCATTAAACCTGGTGGCTGTATTCTTTTTTGCTTCTCAGAGACATCTTCCCTGCAGTAGCCGCAAGCTAGAAGAACAGAGAGGTTTGTGCGTGTCTAGACTTTAAATATGGCACCTGGCATGATGAAGCGGTGAGGTGATGGCGGACAAACGAATGAGAACCCGCCCACCATGGAAACAGTGTGTTTCCTGGAAATGCATAAATAACCTGGTGGGTTTGGGATGATATGTCGTGAAAAACCACCATCGCGGCCAACGGGCAAAATATTGTTTTACCCACCCACTATCACACTTAGTACAAATCTGGAATTATTCCGCCCTATATGTGTAACAGGTTTTATTAACAATGCTTTAAAATGTCCACTCCATGCTTCTAGCTCTTTCTACAGTTTTGTTTACTTCTGAATCCATACCCAGGCTTCACTAATCAAGCACAGTGAGAATCAATATTAAACAGACTCATAATAAAACACTACTACATAATTGAACATGACAATAGCCAGGCCCTTGATCTTACTGGTTTCATCATATCAATTACAGATAAGGCCATCTCTCTGCTCACTTCCTTGTATCACTCTCCATCCACGAACACCATCCTTGTCCCAATCCTACCTTTTTTTGTAAATGCCCCTGGTCAAAATTAACCCTCAATTCACTTACAACTGCACTTTCAAATTCCCCACTATTTAGCCTATGGCCTTCTGTTTGCCACATATCTGCAGCCACTGATTTGCTCAATCACACTATCACCACCACCTTTGATGCCCTAGTCCTCAATAAACTGTTACTCACGCTCATTCTGACCACTCTTCTGGTAAGGCCCTCAGCTCTGCTCCATTAAGTTCAAGGAATGAAGACTTGAAAGGATATGGCACACAACTGTTTTAGTTACCTACTGCTGGACCAGAGAAAACACTATTGGATCATTCTTTGCCTGCTAAAACTGCTCATTAAAGATGATCTCTGGCTTAAAAACAGAAAATGCTGGAAAAACTCAGCAGCTCTGGCAGCATCTCTGGAGACAGACACAGAGTTAAAGTTTCGAGTCCAACATGACTCTTCTTCGGGACTTTATTTCAGATCTCCAACATCTGAATTATTTTGCATTTATTATATAACCTCTGTTTTCTTTTCTCTACTGCAAACCACCTTCTTTAGCTCTGCTCCTCTGTCCCCTTCACTCTCAGCTCCAGCAATAAGTGCATGGAGCTCATGGACTTATTTATCATCGAGATCTAGAACATCTAGTCAGCTGCCCCTACCATTTTCCTCCTTTCCAGTAGCTCAAACAGTCAAACTCCCTCTATATAATTACATCCAGAGTACCTCTTGCAATGGCTTCTCTTTCTGCTCCTGCACTGATACCTCTGATGGCCCCTCAAGGATCGAAACCTGGTCCCCTTATTTCTCATTCACATACTGTCTCTCCACAAGACCATCTAAAAGTACAACATTCATTTTCACTGTCTAGATCTTCTAGTCAGTGGCAATGCTGGGCACATCGCTGCTGCCCATGAAGATTTTCCCCACCTGATGCTACTGCCCATATCTTCCAGGATTTTTTGATCCTGCCTGCCAGAGAAATGGGTAGTGCAGCATCCCCTTTCTAACTCTAGTGAGCAGAATCTGGGAGAACGAGAGGATATGCTTTGTTTTCACAGTAATAGCTGCCGTAATCAGGTAATTTTTAAAGGTCCAGTCTTTTAATGACTGAATGTGGTTTAGTGAATGGATGAGTGAATGGGTTTGTGAATGAATGATTGACTGAGCAAGTGAGTGAATGGGTAAGTTGGCAGGGTGAGTCGGTAGGTGGGTGCGTGGTTAGTGAGTGGATGAGTCGGTGCTCGGATTGGGGCTAGTCAGGTGGTCCGGGTTAATAGGTTGATCGGGATAGTCCACATGTCAGGACTGCTGCTGGGTCCTGACACACATCTCCCGTCACATGTCCCAACTTCAACGATCTGGAGTCAGGGAGATTTGGACTCACATTTATGCTGATGACATGCAGCTCTACCTTACAAACACTGTTCTCGACTCTTCCATTGTTGCTAAATTATCAGACTTCTTATCCAAAATCCACTAATATTTGAACAGAAGTTTCCTCCAATTAAATATCGGGATGACTGAAGCCATTGTTTTCAACTCCTGCTTCAAACTCGTCTGCACTACCAACTCCATCCCTCTCCCTGGCAACACTCTGATATTAAACTAGCCTGTTCGCAACCTTGCTGTCAAATTTGACCCCAAGATGAACTTTTGACCACACATTTGTTTCATCATCAAGACTGCCTATGTTGACCTCCATAACATCGTTTGACATCACCCCTGTCTCAGCCCATCTACTGCTGAAACCCTCATCCATGCCTTCATTACTTCTTGACTTGACTATTCAATCATACTCCTGACTGCTCTCCCACATTCTACCCTTTGTAAACTTGAGGTCATCCAAAACTGTGCTGCCCATGCCTTAGTTTGCATCAAGTCCCATTCACCTAGCACCCCTATGCTTGCTGAATTACATTGGCTCCCAGTCAAGCAACATCTTGATTTTTAAATTCCCAAACTTGATTTCAAAACCCACATTCCTCCCTCTTTGTAATCTTCTCCAGCCCCATAGCACTCTATAAGATATCTGTACCCTTTAACTCTGGCCTCTTGCGCATCCTTGATTTTAATTGTTCCAGCATTGGTGGCCATGCCTTCAGTTGCCTAGGGCCTAAACTCTCTAATTTTCTCTCTGCACCTTTCTGCCATTTGATTTCACTTTCTCCCTTTAAGATGCTCCTTAAAACCCCCTAACTCTTTGACCCAGCTTTTGGACATCTGACTTAATATCTCCTTATGTGGCTCAGTGCCATATTTTGTTTCATAATGCTGTCACAATGCTCCCGTGAGGTGCCTGGCGTCATTTTATTGCATCAAAGGCACTATAGAAATATAAGTTATAATAATGGAATTTACTCAAGAAACAGTTTCACAGCCTGAGGGCTGAATTGCAGTCACTTACATCGAAAAATTCATACGTAGAATAAGTAATCAAGTTAAAAACGTGAAAACTTATGACAATCATGTAGTAACGAAAATAGACATGTTCAGCAGATAACAAGGAAGTGGTGGACAGGAAATTAAAAAGAAGGAATATTGAATTAAAATTATATTAAAATTACAAACCAATACACCATCCCTACATTGCAGACACTGAAGTACAAATAGATTTCACCATTTACGTACTTCACTGACGCTACCACATCTGCTGAGTTTTTTCCAAAATGATGTTTTTATTTCAGGTTTCCAGCATCCACAGTATTTTGCTTTTATTATAGTGCTTTGCATTCCTTTGGACTCAACCAGAGAGTGGTAGAGAGGGGGACCCTGATGTTTGGGCAGTCCAGGGTCCCCATAAACATTGCCCAGGCTTGCACCCTGAGTGGACACCAGTTAATTAATACAACATGGAAAACAGGGACTCAAAATGATAGCTCCAACTTGATTGAATAAAGAATGGCTGCTATGGCTGTGTCCAGCGGGAAGGGCCATTGCGTCCCATTGGTCAGCCACCATCCACCTCAAGTCAGACAGCTGCCAACTAGTAAGGTGCTGACCCACCATGGCCCATCCGCTTTATTGGCTGCTTAAAGTCTCTGCTCTACAAGTCCAAAAACAACCCATTGCACCAGGTGAACAAACAGTACAAACAAAAAGAAAGCAGATGCCAACTCTTTGATTGGCTAGCTGGAAAATCAAGATCATGTGTACGGGACTAACGGACGATTTGCAGCTGGTTGACAACCCATGCCAGACAGCTGTGATCAACATGAACTTGACTGGATGAACATTGACATAATCCCAGAATGGAGAAGTCCACCCCAAATCCCATGGTGGGGGCGGGGACCTGAAATGTTTCTTGCCTCAGAGGCCAGTGGGAATTCGCGCTAAATCGTGCAATGTTGGCCAAATTAATTATGCAGTCGGGGGTTTCGCATGGCGGGGTGGGCTGAAGGGCACAAGCCCTGCCGTCATTTCTAGGCTTCATATTTAGAAGGTGTCAGGACATCAGCTTCTTCCATTGAAGGAGGAGATGGCTCGCTGAACACAGGTAGCTCTGGCCCCGCCTTCCCTCGATGTGCTGTTCAATGCAGTGAGGCCGGGAGGAGCCACCCTCTACCCCAAGGATTGAAGGGGGAGGCCAAGCCCTCTGACCAACCCTGCGTGGGGGGAAGTCTCCATGGTGGTCAGTGCTCATTGTTTCTGCCAAAGGATTGCCTTGCAATGCCAGAAACGGATGAATGATCTCATCTGCACCGCCAGTGTAATGAACACTCAGCTGCTCACACTCACCTCACTGAGTGGTACAGGGGGCCTCTATGACAGGGGCACCATCCGTGCGGGTCATGCATAAAATAGTTACTTAACATGATAAGGTGATGCCTCAGAGCCCCATTGCAGATCATCTAGTCTGCAGGTGGAGAGGCCACTGTGGGTCCCTGAACCTTCTACACAGAGAGCTGTCTGATTGGGGCAGTGGGTTGGAGGTGGTGGAGAAGGGGGTTCGGCATTGATTGCAGCAGTGGGCACCGCTAATGACATGCCTCCGTGAGCCTATCTTTCCATCTACACGGACTCACTGCTCTGGAGGGTGGTGCCCCAGAACCCTGTGGACAACCTGCAGGGCATCAAGCACATGGCACACAATCCAGTGGGTTATTTGTAAGACTGGAAGCATGAGAAAGAAACTTAACACCTAATTGCTCTCAACCCCATCTTCTCACTTTGTACAGGAAAAGTTGAGGCACAACAGAAGAGGGAGAGAGAAGACGGGGGGAAGCCGGCCTGGCCTCAAGAACTTCACTGAGTTTGAGGACTGGGCAGCCCAGCTGGCAGGGGAGGAACCAGACTGAGTCCATTGTGGATGGAGAGGTCATTGCGCGACCTCCATCTGGTCAGGATGCATGCATAATATAGTTACATTGAAACCTAAGGGTCACTCGTTCCTCCATGTTGGAGGCAGCTTATGCAGTTACTCGCTCTCTTCCCTCTCACTTACAGGGACCAGCTGGAAGAGGGAAAGGGAACAAGAGCAGACTCTGTCCAGCAGTTCCTCCAGCTCACAGAGGACCAAGGACATCGGGGAGGAGGAAGAAAGTGCACCTGTAGAGGCATCACAGCAGTCACCTGCACCCTCCACCAGCACAGGTGGGTACTAGATGTAGTTCAAGCAGGGTCTCACATGCTGGTGGTTACAGCACAGACATGTGGCTGCAGCAAGAAGAGGCAGGGTCAGCTAAGCTCACCGACACTCGGAGGACTACCGGGGAAGAGGTATCCGCGATGTCCATGTTGGATGATGAGCCTCTGGAATGGGCCCTGCACAAGAAGTTGGAGAGGCAGCGAGAGGTTGGTGAATATCAGGTAGAGATGGTAGAGACCCTTGATAGATTGTCATGTGAGGTGGAGGTGTCCATCTGCCTGCTCTCTGATGAAGTGGTGCCGACATGTACACACCTTGAAGTCTCCATGGGGGGGATGGGGCTGGCAGACGCCATGGAGAATCTGGTCCAGCAGAACACCTATTTCTACTGGAGATGCATGCAGACCTGCTAGCTGTAGCCATAGATAAGCTTTCTGCAGTGGCTATGTGAGAGGGGGACGGGCCACCTTGACCTCCCTACAGTTGTTCCTTCTCCTCAAGGATTCAAGCAAGTACCCTAGGACATCCAAAGGGAGGAGGAGCAACTGTTGGACACCCCAGCGACTCCCACTCAGGACACTCTGAGGGTGTCCGACCCAGGCCCTCTTGCCTGTACCTTTCAGCTTTGTGATCACAGAGGGAGCAGCTGCCCCACAGCTGCACAGCTAAAGCAAGCTGGGGCCTACAAGGCCTCGAGTTTTCAGAGTACGACCAAGGTCATCCAAGACAACAGGGCAAACTACTCAGCAGGCTGCCTCCATCCCTGCTGCGTATGTTGGGGGAGCACTTAGAAGAAGTAGCAGGGAACACAATATTAAGAAGTTTTGATTTCACATGTGATTGCACGGCTGCACTATGATTGTTAATGTTTTAACACTTTGTAAGTAAAGCACACTCGCACATTAATGAGGTCTGATATGGTTTATTTGCGATTTGCAGCCCTTAAGCCTGCCCACCACAACACCCCCACCCACCCCCCCCACCTCCCCCACCATCTTCCGAGGGACACCCTGGGCTGGGTCTATGTGCCCCAGGATCATGTATGTACAGTGAGGGAAAGGTCTTTGCCAGGGCCTTTGTGAGCCATATGCAAGAAGTTTCCCATGCACACTGATCCTTTGCCCTTCACACTCTCATCTGTCCCAATGCTCTAGCATTTTAAATACTACATGCTAAGCCTCCCTTTCAATTCTCCAGTTGAGCTGAGCAGCCGCTCCACCCTTCCCCACTGACCCAACTCCCATGTAGCAGCTTGAGATCTCCATCACAAGGCTCTTCATAGTTGTGAGCAGTAATGGTTCGTGTAACGCTCGATCTGCAGTCCCATATCTTTACCCCTCCCCCCTTGACAAACAACCTCCCCCCATAATCTTTGACCCCCACTAGGTGTAACATTTGGCCTTCCCACCATTGCCCTTCAACCTGCTCCTAATACCCTGCATCCCACACAGGTTGTTGTCCACGTTCCCTGCGTTCCTGAGAAGCTCACTTCTGTGACAGTAGATCAGCACTGCCCCCCCCACCATTTTACCAATCCCCTTAATCTGCTTCTCCTTCCGTATCTGCTCCACCAACCCTCAGTGTCTCTTTACCCATCATCACCGAACCCTCACCCTCTCACCTTACCGACTCCTACTGCTGGATCCACCTCCCGGAAGCTCCAGCGGCAGGAAGATCCACATGGTAGATGCTCCACCCACCCACTGCTACAGGTGGTGATCCAGGGTCCACAGTCACTGGAGGCCTCCATATTCTGATTTCCACAAGCTGCCTCAGGCCTCCTTCCAAGTGAGTACTGACATGTGCACACAACATTGGTCCGGATTAATTCCGTATATCCTGCTGGCAGGTGGATAATTGCAAATGGTTGGACAATTCCAGTCAGGCCTTCATCTGCATCTCATTAACGGGATACAAAACAGTTTCACGCCAGTCTCTGGCAGGAATGGTGACCTGCCATGATAGGTGGGAGCACACATTCCGCCGTCATTTCACACCACTGGAAAACCAATTTTTCAGCTCCCGCCACATTTTTTCCCCATGCCCCCAACCCACTCCCCATTAAACCCACCATTCTTGGGAGTGGAAAAGTCCAGCTATAGATTCCCTACAAGAGGCTAGGTTTTTCTAGAGTGGATGACTGGAAGAAAAACTTTACACATTCATTAGACAAGTTCAGAGCAAGGCGGAAGCTTCGCTGTAAGGAACTCACTACTTTAGATGATAGAACCCTCCACAAATGGCTCACAATATGTTCTCTCTTTCTGCCTGTCAACTCAAAATCTGCCAGTTAACCTCATGAGTATCTATGCTCTAACACTGTGCTCCACTACAGAGGCAAAAGACCAGTTCTATGAGGAGCTTGCCACTCCTATCAGCAGAAGCTCTAAGACAGAACAACTTTACCTACTGAGGGATTTCAACCCGTGTGGATGTGGTCAATGAGGCATCAGACATAATGGCACATGAAAACAGAGACTACTTGAGCTTTGCTGCTACCATGAGCTTTGTGTAACTAACGTCTACTTTCAGAACAAATCATGTCACAAGATGTCCTGGTAACATTTAAGATCAGGGTACTGACACCAGCTGAATCCAATCACCATCTGACAGGACTCTCTGAAAACATTCTCAATTCACACTGTTATAGCAGCACTGACTAGATACAGATCACATCCTGGTATTCACCAACGTTAAATGATTAAAATCAGAAAGGCCATCCTCATATCATTGTCAGCCATACTGCTCACCCAGATAAAAACCACCAGTTCCTCAGTGTGATTGGACAGGCGCTTACCGGCACTCTCACACTGAGTGCATAAGCAAATTGTAACATACTTCGAGACACCATCTTCAATGCCACACTTTCAACACATAGGGACCAAGAGCAGAAAATTGCTGACTGGTTCCATGTTAACATCAGTGTAATGGAACCTGCCATTGAAGCTGTTCTCAGATTCTACGTTGTCTCATGAAGAGGTTGGGAGGCTTACATGGTTGAACAATAACTGTTTATTAACAACACATGACTATATACATATATATATATATATAGGATACAGTCCTGACTAGGTGCTATCTTCATGCTGACTTCTACCAGACTAACCACCATACTCTAATACTCCCATGTGTCTCTCTACATCATAATGTGGCCGGTGCTGTTTCCCCATTCCTACTTTAACCCTTACAGTCCAGAACACCCTAATAGTGCAGAAGCCATGCAATTGCTATCATTAATTACAAGAGGGACATGGGTGATAGGACTCTGAATACACTAAGAACTGTTTAAAGCCCAACAGACTGTTAGGTGGTGTGCCAATGACTACATCATACAATTTCCCTAAAATATTCAGTTGTCATTCAACACTTGTATGATGTATCGAAAATGCAAAAGGTCCATCAGCAAAGAAAACAGCTCTATTGAAAACAAAGGCAGGGAAGGTCATCACCCACAGCAATAAACAGTTGGAGAGATGGGTGGATCACGCTCTTGAATTGTACTTTAGGAAGGACACGGTCAACAAGGAAATTCTGTACACGACAGAGCCAAACATGTCATCAAAGAACTGGATATCAAGCCCACAGCTGAGGAGATTACCAAAGCTAAGCTGTCATATGCCTTCAGATCATCTACAGAGAGTGTCTACTTGCATATCAGAACTGATGGAAAGCTGTTCAGTCTTGCTTGCCTGAGATCCAAGACAAAACTGTGCCAAATCTTCATCAGAGAGTTGCCCTTTGCCGATGATGCCTCATTAGCATTTCAAGTTGGGGAACATCTTCAGATGCAAATGGACAGCTCCTTTTACATCTTTAAAGAGTTTGGTTTAACTATCAGCATCAGGAAGACAAATGTCATGGCCCAGGATGTTGCCATATCACCATCTATCTGTACTGGCAATGTGACACTGAAGGTTATTGATAGCTCCACATATCTAGGTTCCACAATGACCTGCAGTTTGTCACTTGATACTGAAATCAACATCACAAAAGCTGCAACTTTTCTGTCCAAGCTGAGGAAGAGGGTATGGAACATCAGCAAGCTGACTGAGAACACCAAACTTTGAGTCTACCAACCTATGTCCTCAGCGAACCCCTCTACAGTGGTGAGACCTGGACAACACATGCCAGGCAGGATAAAAGACTGAACAGTCTCCACCTTCGGTCTCTCAGACATATCCTTTTCACCTCTTCACAGGCCAAGGTCAACAACTCAGAGGTCCTGGAAGGTATTAATTCCAAGGGCATACACTCGTTATTAAGTTATCAAGGCCCATGTTGGTCCAGTTACATTCATCAGATGGATGAGGGTCATATACCCAAAGAAGTTCTGTATGGTGAACTAGGTCATGACCTGCTGGGCATCCATAACTCCGTTACGAAAACCACTGAAAGTGAGAGATGATGATAGATGACATTGACGCTAACAATTTGGAGACAGTCACCAATGGCCATGACCTCTGGAGGCTGAATGCCTGCAAGGGTATTGGAGGAAGTGATGAGAAATGGAAAGCATGGCTGGCCAAGAAGAGAGCCTAGAGAAAATGGAGGCCAGCAAATCCCAGACCTTTTCAGCCCTTCAACTGTGGCAAGTGCAGCAGAGACTGCCATGCCACATTGGGGCTCCTGATGTATAACAGAGTTGAACACCAAGGCACAAACCATCATCTCATGAGGTTAAAGGTTTGCCAAGAGGATAATAAGGAACATTCATCCTTGAACAAGGAGGTAAATAAAATGGAAAGCTATTAATTACAGTAAAGTCCCCAATGCAGAGGAGAATAAGAAATTGGATTTAAAAAATGCCCTAACAGACAGTATGCCTGGATGTACAGGGTGATTTTTCCCATGCTGAATTGTGTCACTGATAGACTATTTAAAAAAAAAATGTTTTGTGTGCACCTATGATCAGGAGTTATTTTCACAAGCGTTTTTTGGGTCAGTTCATTTGAATACCCATTGGAGTATCTATAGGATGAATGGGCTGCTGGGGATCAGAAAGCCAGCCAAAAGCATCACTTGTGCCTCTTGGACAGAGCTGGCACTGGCACCGATTGCACTGCAGACCAATTAAAAGACCTCACCAGGGCAAGCAAGGTAACGTTTTGTTCACTCATCCATTTCTTTTCACCTATGCTGCTCTGCAGTACACTCTTTACCCTGCTAGAAACAACACTTTAACACTAAGGCCGGAATGTTTAGCTCATTGGGTGGGCGTGCAGCCAACCTGACTGAGCATAAAATGATGCGTGATGATGTTGGTTGAGCGCCCTGACCTCCCTCATTGCACACTCGCGCGATATTTTGGTTGGTGTGTGTGCGCCAGTCAGCAGCGCACCCACTGACAACTAAAAGGCCCATTAAGACCATTAAAAAAGGTAATTGAAATAAATTTTTCGCTGCCCATCCAACCTTACCGTTGGCAGGCAGGTAAAAAGGCCAAGCCTCCTTTGCAGTTTTAAGGAAACCTTATCCACGGGCAGGATGAGGTTTCCAACAGCAATTAAAAATTAAATAAAAATTAAAACATTTCATTAATAACATGTCCCTGTTCATGTGTCAGAGTCAAATGAGAAGCTGTGTTTTATAATACTTATAAAATCTTTATTTTTAATGTTTTAAACTCTTCAGCTCCCTGAGGCAACTCTGTGCCTTGGGGAGCTTTTCTTGTGTGCACCTGCACGCATGCGCAAACTTGCATCTCACCCTCCTCTGCCTTACAGGCAGCGCTGAGCGCTACCGCGCATGACACACACTGGCTGGGCCTTAATTGGCCCAATGCCATGAAATCATGGTCCAGCCCCGAACGTGGGCGGCAGTCGGCTTCCCTAACACCTCCGCCCACCCTCGTCGAGCCCACCCAGTGAGGGAAAAATCTTCCCCTAAATATTCACCCTGGTTAATGGAAAGCTCAAATTTTGGAACTTACACTGTGCCTACCCACCTCCCCTAACACCAATTACTTACATCCTTAAAATCAATTGTTCCATTTTAATCAACTGAAACCCTCACATTCCTTAATTCAAATCTCTCATGCCACTTGTCATGTTTTAGTATATTATGAACTTTCAGTCGAGACTTTAAAATTTTGAACACAAGCAACTATTAAAATGGCCAGTGCAAATCATGTCCCTGTTGGCTTTTTAAGCTCCAGACAGTCCTGAGTCTCAAGCAAATATCAAATTAAATATGGACAATCACAGTCATCCGAGGAATTTACACAACCCTTGTTTAAGGATGGACCATCAACAAAAGAACAGTTGCATTCTAGACAGCTCATTGTTCTGTTTCACCATGGACAAAATAAACAAAACTCAATGTATGTAAGATGAATGTGAATTTTAAGTTATCAAATGACAAAGCACGATGTGTAATCAACCCACCACCCCTTTTTGGAAAAAGGACTCTGAATGTGTACAAGTCACATGTTGAGGAAGCCTAACTTGAAATTCACCTGAGAAGTTCTAATTTGGAATTCAGATGGGAACCAACATTCTGGACATTCAGCTAACAGAAGCTTCACAGCTTACTGAGTGTCCTCTGCTTTACAAGACATTCAATTCAACTAAAGCATCAACTCATCTAAGAAACTACAGGTCTGCCACAAATGAGAGACTGAGATAATCATGAATCATAATTTATTGTTCAGTCTTCATCTATATCTAATCTTTATGTGCATGATAGTGTGTGCGAGATGAGTGAGTGAGACATTGTTTTAAATCTCTGGGGCAAGTATGCAATAATAAATTACCCTGTTTATTTAAAAACTCAAAAGAAAACTTGCTGTTGGGACATTTAAATTGAGACAATCACTCTGAGGGTAAGAAAACACACATTTTTTACACATGAACATATTGACCATGGGCAATAAAAAGGAATTCTGTTTGTGGTGCACTTGTCAAACAATTTTTAACTGCTAGTCTTAACCTCATTTATTATGTTCTTGCTAGGTGAAATAGTGCACTATTCCCGAAAGAGAAAAGACACTGAATGGTTAAGCCTACTGTTAAACCCTCATGCTTTCCAAAGAGAAGACAATGGAGACAGTGGGGAATCACTTTGCTCTTGGTATGGGAGAAGTACAATTTGAAATTTAAAATCATCAATTCTCATGCTCTGGGGAACTGAGAGGTAAATTTTCTGTTGAAATCCTTTTTGGAGTCCTTCTGGTCTGTTTCATGGACTCTCTCTGGTCTGCCGCACAGATTTGTTTCTTGTCTGTCTCACGGACTGTCCCTAGCCTGTCTCATAGACTGTTTCTGGTCTGTCTCACAGACTATCTCTGGCCTGTCCCATGGAGTGTTTCTGGTCTGTCTTACTGACTGTCTCTGATCTGTCTTACGGGCTGTCTCTGGTCTGCCTCACAGACTGTCTCCAGCCTGTCTCACAGAATGTTTCTGATTTGTCTCACAGACTTTCTCTGGTCTGTCCCATGGACTGTTTTTGGTCTGTCTCACTGACTGTCTCCAGCCTGTCTCACAGACTGTTTCTGATTTGTCTCACAGACTTTCTCTGGTTTGTCCCATGGACTGTTTTTGGCCTGTCTCACTGACAGTTTTCAGCCTGTCTTACAGTCTATCTCTGGTCTGTCCCATGGACTGTCTCTGGTCTGTCTCACATAATGTCTCTGGTCTGTCCCGTGGACTGTTTCTGGTCTGCCTCACAGACTGTCTTTGGTCTGTCTCACAAACTGTCTCTGGTCTGTCTCACAGACAGTTTCTGGTTTGTCTCACAGACTTTCTCTGGTCTGTCCCATAGACTGTTTTTGGCCTGTCTCACTGACTGTCTCCAGCCTGTCTCATAGATTGTTTTTGGTCTGTCTCACAGACTTTCTCTGGTCTGTCCCATGGAGTGTTTCTGGACTGTCTCACTGACTGTCTCCAGCCTGTCTTAAGGACTGTCTCTGGTCTGTCTCAAAGACTGTCTCCAGCCTGTCTTACAGACTGTCTCTGGACTGGCCCATGGAGTGTCTCTGGTCTGTCTCACATAATGTCTCTGGTCTGTCCCGTGGACTGTCTCTGGTCTGTCTCACAGACTGTCTCTGGTCTGTCTCATATACTGTCTTGGTCTGTCTCACCGACTGCCTCTGGTCTGTCTCACATAATGTCTCTGGTCTGTCCCGTGGAGAGTTTCTGGTCTGTCTCACAGACTGTCTCTGGTCTGTCTCATATACTGTCTTGGTCTGTCTCACCGACTGCCTCTGGTCTGTCTCACATAATGTCCCTGGTCTGTCCTGTGGAGTGTTTCTGGTCTGTCTCATAGACTGTCTCGGATCTGTCTCACAGACTGTCTCTGGTTCTTTCTCACAGACTGTTCCTGGTCTGTCTCACAGACTGTTCCTGGTCTGTCTCACAGACTGTTTCTGGTCTGTCTCAAAGACTTTCTCTGGTCTGTCCCATGGACTATTTTTGGCCTGTCTCACTGACTGTCTCCAGCTTGTCTTTCAGACTGTCTCTGGTCTGTCTCACTGACTGTCTCCAACCTGTCTTACAGACAGTCTCTGGTCTGGCCCATGGACTGTCTCTGGTCTCTCTCACATAATTTCTCTGGTCTGTCCCGTGGACTGTTTCTGGTCTGTCTCACAGACTGTCTCTGGTCATTCCCATATACTGTCTTGCTCTGTCTCACCGACTGCCTCTGGTCTGTCTCACATAACGTCTCTGGTCTGTCCTGTGGACTGTTTCTGGTCTGTCTCATAGACTGTCTCGGATCTGTCTCACAGACTGTCTCTGGTTCTGTCTCACAGACTGTTCCTGGTCGGTCTCACAGACTGTTCCTGGTCGGTCTCACAGACTGTTCCTGGTCGGTCTCACAGACTGTTTCTGGTCTGTCTCAAAGACTTTCTCTGGTCTGTCCCATGGACTATTTTTGGCCTGTCTCACTGACTGTCTCCAGCTTGTCTTAGAGACTGTTTCTGGTCTGTCTCACTGACTGTCTCCAGCCTGTCTTACAGACCGTCTCTGGTCTGGCCCATGGACTGTCTCTGGTCTGTCTCACATAATGTCTCTGGTCTATCCCGTGGACTGTTTCTGGTCTGTCTCACAGACTGTCTCTGGTTCTGTCTCACAGACTGTTCCTAGTCAGTCTCACAGACTGTTCCTGGTCAGTCTCACAGACTGTTTCTGGTCTGTCTCAAAGACTTTCTCTGGTCTGTCCCATGGACTATATTTGGCTTGTCTCACTGACTGTCTCCAGCCTGTCTTACCGACCGTCTCTGGTATGGCCCATGGATTGTCTCTGGTCTGTCTCACATAATGTCTCTGGTCTGTCCCGTGGACTGTTTCTGGTCTGTCTCACAGACTGTCTCTGGTTCTGTCTCACAGACTGCTTCTGGTCTGTCTCAAAGACTTTCTCTGGTCTGTCCCATGGACTATTTTTGGCCTGTCTCACTGACTGTCTCCAGCTTGTCTTTCTGACTGTCTCTGGTCTGTCTCACTGACTGTCTCCAGCCTGTCTTACAAACCGTCTCTAGTCTGTCCCATGGACTGTCTCTGGTCTGTCTCACATAATATCTCTGGTCTGTCCCGTGGACTGTTTCTGGTCTGTCTCACAGACTTTCTCTGGTTCTGTCTCACAGACTGTTCCTGGTCTGTCTCACAGACTCTTCCTGGACTGTCTCACAGACTGTTCCTGGTCTGTCTCACAGACTGTTTCTGGTCTGTCTCAAATACTTTCTCTGGTCTGTCCCATGGACTATTTTTGGCCTGTCTCACTGACTGTCTCCAGCTTGTCTTACAGACTGTCTCTGGTCTTTCTCACTGACTGTCTCCAACCTGTCTTACAGACCGTCTCTGGTCTGGCCCATGGACTGTTTCTGGTCTGTCTCACATAATGTCTCTGGTCTGTCCCGTGGACTGTTTCTGGTCTGTCTCACAGACTGTCTCTGGTCTGTCTCACTGACTGTCTCCAGCCTGTCTTACAGACCGTCTCTGGTCTGGCCCATGGACTGTCTCTGGTTTGTCTCACATAACGTCTCTGCTCTGTCCCGTGGACTGTTTCTGGTCTGTCTCACAGACTGTCTCTGGTCTGTCTCATATACTGTCTTGGTCTGTCTCACCGACTGCCTCTGGTCTGTCTCACAGACTGTCTCTGGTTCTGGCTCACAGCCTGCTCCTGGTCTGTCTCACAGACTGTTCCTGGTCTGTCTCACAGACTGTTTCTGGTCTGTCTCAAAGACGTTCTCTGGTCTGTCCCATGGACAATTTTTGGCCTGTCTCACTGACTGTCTCCAGTTTGTCTTACAGAGTGTCTCTGGTCTGTCTCACTGGCTGTCTCCAGCCTGTCTTACAGACCGTCTCTGATCTGGCCCATGGACTGTCTCTGGTCTATCTCACATAATGTCTCTGGTCTGTCATGTGGACTGTTTCTGGTCTGTCTCACAGACTGTCTCTGGTTCTGTCTCACAGACTGTTCCTGGTCTGTCTCAAAGACTTTCTCTGGTCTGTCCCATGGACTATTTTTGGCCTGTCTCACTGACTGTCTCTAGCTTGTCTTTCAGACTGTCTCTGGTCTGGCCCATGGACTGTCTCTGGTCTGTCTCACATAATGTCTCTGGTCTGTCCCGTGGACAGTTTCTGGTCTGTCTCACAGACTGTCTCTTGTTCTGTCTCACAGACTGTTCCTGGTCTGTCTCACAGACTGTTTCTGGTCTGTCTCAAAGACTTTCTCTGGTCTGTCCCATGGACTATTTTTGGCCTGTCTCACTGAATGTCTCCAGCTTGTCTTACAGACTGTCTCTGGTCTGTCTCACTGACTGTCTCCAGCCTGTCTTACAGACAGTCTCTGGTCTGGCCCATGTTCTGTCTCTGGTCTGTCTCACATCATGTCTCTGGTCTGTTACGTGGACTGTTTCTGGTCTGTCTCACAGACTGTCTCTGGTCTGTCTCATATACTGTCTTAGTCTGTCTCACCGACTGCCTCTGGTCTGTCTCACATAACGACTCTGGTCTGTCCTGTGGACTGTTTCTGGTCTGTCTCATAGACTGTCTCGGATCTGTCTCTCAGACTGTCTCTGGTTCTGTCTCACAGACTGTTCCTGGTCGGTCTCACAGACTGTTCCTGGTCGGTCTCACAGACTGTTCCTGGTCGGTCTCACAGATTGTTTCTGGTCTGTCTCAAAGACTTTCTCTGGTCTGTCCCATGGACTATTTTTGGCATGTCTCACTGACTGTCTCTAGCTTGTCTTACAGACAGTCTCTGGTCTGTCTCACTGACTGTCTCCAGCCTGTCTTACAGACCGTCTCTGGTCTGGCCCATGGTCTGTCTCTGGTCTGTCTCACATAATGTCGCTGGTCTGTCCCGTGGACTGTTTCTGGTCTGTCTCACAGATTGTCTCCGGTCAGTCTCATATACTGTCTTGGTCTGTCTCACCGACTGCCTCAGGTCTGTCTCACATAATGTCTCTGGTCTGTCCTGTGGACTGTTTCTGGTCTGTCTCATAGACTGTCTCGGATCTGTCTCACAGACTGTCTCTGGTTCTGTCTCACAGACTGTTCCTGGTCTGTCTCACAGACTGTTTCTGGTCTGTCCCAAAGATTTTCTCTGGTCTGTCCCATGGACTATTTTTGGCCTGTCTCACTGACTGTCTCCAGCTTGTCTTACATACTGTCCCTGGTCGGTCTCACTGACTGTCTCCAGCCTGTCTTACAGACCGTCTCTGGTCTGGCCCATGGACTGTCTCTGGTCTGTCTCGCATAATGTCTCTGGTCTATCCCGTGGACTGTTTCTGGTCTGTCTCACAGACTGTCTCTGGTTCTGTCTCACAGACTGTTCCTGGTCTGTCTCTCAGACAGTTTCTGGTCTGTCTCAAAGACTTTCTCTGGTCTGTCCCATGGACTATTTTTGGCCTGTCTCACTGACTGTCTCCAGCCTGTCTTTCAGACTGTCTCTGGTCTGTCTCACTGACTGTCTCCAGCCTTTCTTACAGATTGTCTCTGGTCGTGCCCATGTTCTGTCTCTGGTCTGTCTCACATAATGTCTCTGGTCTGTACCGTAGACTGTTTCTGGTCTGTCTCACCGACTGCCTCTGGTCTGTCTCACATAATGTCTCTGGTCTGTCCTGTGGACTGTTTCTGGTCTGTCTCATAGACTGTCTTGGATTTGTCTCACAGACTGTCTCTAGTTCTGTCTCACAGACTGTTCCTGGTCTGTCTCAAAGACTTTCTCTGGTCTGTCCCATGGACTATTTTTGGCCTGTCTCACTGACTGTCTCCAGCTTGTCTTTCAGATTGACTCTGGTCTGTCTCACTGACTGTCTCCAGCCTGTCTTACAGACCGTCTCTGGTCTGGCCCATGGACTGTCTCTGGTCTGTATCACATAATGTCTCTGGTCTGACCCGTGGACAGTTTCTGGTCTGTCTCACAGACTGTCTCTGGTTCTGTCTCACAGACTGTCTCTGGTTCTGTCTCACAGACTGTTCCTGGTCTGTCTCACAGACTGTTCCTGGTCTGTCTCACAGACTGTTTCTGGTCTGTCTCAAAGACTTTCTCTGGTCTGTCCCATGGACTACTTTTGGCCTGTCTCACTGACTGTCTCCAGCTTGTCTTAGAGACTGTCTCTGGTCTGTCTCACTGACTGTCTCCAGCCTGTCTTAACGACAGTCTCTGGTCTGGCACATGGACTGTCTCTGGTCTGTCTCACATAATGTCTCTGGTCTGTCCCATGGACTGTTTCTGGTCTGTCTCCCAGACTGTCTCTGGTCTGTCTCATATACTGTCTTGGTCTGTCTCACCGACTGCCTCTGGTCTTTCTCACATAATGTCTCTGGTCTGTCCTGTGGACTGCTTCTGGTCTGTCTCATAGACTGTCTCGGATCTGTCTCACAGACTGTCTCTGGTTCTGTCTCAAAGACTTTCACTGGTCTGTCCCATGGATTATATTTGGCTTTTCTCACTGACTGTCTACAGCTTGTCTTACAGACTGTCTCTGATCTGTCTCACTGACTGTCTCCAGCCTGTCTTACCGACCGTCTCTGGTCTGGCCTATGGACTGTCTCTGGTCTGTCCCACATAATGTCTCTGGTCTGTCCCGTGGACTGTTTCTGGTCTGTCTCACAGACTGTCTCTGGTTCTGACTCATAGACTGTTCCTGGTCTGTCTCACAGACTGTTCCTGGTCTGTCTCACAGACTGTTTCTGGTCTGTCTCAAAGACTTTCTCTGGTCTGTCCCATGGACTATTTTTGGCCTGTCTCACTGACTGTCTCCAGCTTGTCTTTCAGACTGTCTCTGGTCTGTCTCACTGACTGTCTCCAGCCTGTCTTACCGACCGTCTCTGGGCTGGCACATGGACTGTCTCTGGTCTGTATCACATAATGTCTCTGGTCTGTCCCGTGGACAGTTTCTGGTCTCTCTCACAGACTGTCTCTTGTTCTGTCTCACAGACTGTTCCTGGTCTGTCTCACGGACTGTTTCTGGTCTGTCTCAAAGACTTTCTCTGGTCTGTCCCATGGACTATTTTTGGCCTGCCTCACTGAGTGTCTCCAGCCTGTCTTTCAGACTGTCTCTGTTTTGTCTCACTGACTCTCTCCAGCCTGTCTTACAGACCTTCTCTGGTCTGGCCCATGTTCTGTGTTTGGTTTGTCTCACATAATGTCTCTGGTCTGTCCCGTGGACTGTTTCTGGTCTGTCTCAGAGACTGTCTCTGGTCTGTCTCATATACTGTCTTGGTCTGTCTCACCGACTGCCTCTGGTCTGTCTCACATAATGTCTCTGCTCTGTCCTGTGGACTGTTTCTTGTCTGTCTCATAGACTGTCTTGGATCTGTCTCACAGACTGTCTCTGGTTCTGTCTCACAGACTGTTCCTGGTCTGTCTCAAAGACTTTCTCTGGTCTGTCCCATGGACTATTTTTTTGGATGTCTCACTGACTGTCTCCAGCTTGTCTTTCAGACTGTCTCTGGTCTGTCTCACTGACTGTCTCCAGCCTGTCTTACAGACCGTCTCTGGTCTGTCCCATGGACTGTCTCTGGTCTGTATCACATAATGTCTCTGGTCTGACCCGTGGACTGCTTCTGGTCTGTCTCACAGAGTGTCTCTGGTTCTGTCACACCGACTGTTCCTGGTCTGTCTCACAGACTGTTTCTGGTCTGTCTCCAAGACTTTCTCTGGTCTGTCCCATGGACTATTTTTGGCCTGTCTCACTGACTGTCTCCAGCTTGTCTTTCAGACTGTCGCTGGTCTATCTCACTGACTGTCTCCAGCCTGTCTTACAGACCGTCTCTGGTCTGCCCCATGGACTGTCTCTGGTCTGTCTCACATAATGTATCTGGTCTGTCCCGTGGAGAGTTTCTGGTCTGTCTCACAGACTGTCTCTGGTCTGTCTCATATACTGTCTTGGTCTGTCTCACCGACTGCCTCTGGTCTGTCTCACATAATGTCTCTGGTCTGTCCTGTGGACTGTTTCTGGTCTGTCTCATAGACTCTGTCTGATCTGTCTCAAAGACTTTCTCTGGTCTGTCCCATGGACTATTTTGGGCCTGTCTCACTAACTGTCTCCAGTTTGTCTTACAGAGTGTCTCTGGTCTGTCTCACTGACTGTCTCTAGCCTGTCTTACCGACAGTCTCTGGTCTGGCCCATGGACTGTCGCTGGTCTGTCTCACAGAATGTCTCTGGTCTGTCTCATATACTGTCTTGGTCTGTCTCACCGACTGCCTCTGGTCTGTCTCACATAATGTCTCTGGTCTGTCCTGTGGACTGCTTCTGGACTGTCTCATAGACTGTCTCGGATCTGTCTCAAAGACTGTCTCTGGTTCTGTCTCACAGACTGTTCCTGGTCGGTCTCACAGACTGTTCCTGGTCTGTCTGAAAGACTTTCTCTGGTCTGTCCCATGGAATATTTTTGGCATGTCTCACTGACTGTCTCCAGCTTGTCTTACAGACTGTCTCTGCTCTGTCTCACTGACTGTCTCCAACCTGTCTTACAGAGCGTCTCAGGTCTGGCCCATGGACTGTCTCTGGTCTGTCTCACATCATGTCTCTGGTCTGTCCCGTGGACTGTTTCTGGTCTGTCTCACAGACTGTCTCTGGTCTGTCTCATATACTGTTTCATGTCTGTCTCATAGACTGTCTTGGATCTGTCTCACATAATGTCTCTGGTCTGTCTCACAGACTGTTCCTGGTCTGTCTCAAAGACTCTCTCTGGTCTTTCCCATGTACTGTTTTTTGGGATGTCTCACTGACTGTCTCCAGCTTGTCTTTCAGACTGTCTCTGGTCTGTCTCACTGACTTTCTCCAGCCTGTCTTACAGACCGTCTCTGGTATGGCCCATGGACTGTCTCTGGTCTGTATCACATAATGTGTCTGGTCTGACCCGTGGACTGCTTCTGGTCTGTCTCACAGACTGTCTCTGGTTCTGTCACACCGACTGTTCCTGGTCTGCCTCACAGACTGTTTCTGGTCTGTCTCAAAGACTTTCTCTGGTCTGTCCCATGGACTATTTTTGGCCTGTCTCACTGACTGTCTCCAGCTTATCTTTCAGACTGTCTCTGGTCTATCTCAGTGACTGTCTCCAGCCTGTCTTACAGACCGTCTCTGGTCTGCCCCATGGAAGGTCTCTGGTCTGTCTCACATAATGTCTCTGGTCTGTCCCGTGGACAGTTTCTGGTCTGTCTCACAGACTGTCTCAGGTTCTGTCTCACAGACTGTTCCTGGTCTGTCTCACAGACTGTTTCTGGTCTGTCTCAAAGACTTTCTCTGGTCTGTCCCATGGACTATTTTTGGCCTGTCTCACTGACTGACTCCAACTAGTCTTTCAGACTGTCTCTGGTCTGTCTCAATGACTGTCTCCAGCCTGTCTTACAGACCGTCTCTGGTCTGGCCCATGGACTGTCTCTGGTCTGTCTCACATCATGTCTCTGGTATGTCCCGTGGACTGTTTCTGGTCTGTCTCACAGACTGTCTCTCGTCTGTCTCATATACTTTCTTGGTCTGTCTCACCGACTGTCTCTGGTCTGTCTCACATAATGTCTCTGGTCTGTCCTGTGGACTGTTTCTTGTCTGTCTCATAGACTGTCTCGGATCTGTCTCACAGACTGTCTCTGGTTCTGTCTCACAGACTGTTCCTGGTCTGTCTCACAGACTGTTCCTGGTCTGTCTCACAGACTGTTCCTGGTCTGTCTCACAGACTGTTTCTGGTCTGTCTCAAAGACTTTCTCTGGTCTGTCCCAGGGAGTCTTTTTGGACTGTCTCACTGACTGTCTCCAGCTTGTCTTACAGACTGTCTCTGGTCTGTCTCACTGACTGTCTCCAACCTGACTTGCAGACCGTCTCTGGTCTGGCCCATGGACTGTCTCTGGTCTGTCTCACATAATATCCCTGGTCTGTCCCGTGGACTGTTTCTGGTCTGTCTTACAGAATGTCTCTGGTCTGTCTCATATAATGTCTCTGGTCTGTCCTGTGGACTGCTTCTGGACTGTCTCATAGGCTGTCTCGGATCTGACTCGCAGACTGTCTCTGGTTCTGTCTCACAGACTGTTCCTGGTCGGTCTCACAGACTGTTCCTGGTTGGTCTCACAGACTGTTTCTGGTCTGTCTCATATACTGTCTTGGTCTGTCTCACCGACTGCCTCTGGTCTGTCTCACATAATGTCTCTGGTCTGTCCTTTGGACTGTTTCTTGTCTGTCTCATAGACTGTCTCGGATCTGTCTCAAAGAGTGTCTCTGGTTCTGTCTCACAGACTGTTCCTGGTCTGTCTCACATACTGTTTCTGGTCTGTCTCAAAGACTTTCTCTGGTCTGTCCCATGGAATATTTTTGGCATGTCTCACTGACTGTCTCCAGCTTGTCTTACAGACTGTCTCTGCTCTGTCTCACTGACTGTCTCCAACCTGTCTTACAGAGCGTCTCTGGTCTGGCCCATGGACTGTCTCTGGTCTGTCTCACTGACTGTTTCTGGGCTGTCTCAAAGACTTTCTCTGGTCTGTCCCATGGACTATTTTTGGCTTGTCTCACTAACTGTCTCCAGTTTGTCTTACTGCTTCTGGACTGTCTCATAGACTGTCTCCGATCTGTCACACAGACTGTCTCTGGTTCTGTCTCACAGACTGTTCCTGGTCGGTCTCACAGACTGTTCCTGGTTGGTCTCACAGACTGTTTCTGGTCTGTCTCATATACTGTCTTGGTCTGTCTCACCGACTGTCTCTGGTCTGTCTCACATCATGTCTCTGGTCTGTCCCGTGGACTGTTTCTGGTCTGTCTCACAGACTGTCTCTGGTCTGTCTCATATACTGTCTTGGTCTGTCTCACCGACTGCCTCTTGTCTGTCTCACATAATGTCTCTGGTCTGTCCTGTGGACTGTTTCTTGTCTGTCTCATAGACTGTCTCGGATCTGTCTCACAGACTGTCTCTGCTTCTGTCTCACAGATTCTTCCTGGTCTGTCTCACAGACTGTTTCTGGTCTGTCTCAAAGACTTTCTCTGGTCTGTACCCTAGACTATTTTTGGCCTGTCTCACTGACTGTCTCCAGCTTGTCTTACAGACTGTCTCTTGTCTGTCTCACTGACTGTCTCCAGCCTGTCTTACAGAGCGTCTCTGGTCTGGCCCATGGCCTGTCTCTGGTCTGTCTCACATCATGTCTCTGGTCTTTCTCATATACTGTCTTGGTCTGTCTCCGACTGCCTCTAGTCTGTCTCACATAATTTCTCTGGTCTGTCCTGTGGACTTTTTCTGGTCTGTCTCATAGACTGTCTCGGATCTGTCTCACAGAATGTCTCTGGTTCTGTATCACAGACTGTTCCTGGTCTGTCTCAAAGACTTTCTCTGGTCTGTCCCATGGACTATTTTTGGCGTGTCTCACTGACTGTCTCCCGCCTGTCTTACAGTCCGTCTCTGGTCTGGCCCATGGACTGTCTCTGGTCTGTCTCACATAATGTCTTTGGTCTGTCCCGTGGACAGTTTCTGGTCTGTCTCACAGACTGTCTCTGGTTCTGTCTCACAGACTGTTCCTGGTCTGTCTCACAGACTGTTTCTGATCTGTCTCAAAGACTTTCTCTGGTCTGTCCCATGGACTATTTTTGGCCTGTCTCACTGACTATCTCCAGCTTGTCTTTCAGACTGTCTCTGGTCTGTCTCACTGACTGTCTCCAGCCTGTCTTAGAGACCGTCTCTGTTCTGGCCCATGGACTGTCTCTGGTCTCTCTCACATAATGTCTCTGGTATGTCCCGTGGACTGTTTCTGGTCTGTCTCACATACTGTCTCTGGTCTGTCTCATATACTGTCTTGGTCTGTCTTACAGACTGCCTCTGGTCTGTCTCACATAATGTCTCTGGTCTGTCCTTTCGACTGTTTCTTGTCTGTCTCATAGAATGTCTCGGATCTCTCTCACAGACTGTCTCTGCTTCTGTCTCACAGATTCTTCCTGGTCTGTCTCACAGACTGTTTCTGGTCTGTCTCAAAGACTTTCTCTGGTCTGTACCCTAGACTATTTTTGGCCTGTCTCACTGACTGTCTCCAGCTTGTCTTACAGACTGTCTCTTGTCTGTCTCACTGACTGTCTCCAGCCTGTCTTTCGGACCGTCTCTGGTCTGGCCCATGGACTGTCTCTGGTCTATTTCACATACAGTCTTGGTCTTTCTCACAGACTGTCTTTGGTCTTTCTCACAGACTGTCTTTGGTCTGTCTCACAGACTGTCTCTGGTCTGTCTCACATACTGTCTCTGGTCTGTCTCACAGACTGTCTCTGGTCTTTCTCATATACTGTCTTGGTCTGTCTCACCGACTGCCTCTAGTCTGTCTCACATAATTTCTCTGGTCTGTCCTGTGGACTTTTTCTGGTCTGTCTCATAGACTGTCTCGGATCTGTCTCACAGAATGTCTCTGGTTCTGTATCACAGACTGTTCCTGGTCTGTCTCAAAGACTATATCTGGTCTGTCCCATGGAATATTTTTGGCGTGTCTCACTGACTGTCTCCAGCCTGTCTTACAGACCGTCTCTGGTCTGGCCCATGGACTGTCTCTGGTCTCTCTCACATAATGTCTCTGTTGTGTCCCGTGGACTGTTTCTGGTCTGTCTCACAGACAGTCTCTGGTCTGTCTCATATACTGTCTTGGTCTGTCTCACAGACTGCCTCTGGTCTTTCTCACATAATGTCTCTGGTCTGTCCTTTCGACTGTTTCTTGTCTGTCTCATAGAATGTCTCGGATCTCTCTCACAGACTGTCTCTGGTTCTGTCTCACAGACTGTTCCTGGTCTGTCTCACAGACTGTTTCTTGTCTGACTCAAAGACTTTCTCTGGTCTGTCCAATGGACTATTTTTAGCCTGTCTCACTGACTGTCTCCAGCTTGACTTACAGACTGTCTCTGGTCTGTCTCACTGACTGTCTCCAGCCTGTCTTACAGACCGTCTCTGGTCTGGCCCATGGACTGTCTCTGGTCTGTCTCACTTAATGTCTCTGGTCTGTCCCGTGGACTGTTTCTGGTCTGTCTCACAGACTGTCTCTGGTCTGTCTCATATACTGTCTTGGTCTGTCTCACCGACTGCCTCTGGTCTGTCTCACATAATGTCTCTGGTCTGTCCTTTGGACTGTTTCTTGTCTGTCTCATAGACTGTCTCGGATCTGTCTCAAAGACTGTCTCTGGTTCTGTCTCACAGACTGTTCCTTGTCTGTCTCACAGACTGTTTCTGGTCTGTGTCAAAGACTTTCTCTGGTCTGTCCCATGGACTATTTTTGGCATGTCTCACTGACTGTCTCCAGCTTGTCTTAGAGACTGTCTTTGCTCTGTCTCACTGACTGTCTCCAACCTGTCTTACAGACCGTCTCTGGTCGGGCCATTGGACTGTCTCTGGTCTGTCTCACATCATGTCTCTGGTCTGTCCCGTGGACTGTTTCTGGTCTGTCTCCCAGACTGTCTCTGGTCTGTCTCATATACTGTCTTGGTCTGTCTCACCGACTGCCTCTGGTCTGTCTCACATAATGTCTCTGGTCGACCTGTGGACTGTTTCTGGTCTGTCTCATAGACTGTTTCTGGTCTGTCTCAAAGACTGTCTCTGGTTCTGTCTCACAGACTGTTCCTGGTCTGTCTCACAGACTGTTTCTGGTCTGTCTCAAAGACTTTCTCTGGTCTGTCCCATGGACTATTTTTGGCCTGTCTCACTGACTGTCTCCATCTTGTCTTACAGACAGTCTCTTGTCTGTCTCACTGACTGTCTCCAGCCTGTCTTTCAGACCGTCTCTGGTCCGGCCCATGGACTGTCTCTGGTCTATCTCACATACAGTCTTGGTCTGTCTCACAGACTGTCTTTGGTCTGTCTCACAGACTGTCTTTGGTCTGTCTCACATACTGTCTCTGGTCTGTCCCATGGACTGTTTCTGGTCTGTCTCACGGACTGTTTCTGGTGTGTCTCACTGACTGTCTCCAGCCTGTCTTACAGACCGTCTCTGGTCTGGCCCATGGCCTGTCTCTGGTCTGTCTCACATCATGTCTCTGGTCTTTCTCATATACTGTCTTGGTCTGTCTCCGACTGCCTCTAGTCTGTCTCACATAATTTCTCTGGTCTGTCCTGTGGACTTTTTCTGGTCTGTCTCATAGACTGTCTCGGATCTGTCTCACAGAATGTCTCTGGTTCTGTATCACAGACTGTTCCTGGTCTGTCTCAAAGACTTTCTCTGGTCTGTCCCATGGACTATTTTTGGCGTGTCTCACTGACTGTCTCCCGCCTGTCTTACAGTCCGTCTCTGGTCTGGCCCATGGACTGTCTCTGGTCTGTCTCACATAATGTCTTTGGTCTGTCCCGTGGACAGTTTCTGGTCTGTCTCACAGACTGTCTCTGGTTCTGTCTCACAGACTGTTCCTGGTCTGTCTCACAGACTGTTTCTGATCTGTCTCAAAGACTTTCTCTGGTCTGTCCCATGGACTATTTTTGGCCTGTCTCACTGACTGTCTCCAGCTTGTCTTTCAGACTGTCTCTGGTCTGTCTCACTGACTGTCTCCAGCCTGTCTTACAGACCGTCTCTGGTCTGGCCCATGGACTGTCTCTGGTCTCTCTCACATAATGTCTCTGTTGTGTCCCGTGGACTGTTTCTGGTCTGTCTCACAGACTGTCTCTGGTCTGTCTCATATACTGTCTTGGTCTGTCTCACAGACTGCCTCTGGTCTTTCTCACATAATGTCTCTGGTCTGTCCTTTCGACTGTTTCTTGTCTGTCTCATAGAATGTCTCGGATCTCTCTCACAGACTGTCTCTGGTTCTGTCTCACAGACTGTTCTGTCTGTCACGTCTGACTCAAAGACTTTCTCTGGTCTGTCCAATGGACTATTTTTGGCCTGTCTCACTGACTGTCTCCAGCTTGACTTACAGACTGTCTCTGGTCTGTCTCACTGACTGTCTCCAGCCTGTCTTACAGACCGTCTCTGGTCTGGCCAATGGACTGTCTCTGGTCTGTCTCACTTAATGTCTCTGGTCTGTCCCGTGGACTGTTTCTGGTCTGTCTCACAGACTGTCTCTGGTCTGTCTCATATACTGTCTTGGTCTGTCTCACCGACTGCCTCTGGTCTGTCTCACATAATGTCTCTGGTCTGTCCTTTGGACTGTTTCTTGTCTGTCTCATAGACTGTATCGGATCTGTCTCAAAGACTGTCTCTGGTTCTGTCTCACAGACTGTTCCTGGTCTGTCTCACAGACTGTTCCTGGTCTGTCTCACAGACTGTTTCTGGTCTGTGTCAAAGACTTTCTCTGGTCTGTCCCATGGACTATTTTTGGCACGTCTCACTGACTGTCTCCAGCTTGTCTTAGAGACTGTCTCTGCTCTGTCTCACTGACTGTCTCCAACCTGTCTTACAGACCGTCTCTGGTCGGGCCCATGGACTGTCTCTGCTCTGTCTCACATAATGTCTCTGGTATGTCCCGTGGACTGTTTCTGGTCTGTCTCCCAGACTGTCTCTGGTCTGTCTCATATACTGTCTTGGTCTGTCTCACCGACTGCCTCTGGTCTGTCTCACATAATGTCTCTGGTCTGTCCTTTCGACTGTTTCTTGTCTGTCTCATAGAATGTCTCGGATCTCTCTCACAGACTGTCTCTGGTTCTGTCTCACAGACTGTTCCTGGTCTGTCTCACAGACTGTTTCTTGTCTGACTCAAAGACTTTCTCTGGTCTGTCCAATGGACTATTTTTAGCCTGTCTCACTGACTGTCTCCAGCTTGACTTACAGACTGTCTCTGGTCTGTCTCACTGACTGTCTCCAGCCTGTCTTACAGACCGTCTCTGGTCTGGCCCATGGACTGTCTCTGGTCTGTCTCACTTAATGTCTCTGGTCTGTCCCGTGGACTGTTTCTGGTCTGTCTCACAGACTGTCTCTGGTCTGTCTCATATACTGTCTTGGTCTGTCTCACCGACTGCCTCTGGTCTGTCTCACATAATGTCTCTGGTCTGTCCTTTGGACTGTTTCTTGTCTGTCTCATAGACTGTCTCGGATCTGTCTCAAAGACTGTCTCTGGTTCTGTCTCACAGACTGTTCCTGGTCTGTCTCACAGACTGTTTCTGGTCTGTGTCAAAGACTTTCTCTGGTCTGTCCCATGGACTATTTTTGGCATGTCTCACTGACTGTCTCCAGCTTGTCTTAGAGACTGTCTCTGCTCTGTCTCACTGACTGTCTCCAACCTGTCTTACAGACCGTCTCTGGTCGGGCCATTGGACTGTCTCTGGTCTGTCTCACATCATGTCTCTGGTCTGTCCCGTGGACTGTTTCTGGTCTGTCTCCCAGACTGTCTCTGGTCTGTCTCATATACTGTCTTGGTCTGTCTCACCGACTGCCTCTGGTCTGTCTCACATAATGTCTCTGGTCTGTCCTGTGGACTGTTTCTGGTCTGTCTCATAGACTGTTTCTGGTCTGTCTCAAAGACTGTCTCTGGTTCTGTCTCACAGACTGTTCCTGGTCTGTCTCAGAAACTGTTTCTGGTCTGTCTCAAAGACTTTCTCTGGTCTGTCCCATGGACTATTTTTGGCCTGTCTCACTGACTGTCTCCAGCTTGTCTTACAGACTGTCTCTTGTCTGTCTCACTGACTGTCTCCAGCCTGTCTTTCGGACCATCTCTGGTCTGGCCCATGGACTGTCTCTGGTCTATTTCACATACAGTCTTGGTCTTTCTCACAGACTGTCTTTGGTCTGTCTCACAGACTGTCTCTGGTCTGTCTCACATACTGTCTCTGGTCTGTCTCACAGACTGTCTCTGGTCTTTCTCATATACTGTCTTGGTCTGTCTCACCGACTGCCTCTAGTCTGTCTCACATAATTTCTCTGGTCTGTCCTGTGGACTTTTTCTGGTCTGTCTCATAGACTGTCTCGGATCTGTCTCACAGAATGTCTCTGGTTCTGTATCACAGACTGTTCCTGGTCTGTCTCAAAGACTATATCTGGTCTGTCCCATGGAATATTTTTGGCGTGTCTCACTGACTGTCTCCAGCCTGTCTTACAGACCGTCTCTGGTCTGGCCCATGGACTGTCTCTGGTCTGTCTCACATAATGTCTTTGGTCTGTCCCGTGGACAGTTTCTGGACTGTCTCACAGACTGTCTCTGGTTCTGTCTCACAGACTGTTCCTGGTCTGTCTCACAGACTGTTTCTGATCTGTCTCAAAGACTTTCTCTGGTCTGTCCCATGGACTATTTTTGGCCTGTCTCACTGACTGTCTCCAGCTTGTCTTTCAGACTGTCTCTGGTCTGTCTCACTGACTGTCTCCAGCCTGTCTTACAGACCGTCTCTGGTCTGGCCCATGGACTGTCTCCGGTCTCTCTCACATAATGTCTCTGTTGTGTCCCGTGGACTGTTTCTGGTCTGTCTCACAGACTGTCTCTGGTCTGTCTCATATACTGTCTTGGTCTGTCTCACAGACTGCCTCTGGTCTTTCTCACATAATGTCTCTGGTCTGTCCTTTCGACTGTTTCTTGTCTGTCTCATAGAATGTCTCGGATCTCTCTCACAGACTGTCTCTGGTTCTGTCTCACAGACTGTTCCTGGTCTGTCTCACAGACTGTTTCTTGTCTGACTCAAAGACTTTCTCTGGTCTGTCCAATGGACTATTTTTAGCCTGTCTCACTGACTGTCTCCAGCTTGACTTACAGACTGTCTCTGGTCTGTCTCACTGACTGTCTCCAGCCTGTCTTACAGACCGTCTCTGGTCTGGCCCATGGACTGTCTCTGGTCTGTCTCACTTAATGTCTCTGGTCTGTCCCGTGGACTGTTTCTGGTCTGTCTCACAGACTGTCTCTGGTCTGTCTCATATACTGTCTTGGTCTGTCTCACCGACTGCCTCTGGTCTGTCTCACATAATGTCTCTGGTCTGTCCTTTGGACTGTTTCTTGTCTGTCTCATAGACTGTCTCGGATCTGTCTCAAAGACTGTCTCTGGTTCTGTCTCACAGACTGTTCCTGGTCTGTCTCACAGACTGTTTCTGGTCTGTGTCAAAGACTTTCTCTGGTCTGTCCCATGGACTATTTTTGGCATGTCTCACTGACTGTCTCCAGCTTGTCTTAGAGACTGTCTCTGCTCTGTCTCACTGACTGTCTCCAACCTGTCTTACAGACCGTCTCTGGTCGGGCCATTGGACTGTCTCTGGTCTGTCTCGCATCATGTCTCTGGTCTGTCCCGTGGACTGTTTCTGGTCTGTCTCCCAGACTGTCTCTGGTCTGTCTCATATACTGTCTTGGTCTGTCTCACCGACTGCCTCTGGTCTGTCTCACATAATGTCTCTGGTCTGTCCTGTGGACTGTTTCTGGTCTGTCTCATAGACTGTTTCTGGTCTGTCTCAAAGACTGTCTCTGGTTCTGTCTCACAGACTGTTCCTGGTCTGTCTCACAGACTGTTTCTGGTCTGTCTCAAAGACTTTCTCTGGTCTGTCCCATGGACTATTTTTGGCCTGTCTCACTGACTGTCTCCATCTTGTCTTACAGACTGTCTCTTGTCTGTCTCACTGACTGTCTCCAGCCTGTCTTTCAGACCGTCTCTGGTCCGGCCCATGGACTGTCTCTGGTCTATCTCACATACAGTCTTGGTCTGTCTCACAGACTGTCTTTGGTCTGTCTCACAGACTGTCTTTGGTCTGTCTCACATACTGTCTCTGGTCTGTCCCATGGACTGTTTCTGGTCTGTCTCACGGACTGTTTCTGGTGTGTCTCACTGACTGTCTCCAGCCTGTCTTACAGACCGTCTCTGGTCTGGCCCATGGCCTGTCTCTGGTCTGTCTCACATCATGTCTCTGGTCTTTCTCATATACTGTCTTGGTCTGTCTCCGACTGCCTCTAGTCTGTCTCACATAATTTCTCTGGTCTGTCCTGTGGACTTTTTCTGGTCTGTCTCATAGACTGTCTCGGATCTGTCTCACAGAATGTCTCTGGTTCTGTATCACAGACTGTTCCTGGTCTGTCTCAAAGACTTTCTCTGGTCTGTCCCATGGACTATATTTGGCGTGTCTCACTGACTGTCTCCCGCCTGTCTTACAGTCCGTCTCTGGTCTGGCCCATGGACTGTCTCTGGTCTGTCTCACATAATGTCTTTGGTCTGTCCCGTGGACAGTTTCTGGTCTGTCTCACAGACTGTCTCTGGTTCTGTCTCACAGACTGTTCCTGGTCTGTCTCACAGACTGTTTCTGATCTGTCTCAAAGACTTTCTCTGGTCTGTCCCATGGACTATTTTTGGCCTGTCTCACTGACTGTCTCCAGCTTGTCTTTCAGACTGTCTCTGGTCTGTCTCACTGACTGTCTCCAGCCTGTCTTACAGACCGTCTCTGGTCTGGCCCATGGACTGTCTCTGGTCTCTCTCACATAATGTCTCTGTTGTGTCCCGTGGACTGTTTCTGGTCTGTCTCACAGACTGTCTCTGGTCTGTCTCATATACTGTCTTGGTCTGTCTCACAGACTGCCTCTGGTCTTTCTCACATAATGTCTCTGGTCTGTCCTTTCGACTGTTTCTTGTCTGTCTCATAGAATGTCTCGGATCTCTCTCACAGACTGTCTCTGGTTCTGTCTCACAGACTGTTCCTGGTCTGTCTCACAGACTGTTTCTTGTCTGACTCAAAGACTTTCTCTGGTCTGTCCAATGGACTATTTTTAGCCTGTCTCACTGACTGTCTCCAGCTTGACTTACAGACTGTCTCTGGTCTGTCTCACTGACTGTCTCCTGCCTGTCTTACAGACCGTCTCTGGTCTGGCCAATGGACTGTCTCTGGTCTGTCTCACTTAATGTCTCTGGTCTGTCCCGTGGACTGTTTCTGGTCTGTCTCACAGACTGTCTCTGGTCTGTCTCATATACTGTCTTGGTCTGTCTCACCGACTGCCTCTGGTCTGTCTCACATAATGTCTCTGGTCTGTCCTTTGGACTGTTTCTTGTCTGTCTCATAGACTGTCTCGGATCTGTCTCAAAGACTGTCTCTGGTTCTGTCTCACAGACTGTTCCTGGTCTGTCTCACAGACTGTTTCTGGTCTGTGTCAAAGACTTTCTCTGGTCTGTCCCATGGACTATTTTTGGCATGTCTCACTGACTGTCTCCAGCTTGTCTTAGAGACTGTCTCTGCTCTGTCTCACTGACTGTCTCCAACCTGTCTTACAGACCGTCTCTGGTCGGGCCATTGGACTGTCTCTGGTCTGTCTCACATCATGTCTCTGGTCTGTCCCGTGGACTGTTTCTGGTCTGTCTCCCAGACTGTCTCTGGTCTGTCTCATATACTGTCTTGGTCTGTCTCACCGACTGCCTCTGGTCTGTCTCACATAATGTCTCTGGTCTGTCCTGTGGACTGTTTCTGGTCTGTCTCATAGACTGTTTCTGGTCTGTCTCAAAGACTGTCTCTGGTTCTGTCTCACAGACTGTTCCTGGTCTGTCTCACAGACTGTTTCTGGTCTGTCTCAAAGACTTTCTCTGGTCTGTCCCATGGACTATTTTTGGCCTGTCTCACTGACTGTCTCCATCTTGTCTTACAGACTGTCTCTTGTCTGTCTCACTGACTGTCTCCAGCCTGTCTTTCAGACCGTCTCTGGTCCGGCCCATGGACTGTCTCTGGTCTATCTCACATACAGTCTTGGTCTGTCTCACAGACTGTCTTTGGTCTGTCTCACAGACTGTCTTTGGTCTGTCTCACATACTTTCTCTGGTCTGTCCCATGGACTGTTTCTGGTCTGTCTCACGGACTGTTTCTGGTCTGTCTCACTGACTGTCTCCAGCCTGTCTTACAGACCGTCACTGGTCTGGCCCATGGCCTGTCTCTGGTCTGTCTCACATCATGTCTCTGGTCTTTCTCATATACTGTCTTGGTCTGTCTCCGACTGCCTCCAGTCTGTCTCACATAATTTCTCTGGTCTGTCCTGTGGACTTTTTCTGGTCTGTCTCATAGACTGTCTCGGATCTGTCTCACAGAATGTCTCTGGTTCTGTATCACAGACTGTTCCTGGTCTGTCTCAAAGACTTTCTCTGGTCTGTCCCATGGACTATTTTTGGCGTGTCTCACTGACTGTCTCCCGCCTGTCTTACAGTCCGTCTCTGGTCTGGCCCATGGACTGTCTCTGGTCTGTCTCACATAATGTCTTTGGTCTGTCCCGTGGACAGTTTCTGGTCTGTCTCACAGACTGTCTCTGGTTCTGTCTCACAGACTGTTCCTGGTCTGTCTCACAGACTGTTTCTGATCTGTCTCAAAGACTTTCTCTGGTCTGTCCCATGGACTATTTTTGGCCTGTCTCACTGACTGTCTCCAGCTTGTCTTTCAGACTGTCTCTGGTCTGTCTCACTGACTGTCTCCAGCCTGTCTTACAGACCGTCTCTAGTCTGGCCCATGGACTGTCTCTGGTCTCTCTCACATAATGTCTCTGTTGTGTCCCGTGGACTGTTTCTGGTCTGTCTCACAGACTGTCTCTGGTCTGTCTCATATACTGTCTTGGTCTGTCTCACAGACTGCCTCTGGTCTTTCTCACATAATGTCTCTGGTCTGTCCTTTCGACTGTTTCTTGTCTGTCTCATAGAATGTCTCGGATCTCTCTCACAGACTGTCTCTGGTTCTGTCTCACAGACTGTTCCTGGTCTGTCTCACAGACTGTTTCTTGTCTGACTCAAAGACTTTCTCTGGTCTGTCCAATGGACTATTTTTAGCCTGTCTCACTGACTGTCTCCAGCTTGACTTACAGACTGTCTCTGGTCTGTCTCACTGACTGTCTCCAGCCTGTCTTACAGACCGTCTCTGGTCTGGCCAATGGACTGTCTCTGGTCTGTCTCACTTAATGTCTCTGGTCTGTCCCGTGGACTGTTTCTGGTCTGTCTCACAGACTGTCTCTGGTCTGTCTCATATACTGTCTTGGTCTGTCTCACCGACTGCCTCTGGTCTGTCTCACATAATGTCTCTGGTCTGTCCTTTGGACTGTTTCTTGTCTGTCTCATAGACTGTCTCGGATCTGTCTCAAAGACTGTCTCTGGTTCTGTCTCACAGACTGTTCCTGGTCTGTCTCACAGACTGTTTCTGGTCTGTGTCAAAGACTTTCTCTGGTCTGTCCCATGGACTATTTTTGGCATGTCTCACTGACTGTCTCCAGCTTGTCTTAGAGACTGTCTCTGCTCTGTCTCACTGACTGTCTCCAACCTGTCTTACAGACCGTCTCTGGTCGGGCCCATGGACTGTCTCTGGTCTGTCTCACATCATGTCTCTGGTCTGTCCCGTGGACTGTTTCTGGTCTGTCTCCCAGACTGTCTCTGGTCTGTCTCATATACTGTCTTGGTCTGTCTCACCGACTGCCTCTGGTCTGTCTCACATAATGTCTCTGGTCTGTCCTGTGGACTGTTTCTGGTCTGTCTCATAGACTGTTTCTGGTCTGTCTCATAGACTGTTTCTTGTCTGTCTCAAAGACTGTCTCTGGTTCTGTCTCACAGACTGTTCCTGGTCTGTCTCACAGACTGTTTCTGGTCTGTCTCAAAGACTTTCTCTGGTCTGTCCCATGGACTATTTTTGGCCTGTCTCACTGACTGTCTCCATCTTGTCTTACAGACTGTCTCTTGTCTGTCTCACTGACTGTCTCCAGCCTGTCTTTCTGACCGTCTCTGGTCCGGCCCATGGACTGTCTCTGGTCTATCTCACATACAGTCTTGGTCTGTCTCACAGACTGTCTTTGGTCTGTCTCACAGACTGTCTTTGGTCTGTCTCACATACTGTCTCTGGTCTGTCCCATGGACTGTTTCTGGTCTGTCTCACGGACTGTTTCTGGTCTGTCTCACTGACTGTCTCCAGCCTGTCTTACAGACCGTCTCTGGTCTGGCCCATGGCCTGTCTCTGGTCTGTCTCACATCATGTCTCTGGTCTTTCTCATATACTGTCTTGGTCTGTCTCCGACTGCCTCTAGTCTGTCTCACATAATTTCTCTGGTCTGTCCTGTGGACTTTTTCTGGTCTGTCTCATAGACTGTCTCGGATCTGTCTCACAGAATGTCTCTGGTTCTGTATCACAGACTCTTCCTGGTCTGTCTCAAAGACTTTCTCTGGTCTGTCCCATGGACTATTTTTGGCGTGTCTCACTGACTGTCTCCCGCCTGTCTTACAGTCCGTCTCTGGTCTGGCCCATGGACTGTCTCTGGTCTGTCTCACATAATGTCTTTGGTCTGTCCCGTGGACAGTTTCTGGTCTGTCTCACAGACTGTCTCTGGTTCTGTCTCACAGACTGTTCCTGGTCTGTCTCACAGACTGTTTCTGATCTGTCTCAAAGACTTTCTCTAGTCTGTCCCATGGACTACTTTTGGCCTGTCTCACTGACTATCTCCAGCTTGTCTTTCAGACTGTCTCTGGTCTGTCTCACTGACTGTCTCCAGCCTGTCTTACAGACCGTCTCTGGTCTGGCCCATGGACTGTCTCTGGTCTCTCTCACATAATGTCTCTGGTATGTCCCGTGGACTGTTTCTGGTCTGTCTCACATACTGTCTCTGGTCTGTCTCATATACTGTCTTGGTCTGTCTTACAGACTGCCTCTGGTCTGTCTCACATAATGTCTCTGGTCTGTCCTTTCGACTGTTTCTTGTCTGTCTCATAGAATGTCTCGGATCTCTCTCACAGACTGTCTCTGCTTCTGTCTCACAGATTCTTCCTGGTCTGTCTCACAGACTGTTTCTGGTCTGTCTCAAAGACTTTCTCTGGTCTGTACCCTAGACTATTTTTGGCCTGTCTCACTGACTGTCTCCAGCTTGTCTTACAGACTGTCTCTTGTCTGTCTCACTGACTGTCTCCAGCCTGTCTTTCGGACCGTCTCTGGTCTGGCCCATGGACTGTCTCTGGTCTATTTCACATACAGTCTTGGTCTTTCTCACAGACTGTCTTTGGTCTGTCTCACAGACTGTCTCTGGTCTGTCTCACATACTGTCTCTTTTCTGTCTCACAGACTGTCTCTGGTCTTTCTCATATAATGTCTTGGTCTGTCTCACCGACTGCCTCTAGTCTGTCTCACATAATTTCTCTGGTCTGTCCTGAAGACTTTTTCTGGTCTGTCTCATAGACTGTCTCGGATCTGTCTCACAGAATGTCTCTGGTTCTGTCTCACAGACTGTTCCTGGTCTGTCTCACAGACTGTTTCTGGTCTGTCTCAAAGACTTTCTCTGGTCTGTCCCATGGACTATTTTTGGCCTGTCTCACTGACTGTCTCCATCTTGTCTTACAGACTGTCTCTTGTCTGTCTCACTGACTGTCTCCAGCCTGTCTTTCAGACCGTCTCTGGTCCGGCCCATGGACTGTCTCTGGTCTATCTCCATACAGTCTTGGTCTGTCTCACAGACTGTCTTTGGTCTGTCTCACAGACTGTCTTTGGTCTGTCTCACAAACTGTCTCTGGTCTGTCCCATGGACTGTTTCTGGTCTGTCTCACGGACTGTTTCTGGTCTTTCTCACTGACTGTCTCCAGCCTGTCTTACAGAACGTCTCTGGTCTGGCCCATGGCCTGTCTCTGGTCTGTCTCACATCATGTCTCTGGTCTTTCTCATATACTGTCTTGGTCTGTCTCCGACTGCCTCTAGTCTGTCTCACATAATTTCTCTGGTCTGTCCTGTGGACTTTTTCTGGTCTGTCTCATAGACTGTCTCGGATCTGTCTCACAGAATGTCTCTGGTTCTGTATCACAGACTGTTCCTGGTCTGTCTCAAAGACTTTCTCTGGTCTGTCCCATGGACTATTTTTGGCGTGTCTCACTGACTGTCTCCCGCCTGTCTTACAGTCATCTCTGGTCTGGCCCATGGACTGTCTCTGGTCTGTCTCACATAATGTCTTTGGTCTGTCCCGTGGACAGTTTCTGGTCTGTCTCACAGACTGTCTCTGGTTCTGTCTCACAGACTGTTCCTGGTCTGTCTCACAGACTGTTTCTGATCTGTCTCAAAGACTTTCTCTGGTCTGTCCCATGGACTATTTTTGGCCTGTCTCACTGACTGTCTCCAGCTTGTCTTTCAGACTGTCTCTGGTCTGTCTCACTGACTGTCTCCAGCCTGTCTTACAGACCGTCTCTGGTCTGGCCCATGGACTGTCTCTGGTCTCTCTCACATAATGTCTCTGTTGTGTCCCGTGGACTGTTTCTGGTCTGTCTCACAGACTGTCTCTGGTCTGTCTCATATACTGTCTTGGTCTGTCTCACAGACTGCCCTGGTCTTTCTCACATAATGTCTCTGGTCTGTCCTTTCGACTGTTTCTTGTCTGTCTCATAGAATGTCTCGGATCTCTCTCACAGACTGTCTCTGGTTCTGTCTCACAGACTGTTTCTTGTCTGACTCAAAGACTTTCTCTGGTCTGTCCAATGGACTATTTTTAGCCTGTCTCACTGACTGTCTCCAGCTTGACTTACAGACTGTCTCTGGTCTGTCTCACTGACTGTCTCCAGCCTGTCTTACAGACCGTCTCTGGTCTGGCCAATGGACTGTCTCTGGTCTGTCTCACTTAATGTCTCTGGTCTGTCCCGTGGACTGTTTCTGGTCTGTCTCACAGACTGTCTCTGGTCTGTCTCATATACTGTCTTGGTCTGTCTCACCGACTGCCTCTGGTCTGTCTCACATAATGTCTCTGGTCTGTCCTTTGGACTGTTTCTTGTCTGTCTCATAGACTGTCTCGGATCTGTCTCAAAGACTGTCTCTGGTTCTGTCTCACAGACTGTTCCTGGTCTGTCTCACAGACTGTTTCTGGTCTGTGTCAAAGACTTTCTCTGGTCTGTCCCATGGACTATTTTTGGCATGTCTCACTGACTGTCTCCAGCTTGTCTTAGAGACTGTCTCTGCTCTGTCTCACTGACTGTCTCCAACCTGTCTTACAGACCGTCTCTGGTCGGGCCATTGGACTGTCTCTGGTCTGTCTCACATCATGTCTCTGGTCTGTCCCGTGGACTGTTTCTGGTCTGTCTCCCAGACTGTCTCTGGTCTGTCTCATATACTGTCTTGGTCTGTCTCACCGACTGCCTCTGGTCTGTCTCACATAATGTCTCTGGTCTGTCCTGTGGACTGTTTCTGGTCTGTCTCATAGACTGTTTCTGGTCTGTCTCAAAGACTGTCTCTGGTTCTGTCTCACAGACTGTTCCTGGTCTGTCTCACAGACTGTTTCTGGTTTGTCTCAAAGACTTTCTCTGGTCTGTCCCATGGACTATTTTTGGCCTGTCTCACTGACTGTCTCCATCTTGTCTTACAGACTGTCTCTTGTCTGTCTCACTGACTGTCTCCAGCCTGTCTTTCAGACCGTCTCTGGTCCGGCCCATGGACTGTCTCTGGTCTATCTCACATACAGTCTTGGTCTGTCTCACAGACTGTCTTTGGTCTGTCTCACAGACTGTCTTTGGTCTGTCTCACATACTGTCTCTGGTCTGTCCCATGGACTGTTTCTGGTCTGTCTCACGGACTGTTTCTGGTCTGTCTCACTGACTGTCTCCAGCCTGTCTTACAGACCGTCTCTGGTCTGGCCCATGGCCTGTCTCTGGTCTGTCTCACATCATGTCTCTGGTCTTTCTCATATACTGTCTTGGTCTGTCTCCGACTGCCTCTAGTCTGTCTCACATAATTTCTCTGGTCTGTCCTGTGGACTTTTTCTGGTCTGTCTCATAGACTGTCTCGGATCTGTCTCACAGAATGTCTCTGGTTCTGTATCACAGACTCTTCCTGGTCTGTCTCAAAGACTTTCTCTGGTCTGTCCCATGGACTATTTTTGGCCTGTCTCACTGACTGTCTCCATCTTGTCTTACAGACTGTCTCTTGTCTGTCTCACTGACTGTCTCCAGCCTGTCTTTCAGACCGTCTCTGGTCCGGCCCATGGACTGTCTCTGGTCTATCTCACATACAGTCTTGGTCTGTCTCACAGACTGTCTTTGGTCTGTCTCACAGACTGTCTTTGGTCTGTCTCACATACTGTCTCTGGTCTGTCCCATGGACTGTTTCTGGTCTGTCTCACGGACTGTTTCTGGTCTGTCTCACTGACTGTCTCCAGCCTGTCTTACAGACCGTCTCTGGTCTGGCCCATGGCCTGTCTCTGGTCTGTCTCACATCATGTCTCTGGTCTTTCTCATATACTGTCTTGGTCTGTCTCCGACTGCCTCTAGTCTGTCTCACATAATTTCTCTGGTCTGTCCTGTGGACTTTTTCTGGTCTGTCTCATAGACTGTCTCGGATCTGTCTCACAGAATGTCTCTGGTTCTGTATCACAGACTCTTCCTGGTCTGTCTCAAAGACTTTCTCTGGTCTGTCCCATGGACTATTTTTGGCGTGTCTCACTGACTGTCTCCCGCCTGTCTTACAGTCCGTCTCTGGTCTGGCCCATGGACTGTCTCTGGTCTGTCTCACATAATGTCTTTGGTCTGTCCCGTGGACAGTTTCTGGTCTGTCTCACAGACTGTCTCTGGTTCTGTCTCACAGACTGTTCCTGGTCTGTCTCACAGACTGTTTCTGATCTGTCTCAAAGACTTTCTCTGGTCTGTCCCATGGACTATTTTTGGCCTGTCTCACTGACTATCTCCAGCTTGTCTTTCAGACTGTCTCTGGTCTGTCTCACTGACTGTCTCCAGCCTGTCTTACAGAGCGTCTCTGTTCTGGCCCATGGACTGTCTCTGGTCTCTCTCACATAATGTCTCTGGTTTGTCCCGTGGACTGTTTCTGGTCTGTCTCACAGACTGTCTCTGGTCTGTCTCACATAATGTCTCTGGTCTGTCCAGTGTACTGTTTCTGGTCTGTCTCAAAGAATGCCTCTGGTCTGTCTCATATACTGTCTTGGTCTGTCTCACCGACTGCCTCTGGTCTGTCTCACATAATGTCCCTAGTCTGTCCTGTGGACTGTTTCTGGTCTGTCTCATAGACTGTCTCGGATCTGTCTCACAGACTGTCTCTGGTTCTTTCTCACAGACTGTTTCTGGTCTGTCTCAAAGACTTTCTCTGGTCTGTCCCATGGACTATTTTTGGCCTGTCTCACTGACTGTCTCCAGCTTGTCTAACAGACTGTCTCTTGTCTGTCTCACTGACTGTCTCCAGCCTGTCTTTCGGAACGTCTCTGGTCTGGCCCATGGACTGTCTCTGGTCTATTTCACATACAGTCTTGGTCTGTCTCACAGACTGTCTTTGGTCTGTCTCACAGAATATCTCTGGTCTGTCTCACATACTGCCTCTGGTCTGTCTCACAGACTGTCTCTGGTCTTTCTCATATACTGTCTTGGTCTGTCTCACCGACTGCCTCTAGTCTGTCTCACATAATTTCTCTGGTCTGTCCTGTGGACTTTTTCTGGTCTGTCTCATAGACTGTCTCGGATCTGTCTCACAGACTGTCTCGGGTTCTGTATCACAGACTGTTTCTGGTCTGTCTCACAGACTGTCTCTGGTCTGTCTCATATACTGTCTTTGTCTGTCTCACCGACTGCCTCTGGTCTGTCTCACATAATTTCCCTAGTCTGTCCTGTGGACTGTTTCTGGTCTGTCTCATAGACTGTCTCGGATCTGTCTCACAGACTGTCTCTGGTTCTGTCTCACAGACTCTTCCTGGTCTGTCTCACAGACAGTTTCTGGTCTGTCTCAAAGACTTTCTCTGGTCTGTCCCATGGACAATTTTTGGCCTGTCTCACTGACTGCCTCCATCTTGCCTTACAGACTGTCTCTTCTCTGTCTCACTGACTGTCTCCAGCCTGTCTTTCAGACCGTCTCTGGTCTGGCCCATGGACTGTCTCTGGTCTATCTCACATACAGTCTTGGTCTGTCTCACAGACTGTCTTTGGTCTGTCTCACAGACTGTCTTTGGTCTGTCTCACAGACTGTCTCTGGTCTGTCTCACATATTGTCTCTGGTCTGTCCCATGGACTGTTTCTGGTCTGTCTCTCGGACCGTTTCTGGTCTGTCTCACTGACTGTCTCCAGCCTGTCTTACAGACACTCTCTGGTCTGGCCCATGGCCTGTCTCTGGTCTGTCTCACTTCATGTCTCTGGTATGTCCCGTGGACTGTTTCTGGTCTGTCTCACAGACTGTCTCTGGTCTGTCTCATATATTGTCTTGGTCTGTCTCACCGACTGCCTCTGGTCTGTCTCACATAATGTCTCTGGTCTGTCCCATGAACTATTTTTGGCCTGTCTCACTGACTGTCTCCAGCTTGTCTTACAGACTGTCTCTGCTCTGTCTCACTGACTGTCTCCAACCTGTCTTACAGAGCGTCTCTGGTCTGGCCCATGGACTGTCTCTGGTCTGTCTCACTGACTGTTTCTGGGCTGTCTCAAAGGCTTTCTCTGGTCTGTCCCATGGACTATTTTTGGCTTGTCTCACTAACTGTCTCCAGTTTGTCTTACTGCTTCTGGACTGTCTCATAGACTGTCTCCGATCTGTCTCACAGACTGTCTCTGGTTCTGCCTCACTGACTGTTCCTGGTCGGTCTCACAGACTGTTCCTGGTTGGTCTCACAGACTGTTTCTGGTCTGTCTCATATACTGTCTTGGTCTGTCTCACCGACTGTCTCTGGTCTGTCTCACATCATGTCTCTGGTCTGTCCCGTGGACTGTTTCTGGTCTGTCTCACAGACTGTCTCTGGTCTGTCTCATATACTGTCTTGGTCTGTCTCACCGACTGCCTCTTGTCTGTCTCACATAATGTCTCTGGTCTGTCCTGTGGACTGTTTCTGGTCTGTCTCATAGACTGTCTCGGATCTGTCTCACAGATTCTTCCTGGTCTGTCTCACAGACTGTTTCTGGTCTGTCTCAAAGACTTTCTCTGGTCTGTACCCTAGACTATTTTTGGCCTGTCTCACTGACTGTCTCCAGCTTGTCTTACAGACTGTCTCTTGTCTGTCTCACTGACTGTCTCCAGCCTGTCTTTCGGACCGTCTCTGGTCTGGCCCATGGACTGTCTCTGGTCTATTTCACATACAGTCTTGGTCTTTCTCACAGACTGTCTTTGGTCTGTCTCACAGACTGTCTCTGGTCTGTCTCACATACTGTCTCTGGTCTGTCTCACATACTGTCTCTGGTCTGTCTCACAGACTGTCTCTGGTCTTTCTCATATACTGTCTTGGTCTGTCTCACCGACTGCCTCTAGCCTGTCTCACATAAGTTCTCTGGTCTGTCCTGTGGACTTTTTCTGGTCTGTCTCATAGACTGTCTCGGATCTGTCTCACAGAATGTCTCTGGTTCTGTATCACAGACTGTTCCTGGTCTGTCTCAAAGACTATATCTGGTCTGTCCCATGGAATATTTTTGGCGTGTCTCACTGACTGTCTCCAGCCTGTCTTACAGACCGTCTCTGGTCTGGCCCATGGACTGTCTCTGGTCTGTCTCACATAATGTCTTTGGTCTGTCCCGTGGACAGTTTCTGGTCTGTCTCACAGACTGTCTCTGGTTCTGTCTCACAGACTGTTCCTGGTCTGTCTCACAGACTGTTTCTGATCTGTCTCAAAGACTTTCTCTGGTCTGTCCCATGGACTATTTTTGGCCTGTCTCACTGACTGTCTCCAGCTTGTCTTTCAGACTGTCTCTGGTCTGTCTCACTGACTGTCTCCAGCCTGTCTTACAGACCGTCTCTGGTCTGGCCCATGGACTGCCTCTGGTCTCTCTCACATAATGTCTCTGTTGTGTCCCGTGGACTGTTTCTGGTCTGTCTCACAGACTGTCTCTGGTCTGTCTCATATACTGTCTTGGTCTGTCTCACAGATTGCCTCTGGTCTTTCTCACATAATGTCTCTGGTCTGTCCTTTCGACTGTTTCTTGTCTGTCTCATAGAATGTCTCGGATCTCTCTCACAGACTGTCTCTGGTTCTGTCTCACAGACTGTTCCTGGTCTGTCTCACAGACTGTTTCTTGTCTGACTCAAAGACTTTCTCTGGTCTGTCCAATGGACTATTTTTAGCCTGTCTCACTGACTGTCTCCAGCTTGACTTACAGACTGTCTCTGGTCTGTCTCACTGACTGTCTCCAGCCTGTCTTAAAGACCGTCTCTGGTCTGGCCCATGGACTGTCTCTGGTCTGTCTCACTTAATGTCTCTGGTCTGTCCCGTGGACTGTTTCTGGTCTGTCTCACAGACTGTCTCTGGTCTGTCTCATATACTGTCTTGGTCTGTCTCACCGACTGCCTCTGGTCTGTCTCACATAATGTCTCTGGTCTGTCCTTTGGACTGTTTCTTGTCTGTCTCATAGACTGTCTCGGATCTGTCTCAAAGACTGTCTCTGGTTCTGTCTCACAGACTGTTCCTGGTCTGTCTCACAGACTGTTTCTGGTCTGTGTCAAAGACTTTCTCTGGTCTGTCCCATGGACTATTTTTGGCATGTCTCACTGACTGTCTCCAGCTTGTCTTAGAGACTGTCTCTGCTCTGTCTCACTGACTGTCTCCAACCTGTCTTACAGACCGTCTCTGGTCGGGCCCATGGACTGTCTCTGGTCTGTCTCACAGACTGTCTCTGGTCTGTCCGTGGACTGTTTCTGGTCTGTCTCCCAGACTGTCTCTGGTCTGTCTCATATACTGTCTTGGTCTGTCTCACCGACTGCCTCTGGTCTGTCTCACATAATGTCTCTGGTCTGTCCTGTGGACTGTTTCTGGTCTGTCTCATAGACTGTTTCTGGTCTGTCTCAAAGACTGTCTCTGGTTCTGTCTCACAGACTGTTCCTGGTCTGTCTCACAGACTGTTTCTGGTCTGTCTCAAAGACTTTCTCTGGTCTGTCCCATGGACTATTTTTGGCCTGTCTCACTGACTGTCTCCATCTTGTCTTACAGACTGTCTCTTGTCTGTCTCACTGACTGTCTCCAGCCTGTCTTTCAGACCGTCTCTGGTCCGGCCCATGGACTGTCTCTGGTCTATCTCACATACAGTCTTGGTCTGTCTCACAGACTGTCTTTGGTCTGTCTCACAGACTGTCTTTGGTCTGTCTCACAGACTGTCTTTGGTCTGTCTCACATACTGTCTCTGGTCTGTCCCATGGACTGTTTCTGGTCTGTCTCACGGACTGTTTCTGGTCTGTCTCACTGACTGTCTCCAGCCTGTCTTACAGACCATCTCTGGTCTGGCCCATGGACTGTCTCTGGTCTGTCTCACATCATGTCTCTGGTCTTTCTCATATACTGTCTTGGTCTGTCTCCGACTGCCTCTAGTCTGTCTCACATAATTTCTCTGGTCTGTCCTGTGGACTTTTTCTGGTCTGTCTCATAGACTGTCTCGGATCTGTCTCACAGAATGTCTCTGGTTCTGTATCACAGTCTGTTCCTGGTCTGTCTCAAAGACTTTCTCTGGTCTGTCCCATGGACTATTTTTGGCGTGTCTCACTGACTGTCTCCCGCCTGTCTTACAGTCCGTCTCTGGTCTGGCCCATGGACTGTCTCTGGTCTGTCTCACATAATGTCTTTGGTCTGTCCCGTGGACAGTTTCTGGTCTGTCTCACAGACTGTCTCTGGTTCTGTCTCACAGACTGTTCCTGGTCTGTCTCACAGACTGTTTCTGATCTGTCTCAAAGACTTTCTCTGGTCTGTCCCATGGACTATTTTTGGCCTGTCTCACTGACTGTCTCCAGCTTGTCTTTCAGACTGTCTCTGGTCTGTCTCACTGACTGTCTCCAGCCTGTCTTACAGACCGTCTCTGGTCTGGCCCATGGACTGTCTCTGGTCTCTCTCACATAATGTCTCTGGTATGTCCCGTGGACTGTTTCTGGTCTGTCTCACAGACTGTCTCTGGTCTGTCTCATATACTGTCTTGGTCTGTCTCACAGACTGCCTCTGGTCTGTCTCACATAATGTCTCTGGTCTGTCCTTTGGACTGTTTCTTGTCTGTCTCATAGAATGTCTCGGATCTCTCTCACAGACTGTCTCTGGTTCTGTCTCACAGACTGTTCCTGGTCTGTCTCACAGACTGTTTCTTGTCTGTCTCAAAGACTTTCTCTGGTCTGTCCCATGGACTATTTTTAGCCTGTCTCACTGACTGTCTCCAGCTTGTCTTACAGACTGTCTCTGGTCTGTCTCACTGACTGTCTCCAACCTGTCTTACAGACCGTCTCTGGTCTGGCCCATGGACTGTATCTGGTCTGTGTCACATAATGTCTCTGGTCTGTCCCGTGGACTGTTTCTGTTCTGTCTCACAGACTGTCTTGGTCTGTCTCATATACTGTCTTGGTCTGTCTCACCGACTGCCTCTGGTCTGTCTCACATAATGTCTCTGGTCTGTCCTTTGCACTGTTTCTGGTCTGTCTCATAGACTGTCTCGGATCTGTCACACAGACTGTCTCTGGATCTGTCTCACAGACTGTTCCTGGTCTGTCTCACAGACTGTTTCTGGTCTGTCTCAAAGACTTTCTCTGGTCCGTCCCATGGACTATTTTTGGCCTGTCTCACTGACTGTTTCCAGCTTGTCTTTCAGACTTTCTCTGGTCTATCTCACTGACTGTCTCCAGCCTGTCTTACAGACCGTCTCTGGTCTGGCGCATTGACTGTCTCTGGTCTGTCTCACATAATGTCTCTGGTCTGTCCCGTGGGGACAGTTTCTGGTCTGTCTCACAGACTGTCTCTGGTCTGTCTCATATACTGTCTTGGTCTGTCTCACCGACTGCCTCAGGTCTGTCTCACATAATGTCTCTGGTCTGTCCTTTGGACTGTTTCTTGTCTGTCACACAGACTCTCTCTGGTTCTGTCTCACAGACTGTTCCTGGTCTGTCTCACAGACTGTTTCTGGTCTGTCTCAAATACTTTCTCTGGTCTGTCCCATGGTCTATTTTTGGCCTGTCCCTCTGACTGTCTCCAGCTTGTCTTACAGACTGTCTCTGGTCTGTCTCACTGACTGTCTCCAACCTGTCTTACAGACCGTCTCTGGTCTGGCCCATGGACTGTCTCTGGTCTGTCTCACATAATGTCTCTGGTCTGTCCAGTGGACTGTTTCTGGTCTGTCTCAAAGAATGTCTCTGGTCTGTCTCATATACTGTCTTGGTCTGTCTCACCGACTGCCTCTGGTCTGTCTCACATAATGTCCCTAGTCTGTCCTGTGGACTGTTTCTGGTCTGTCTCATAGACTGTCTCGGATCTGTCTCACAGTCTGTCTCTGGTTCTGTCTCACAGACTCTTCCTGGTCTGTCTCACAGACTGTTTCTGGTCTGTCTCAAAGACTTTCTCTGGTCTGTCCCATGAACTATTTTTGGCCTGTCTCACTGACTGTCTCCAGCTTGTCTTACAGACTGTCTCTTGTCTGTCTCACTGACTGTCTCCAGCCTGTCTTTCAGACCGTCTCTGGTCTGGCCCATGGACTGTCTCTGGTCTATTTCACATACAGTCTTGGTCAGTCTCACAGACTGTCTCTGGTCTCTCTCACATACTGTCTCTGGTCTGTCTCACAGACTGTCTCGGATCTGTCTCACAGAATGTCTCTGGTTCTGTATCACAGACTGTTTCTGGTCTGTCTCAAAGACTTTCTCTGGTCTGTCCCATGGACTATTTTTGGCCTGTCTCACTGACTGTCTCCAGCTTGTCTAACAGACTGTCTCTTGTCTGTCTCACTGACTGTCTCCAGCCTGTCTTTCGGAACGTCTCTGGTCTGGCCCATGGACTGTCTCTGGTCTATTTCACATACAGTCTTGGTCTGTCTCACAGACTGTCTTTGGTCTGTCTCACAGAATATCTCTGGTCTGTCTCACCGACTGCCTCTGGTCTGTCTCACAGACTGTCTCTGGTCTTTCTCATATACTGTCTTGGTCTGTCTCACCGACTGCCTCTAGTCTGTCTCACATAATTTATCTGGTCTGTCCTGTGGACTTTTTCTGGTCTGTCTCATAGACTGTCTTGGA